>NC_142512.1:34728787-35031818 GCF_057876585.1 Rhinolophus sinicus
AGTCAATTTCATATGGTTCAACCTAATACAAGAGGCAGTCCATCCACCAACTCCTAATAGACACCAAAATTTATGGTATCAGAATCCTAGCCAACTTACCTTAGAACAAAGAGGAAGCAAGACTTCAGACCAAAATTCTAAATGTGTTAACCTGAGCTTAGAGCAGAGCACACGTCACTCCTGTACTTGCCAGCCCCTTTCTCACAGCCCCTGGCTCCTACAGAATCCCACCCTGTAGGACACCCAGGAGCCTTCTTCCCGCCCTTTTCAGTCTTTAAGTTGGAGAGAAGGACCCCTCCCTGGATTGCTTTCCACTGCTTACAGTCTGAGGCATAGTTCTCAGAACATGCTTGCCTTGAAGCACTGGCACATCCCCAGGTGGCTTTGTAGGTCACCTGGTGGGAAGACCTCAGCAGATGGCAGGATATATTTTGATTCTAAGAAGCTTACTCAACACTGAAAGGAGGTGTGGCAGATCCCCCACAGCTCCTGGTTTTGCCACATGGCAACACTTCTCCACCTGCAGAAAGTCCTGGCTGTGTGGGGGGGGGGGGAGTGGGAAGGGGACAGGAACAATTGATAAGCATAGGTCTGATAAACTTGCCTGGCCTCAGTCCGGCTCAGGCAGACTGTATTCACCAGCCCCTGCCTGTGGTCGCCCTTCTGATGGCAGAGTAGCTGATGTATAACCATCTGCCACATTGGCAAAACTCACAAGAAGTGAAAAAGCAATAAGCAAATAGGACATTACAAGAGCTGTAATCGCATGTGCTCCCTCCATGAGAAACTCCACTGACTCAAGAGGCACAGGATATTCTCAGAGTCAAGGCACTCTGATGGGATATTGATGCTCATCGATTATGTTGCACGGGTTCTCCCCTCCAGCTGCCTTCTAGCTGGAGAGCTTTTAACAAATACCAATTCCCTATTCCCACCCCTCAAATCAATTAAATCAGAATGGGAGGGACAAACACAGGTGGGTTTTAAAAGCACCCAGGTGATCTGGATATACAGGGAAAGTGACAATCCACTGTGTTAGAGGTGGTTTTTACAAAGATTAAGGAAAAGCACCTCTTTCAACAATTGACTTTCTGAACTTCCGAAATTTCACCTTTTTTAACGCAATACAGGATGTTGTTAATAACAAACACTCATACTTTCAGAGTCACAAATCACTTTTACATGCACTCTCGTATTAGATTCTCAAATCAACCTGTGAAAAATGCAAACACCATTATAGAAAGATATATGCTGGGCTCGCTGTGACCTTGTTTACAAAGAGACAGAAAGATGGAAACAACCTGGAAGCTAGTGAGAGGATGGTTAACTATGTTATGGGGCTTTCATGCCATGGAGAAGTCTACAGCTACTAGAAAGGCTTAGGTAGGTCTGTACACATTGACTTAGAAAGATAGCCACGAACTATTTTTAAATTTTAAAAACCCAAATTCAGGATCGTGATTATAAGTGATTCCATTCCTATTGGGTCCCCCCTCCCTTTTTTTATTTTTAAAATAACTTTACTGAGATAGCTTTTATGTAAAAAATTGTATATATTTAAGGTATACAACTTGATGTTTTGATGTGTTTCTCCCATTCTGTAGGATGCCTTTTCACTCTTTGGTTGTTTCCTTTTCTGTGCAAAAGCATAGTCTGATGCAATCCCACTTGTCCATTTTTGTTTTTATTGCCTGTGCTTTGGTGTCATGACCAAAAACTCATTGCCAAGACCAATGTCAAGATGCTTTATCCCTATGTTTTCTTCTCGTAGTTTTACAGTTTCAGGTCTTCCATATAAGTCATTAATTCATTTTGTGTTGATTTTTGTGTATTGTATAAGATAAGGGTCCAATTTCATTCTGCTGCATGTAGGTATCCACTTTTCCCAACATCGATTATTCAGATACTATCCTTTCCCTATTGTGTGTTCTTGGCACCTGTGTCAAAGATTAGTTGACTATAAATGTGTGGATTTATTTCTGGGCTCTTTATTCTGTTGCATTGGTCTTCATGTTTGCTTCTATGCTAGCAACATACTGTTTTGATTATTATAGCTTTGTAATGTATTTAGGAACCAGAAAATGTGATGCCTCCAGCTTAGTTCTTCATGCTCAAGACTGCTTTGGCTATTTGGGGTCTTTTGTGGTTCCATACAAACTTTAGGATTGTTTGTTCTATTTCTGTAAAGAATGCCACTGGAATTTTGATAGGGATTGCATCATAGATCACTTTGAGTTGTTGGGCATTTTAACAATATTAATTCTTAAAAGCCATGAACATGAGATGTCTTTCAATTTATCTGTGTTTTCTTTAATTTCCTTCATCAATGTCTTACAGTTTTCAGTGTACAAGTCTTCACTTTGGTTGTTTAAGTATTTTATTATTTTTCTTGCTATTGTAAATGGGATTGTTTTCATTTCCTTTTTGGATAATTCATTGTTAGCATTTAGAAATGCTACCAACTTTTTGTATGTTGATTTTGAATCCTACAATTTTACTGAATTCATTTATTAGCTCTTTAAGTTTTTTGTTATTATTGAGTCTTTAGTGTGTTCTACATATATGATGCATGTGTCATGCATATATGATCATGTCATCTGCAAACAAAGATCATTTTACTTCTTTCTTTCCAGTTTGGATGACTTTGATTTCTTTTTCTGGTCTAGTTGCTCTGTCTAGGACTTTTAGTTCTATTTGAATAGAAGTGGCAAGAGAGTGGGCATCTTTGCCTTGTACTGGATCTTAAAGGGAAAGGTTTCAGTTCTTCCCCATTAATTATGATATTAGCTGTGGGTTTTTCATATGTAACCTTTATCGTGTTGAGCTAAATTCCTTCTATATCTTTTTTTTATCGTTTTAATCATGAATGAATAATGAATTTTGTCCAATGCTTTTTCTGGATTTATTTGAGGTGATTACGTCGTTTTTACCTTTCATTGTGTTAAAGTGGTATATCAAAATGACTGTTTCTATATGTTGAACCATCCTTGCATCCCAATAAATCCCAATTGGTCATGGCATATAATCCTTTTAATGTACTGTTACATTTGGTTTGCTAGTATTTTATTGAAGATTTTTGCATCTGTGTTCATTGGTATCAGGATGGTGCTGGCCTCATAAAATGAGTTTGGATGTGTTCCCTTTTTTTTTTTTTTTTTTTGGAAGAGTTTAAGAAGGATTGGTATGGATTCTCCTTTGAATGTTTGGTAAAAGTCACAGGCAGAGCCATCTGTTCCAGGGCTTTTCTTTGTTTGGAGATTTCTGATTACTACTTGAATCTCCTTATTTCTGTTCATCTGTTTAGGTTTCTATTTTTTCTTGATTCAGTCTTGTTAAGTTGTACATTTCTAGGAATTTACCCCATATCGTTTTTTAAGCCCTACATGTGTGTGATTTATAAGCACTAAAACATCTGGAAAAATATTGTTATTCTAAATTGTTAATAGTCATGTTCAGGATGGGCTTAGACAGAGGGGGCGGAGGGGGACTATGAGCTTTTTTACTTCTGTTTTTTACTTTGTTACAAACATTATACTTCCATACTGTTTTTAAAAATCTGTTTAAAACCACACTCCTGAAACGAATTCCAAGAAGCGATAATTATAATCATTTTTCAGAGGAAGCAGTCAAGTCTCAGTGAGGTGGGGTAACCATCATGCAGCTCAAAATTGGTGCTGCATTAGTGTGCATATAAATGTATGCTATGTTTCACAATTTTTTTTAAGAGGTTATTGTTTTTTTTGCCCCAATTGGGTAACAGAGGTAAAACCTACTGTGTTTCCCTGAACATAAGACCTAGCCGGACAATCAGCTCTAACGCGTCTTTTGGAGCAAAAATTAATGTAAGACTGGGTCTTATTTTACTATATTATAAGACCCTGTCTTCTATAATATAACATAATATAATATAAGACTGGGTCTTATATTAATTTTTGCTCCAAAAGACGCATTAAAGCTGATTGTCCGGCTAGGTCTTATTTTCAGGGAAACAGGGTATTTCACTGGAGCCCAGGCCCAAGATTCCTTTTGTTACCCACACTGCCTGTTGCACAAGGATTCAACGGGCATTGCTGATCTTAATTGAACACAGAGAAAGTTGAGCCCTGCACAATCAATGACCTGCATGGGCTGGTGCATCGAGAGTCTATGCCATCAGCTCTGTCTCCATCAGGACCGCTACTTCTTGCAGGCTCACCAGTTTCCTCTCAGAGGTCACTGGGCTGACTCAGGATCTAACAATTCCCGGCTCTCCCAGAGGCCATGAGGAATATTTACTCCTGCCAGTGGCAGATGTTGGTGCAGCCGGGGAAAGCATGTCGGCCCCTGCAGGGCAGTTTTACTCCTAATAAGGGAAATTCATTTGACACACACTTTAGGGGAAATGTCCTGAGATGGAGCCAGAGCCAGATGGGCACTGAACTTATGAAAGACACAACTGTTACCAGAAAACATTTGCAAATATGTATGGGTATTTTTGTATATGTACGTGTATATGTGTGTATGAATGCATTTTACACACAGAGAGACACACACATCCCCCAAATCCTTTCAGTTACAATACTATCTTTCCCGTTGTTCTACAATATACTTTACAGTTTACCTTTATGTAGGGTGAATATGCTGTGCCTCACACATTTTAATGCCAGATTGTTGTTCTTATTGTGGTGTTTTTTTCCCTCCTGCCAGGTGCAGCTCATCCACTATAACCATGAATTATATACAAATGTCACAGAAGCTGCAAAGAGCCCAAATGGATTGGTGGTAGTTTCTATATTTATAAAAGTAAGTGTCTAGCATTCCTTCATTCTTCTCTTCTTGTCATTCCACCCCAATCAGGATATCCACTTACAGTCCAGTTGGAGCTTAGAAATGACAACAAGGTGTGGTGTCTGTGCCCAAGAAAAGCTGCAGGGTGGTGACTTTTATATCCATGAGATTTATGAAAAATGAGGTCCCTCCCAGTGAGATGCAAAAACGATGGGTTCCATTTCAGAGCACCAGGGCCTGAGGATTCGGGCAGCTTCTGTCCTAGAGCGAAAAATGGTGCTAGATCCAGGGGCAGGCTTCAGGTCCCACCTGCTGCAGAAGAATCAGAAGTATGTAATAGAAGTGGAGGGGGCGGGTCACTGACACCCCACAGGATTAAAGCCCTACCCCTTGGAAAAAGAGGTACAAAGGAAATGTGAGATGTCCTTTCCCTCCAGGTGCTGCCTTCCTCCAGCTTCTTCGCAATTGCTCTGAGTATCATCTTCCCCTCTCCCTCTCCCTCATAAGCACCCCCCACCCACTCCCTGGGCAACTTAAGCAAAGACCACCAATGCTCACTTTCTGACACTCCAGGGCGGCTCCACATGTTTCTAACAGTCAACAACAACAACAAATCTCCTACCAAGCCAATTCTAATTTGTTAAAAGGTAATTGCCTTTAACATTTTTGACAGACGGAGGGTGAAACAGGTATGCGAATTTACAGGAAGAAAGAAAAAAAAAGAGATTGTCTTTCTAATTGGAAAAGAAAGAGAATAAAAGCAATGTCTGGCATTTCCAAAAACTGGCAGTGCCTGTGCTAACTAACCCATCGGGAAGTTTTGGCCCAGACCGTTACAGGAAGTACCCCAATAGGAACTTGGACTCTCATGAAGATGGTCGATAGAAATCGAGCATTTGCCTCTAGGGATTTTGAACCGAGTTCTCGTTGTGACGTCATCATTTTTCAGAAGAATGGGCACAGGGCACCCCAGGCACGACTCCCTGTCCCTCCCCGAAAGCATCACCCTTTGCAACAGGCACTTTGCTCTGCCTGGTCATCCCTCTTAAGACTCTACGCTTCCTCCTAGCTTCCTTTCCCGCACCTGGATCAGCTCAGAGCTTATCTATTGGGCAGGGGACTTTGTGACACATGCTGCCCCTGGCCACCAGCACCATATTCTTCTAGCTTGTCATTAGTAAAGACAGGAAGGGACTTTTGCCCAGGGAAGCATATTCTTAGGCTATCATGCTTTCATAATACCTGAGGAGACATCCCAAAGAAATGGGTCCTACCGGTTCCTGCTCTCCAGCGGTTGGCATCGTCACAGACCCTGTTATAACACACAGATTCCTGACTTTCAGGCCCTGAGAACTGTACTTTACATACATTTTATCATTTAACCCTAATATACCAATAAACCAGTGGGGTGGACACTGGTGTTTCTATCCTGCAGAGGAGAAGAATGGTTCAGAGACTCTCTGGCACTCCACCCAAGTAGCCCATCTAGGAAAGGAACCCAGATCTTACTTGACTGTAATACTAATGACCTTATTCACCCCTATGCCTCCCCATCAGAACTGGGAGAAAGCCACTGAGATGAAGAAGAGAGGAAACGACATTTCAACACATCTCCTCCATAGCCCCGTGCTGCCCACAAGCGCAGGGTAAAGTCTATATTCCTCCTCCAGCCCCAGTCATGACATGGATAACAGCTGGTGGGTTCAACCCAGGCCACACTCACTGTTATGAAGCCTGCAGATACGTCATCGTATTGGGTCAGGAATGTCCAGGCACTCACCTCCCCTGTGGCTTTCCCAGTGCCAGGCCTTCCAGGAGCCACTCCCACGCCCACGTGGGCTGCCCAACAATGCCTGTCCTTTGGTGGTGCCTCAGCCTCAGCCTCAGTCCCTGACTTTGCCTCACTTTGCTCGAAGCTCCTGAGCCAGAGAATGTCATCCTGAAAGTGCAGGCACATTACAGCAGACAGGGTCATGGACATGCCAGGAAGTCAGCCTCCTCAATAGCAAACTACTGGCGTGTCTCGTAAGCGCTTGCAGAAACGCTTGCTCCCCTGAGGTTACTGACGCAGGTCCTGGCTGCCTCCCTGCGGGTTGTTGGGCGGAACTTATGTCTCCGACCCTGAGGATGAAAGGGTCTTTCTTTCCCTGGGCGAACCTGAAGCTTTCTGTCTAGATTTCAAAGTAAGCCATGGCATTTCTAGCTTTGTCCAACATAACCAACTTTCAGATGCTCCACAGTGAGTTATCCAACCTGTGACTCACCTTTCACTCATCCCGAAGCACTGGCTGAGTGTGGACTCAGGCCGGCCCTGTGCTAGGCACTGGAACCTAGAAAGGAGATGGACAAAGGCCCCTTGGTCTCTAGAGGCCCACAACCTCGCACGGGCCTCCACTCTTTCTGATCTTTCCGCCTCCCGTTCCCAGCTCCCTGCAGGATAGGCAGGAACAGAAAATGAGAGGCCACACATCAGGGTCAGCTGAGCCCTAGAGATGTCACCCTGGCCAATAGCTGAGCCGTAGACGGTTGGAGTTGTTGGGTAAAATAAGAGACTTGTTTATCTGCCGGTTTTCTTTATCTCAGTCCCTTCCTAATCCCCCATCCTTCCCATGACCACAGGGAACTGAAATTTGGCTGTAATTGCTGCTCAACCACACACCATTAACTTCCCACTTAAGCTCACTTATACCCAGTACTACATATTTTATCCTCTCACCCACGCAGTCAGCACACGGGAGCCCACAAATCATCTGCATGCACTTTGGACATTTTTCAATTATTTTTAATCGGCTCAAAAGGGTCCAGTCCCAATGTTAGCATTGCCCAGGCTCACTGGGTACCAGGAGCCCAAGGCACCTGATGAAGGGACATGACAGATTCCTTATCTGCCACGACATTGTATTTTAGCTCTCCTCCTTGCATGGGGTGCGTCAGCACCCACAGGTGGCTTCAGGCTATCTTTTAAACGGCTGAAGAAGACGGGAAAGTAGAAGTTGGATTTGGCACTAAAGGTTCTGGGGCACGGCAGACTTTTCTCGGTTTGTGGGTGGGCTTTCACAAACTCCATTGAGGATTGTCACTCACCAAGACGCCCTTGGTATGTGTCTCACCACAACACACCCAGAAAACTGTGGGAAAGGAGAGACAGATGGCAGGAAAATAAACAGTCTGTGCTTTCTCCAAACTAAAAATTACCTGTTGCTTATCTAATAATAATAATCATCTGCTGCAGTTTTTCCAAACCTCAGAATAAATCAGATTTAAAATGTTGATGTGTCACAACATCCGATTAACAGCTGAGGCATAAATTACAGAGCAGAGCTGAGCCAAGTGAGGTAGGAGAGAAACGACTAGGATGAACAACGGGACCTTGGAAAAGGCTGAGGAAAATGGGGTTTTCAGGAAAACAGTGTCCACGGTTATGTGGGGGCACATAACAGTCTCCAAATAGGGGTCCCCTGGCTTAAGTCCCTTGACAGTTGGCTTGTTCTCCCAAAGAAGAAATTTGGAGACCTAAGGGTATGGGCATAAAACGGGAACTGATCCCTGAACATCTAATACAAGGTTTGGCCCATAATGGGCACCTGATAAATATTTATTGGGTATATGGATGTATAGATGCCTGGATGAAGAGATGGATGGATGGATGGACGGACGGACGGATGGATGGATGGATGGAATGGCTTATGATACAGTCAATTTATGCAATAATGAGCAGTGATATAATAAGTTTCTATATTACTTCTTAGAGATTTGTTTTCATCTCCTGATACCTCTGTTCTGGGTGCTCTTTCTTTCTCACTCTCTATTTGATCACTATCCCCTTCCTAACATGTCACTCTCTACCTTCTTAAAACCCTTTGATGTTTCCCCATCGCCACAGCATAAAGTTTAAATGTCCTAACATTGAGTGTCCAGACTTTCAAAGCCTGACATGAGCAAGCCCCTGCCTACCCCGCTAGCCTCCCCTCCCACCCTCAGCTACAACTGAGGATGTAGTCTCAGTTACGTAGTCTCAGCTACAACTACACTGAAATACTTGCCTGAGCGTGGCTCGTTCTCCCAGGGCAGTGTATGCACGCATGTTTTTCTGTATGTACTGCTTATCGTGACCTTTATTTCTTTTCCACACTCTACCACCAAAGCACCCTGTTCACTTCCTCCCATCCTTCCAGAATCAGCACATGCCTTACTTAGCTCCCCAAATTTTCCATGGGCGTGGCCCTCCTCTAACATCATCACACCTGTGACTCTATCATAGTACTGTTCATACTATATTATAACCATTGGTTTACTTACCTGTCTTCTCTCTCTAGACTGGGGTTTCTGGAGAACAGAGTCTATCTTTGATCTCTGAATTTCCAGCCATCAAAGCGTTTGGCTTGTGGAAGGCACCTAGGAAATATGAATGAATAAGTGAATGCGTGGAGGCAATGTTTATCCTGGGATAGTACTGCCCGGTCATTAATATTTTCTCTTCTCCCCTAGGTTTCTGATTCATCAAACCCATTTCTTAATCGAATGCTCAACAGAGATACTATCACAAGAATAACGTATAAAAGTAAGTACGGTTCAATTTCCTATACAACAACTATTCTATAAAGGTTACTCCTGTCTGAAGGCAGAAACCAGAACTAATGACCTCCAAGGGCCCGTTTCCGCCTCATGATCCTTTAATGCTATAGAGAGTCACTCTGCGGAGTCAGGGTTGGCTGAGAAGCAGCTCGTTTCAAACCCAAGACCCTGGGTTGTCTTTGTCACCCACGTCTGTCTATGGCGATAATGATTATTTTGATGATGGTCATCGTTATCCTATGGCTTGGTAATGAGCCGGGAGACTCTACTAGCTGACAAACTCCACCATGTCAGTTGGCCATATTGGGATCTTTGCCAATTGTGGGATGGAAAAGGCATTCATCAGGTAGTTTGGATCCAGCCTCAGCACCTATCGAGGCCCTAAGCTGGACTAGATCTCCCTCTCTGTGTCGCTGGGTCGCTGGATGACTTCAGTCGGAGCCAATGTGGTATCTTTCTGTTTTTGAAATGAGCTTGGGAACCGTCCCTCCTCTTGAATTTTTTGGAATAGTTTGAGAAGAATAGATTTTAATTCTACTTTGAATGTTTGGTAAAATTCACCTGTGAAAACATCTGTTCTAGGACTTTTGTTTGTTGGGTGTTTTTTGATTACTGATTTGATTTCATTGGTAGTAATCAGTCTGTTCAGGTATTTTTTTTTTCTCGTTGATTCAGTCTTGGAAGATTATATGTTCTAGGAATTTACCCATTTCTTCCAGGTTGTCCAATTTGTTGGCATATAATTGTTTGTAGTGGTTTCTTAATAATCCTTTATATTTCTGTGGTGTCAATTATCACTTCTCTTTCTTTTTTGGTTTTTATCAATTGAAATTTATTGGGGTGACAGTGGTCAACAAAACTACATAAGTTTCAAGTATACAATTCTATAACACATCATTTGTGTATTGCATTATGTGTTCACCACCCAGAGTCAGTTTTCCTTCCATCATTATATATTTGATCCCTTTTACCCTCTTCTACCACCCCCCTCTCCCCTTACCCCCTGGTAACCACTAAACTGTTGTCTGTGCCTATGAGTATTTGTTTCTTCATTTGTTTGTCTTGTTCCTTTGTTGCTTTCAGTTTTATATCCCACATATGAGTGAAGTCATATGGTTCTGTATTTTTTCTGTCTGATATTTCGCTTAGCATAATAATCTCAAGATCCATCCATGCTGTCGCAAATGGCACTATTTCATCTTTTCTTACTGCCGAATAGTATTCCATTGTGTATATATACCACAACTTCTTTATCCAGTCATCTATCTAAGGACACTTTGGTTGTTTCCATGTCTTGGCCACCGTAAATAATGCTGCAACGAACATCGAAGCACATATATCTTTATGGATAAATTTTTCAGAACTTTTTGGGTAGAAACCTGGGAGGGGGATTGCTGGGTCATATGGTAACTCTATTCTTAATTTTTTAAGGAACCTTCGTACTGTTTTCCATAGCAGCTGTACCAATTTACATTCCCAACGACAGTGTATGAGGGTTCCTTTTTCTCCACAGTCTCTCCAACACTTGTTATTATTTGTCTTGTTGATGAAAGCCATTCTAACCAGTGTGGGTGGTATCTCATTGTGGTTTGGATTTGCATTTCCCTAGTAGCTAATGAAGTTGAACATTTTTTCATATATCTGTGGGCCATTTGTATGTCTTGTTGGGAGAAGTTTCTGTGCGTGTCCTCTGCCTATTTTTTAATTGGATTGGTTGTCTTTTTGCTGTTGAGTTCTATGAGTTCCTTATGTATTTTGGATATTAGCCCCTTATCAGAGGCGTTGTTTGCAAATATCTTCTCCCATGCAGTTGCTGACATCTTTCTTAATCTTATGTGTGACGCACTGATCTAGACGACTCTGTCCAGCTTTCTTAGGTTTCCAGAGTGTTTTATCCCTAGAATCTTTAAGCACAAAAGAGAGAACAGTACAAAATCAAAAGGGAAAAGAGGGAAATTGTGCTACTGTCATTCACAACAATCCCAGAAGTTTCAGAATTTGCAAAAAGTTACGTGAAACAGCACACACCATGAGATGAAAGAAGTCAGTACAAAACAAACAAACAAACAAACAAAAACGAAAAACAATTTACCTAATTGGGAGTGAGCAGGAAAGTGAGATTCTAGTCCCAACTTTGTCCTTAAGCAAGGAACTTCCTCATTTGGACTCTGTTTCCTCATCTATAAAGTGAAGAAGTTGAACTTCAGGTTTCTAAGGTCCTTCAATCTCTAGGATTCTGAATCGCAAAAGTTAAAAGCAGCGTGCAAACATTCTGACACCTCACATCCCCTTGGAATGTCCTCCACCACTGAGAAGTTCAGCTACGCCTGCTGTCTCTGCTTCCCACAGTGATGTGGGAAAGACAGAGTGAATGCTTTCAGGTCTCAGCTTGGACTGCTGGAGGGAGTGTATGGAGAACCCTTCCTCAGTCATTTATTCATTCGTTCAGCAAACATTTCCTACACACTTGCCCCTTGACACGAGGCGAGGCTCCCTGAATAAACAGATGGGCCAGGCACCAGCCCTTCCCACAGGTTCTCACTGCCAAGGCTCTTCCATATGAAGAGATAGATTGGGGTGGGGACAGGCAGTGGGAGTGATGAATGAACCTGGAGAATTACCCTCCACCTAGACGAGCATCACCTAAAGAATGAACTAAGTTATCTCCAGGACTACCCTGCCCTTCCTCATCAGTACCCCTATGGAGTCCTCTCTAAATGCACACTTAGTTTGCTCAGCTAAGGAAGACATTTCTGCCACATGTGCAAATAGCACATTTGATAACCACCCATAAAACATTATTAGTCTTTTAACTTTTTTGATTAAAAAACCATGAAAATTAAATAAACTGTTTTCAAATAATCTTGAATTTGCAGTTTAGAGACCATGAAAAGCCGTGAAATCACACATTAAGTCCCAACACACAATCTAACACATTGCCAGCTGCAGAGTCCATCATTAGTGGGACTTTCCTCCCTGCCCCACCCCCAGCACTGGTCTGATTAATATGAAGTGACGTGACTGCTGCTGAAAAAGAAAGCATCCACGTGGATCTGTGCTATGGAAAGGTGTCCTCGGGAACACATATCGATTCGGGTGCAAATAGGGGCTGGACAGCCAGGGTAACAGAGCTTGTTGGGACCAATGATGGGTGGCTGTTTGGTGGCTAAGGGAAATTTCAACTTCATCTATTTCAAATGAAGTGTCCCTGCTGACTGCCACCCCCATGAGGTCTGTGGGAACTGAGAAGGGCACACGCTGGCAATAGCTAAAGCGGGTATCAATGTTAACACCCAAGACCTTCCTTCATTTGTTCACGCACCCTGCAAATATTTATTGAGTGGCTCCTGAGTGCAAGGATATAGAGAGACCAATAGAACATGTTTCCTGTCCACAAGGCCCACATTCTAGAGTTAGAGAGACAGACATATCATAGTGTATTATAAAGATTGGGGTAACAAGTTCAATGTTAAAAATACAAAGATAATTCTTTCAGATTATTGAAAATCTGCTTAGAATTACATGGCAAGGTTGCACAAAGCAGGTGTCATTCAAATAAGGACTGGATATGAATAATTATTTGCTGGGGAAAGAAAGAAAAGAGGAAGGGAGGGAAAGAGGGAGGGAGGGAGAGAGACAGAAGGAGGGAGGAAGGAGAGAGGAAGGAAGACAGAGAGAAGGAGGGATGGAGACAGAGAGAAGGAGGGATGGAGACAGAGAGAAGGAGGGATGGAGAGAGGAAGGGAGGGAGAAAGATAGAGAGAAGGAAAGAGGGAGGACATTGTAAGCCTCTAGACCAAGATCCAAAGCAAGGAGACCATTAGAAGGACTAGAAAGAGTTCAAAGGGAGGAAGTATCTTCATCAGCTCTTCGTCTAACAGTAGACCCAGTAAACATTGGTGATGGCCTCAGTTAATGGAGGAATGAATTGCCCCCTGTGGTAGCAGTGATGGGGCAGAGAGAATGGCAGGAAAGATGGTCTGGAGCCAGACTTTGAAGGGTCTTGATGTCATGCTGAGGAGTGTATGCAGAAGGTGTATTTAAAGAAATGCCCTCAGCACCTCTTGAGACACCCTTCTAGAAATGCAAATAGAAGAGAGCAGGAACCCCTCCTCCTTCTGTCCCTCATCGTCTATCTGTCTGGGCCACGGGAAAATACAGGAAGATAAAGAGACTCCCATGGGGAGAGGTAACTGCTTTAGGCCCCCTAATCACAGGTATTTTGTGCTCTTACACTCATTGGGGAATAATGGAGGTGTTCCCAGTTGCACATTTATCACATACCTAAAGGAGTGACACCGCAGGGATAATGATGACCCCTACATATGGGAATGGCCTAGATGCCACTATGCCCAGAACACTGTGGCTGAACGGATTGATTTGCTCAGCAGGAAAGTGCCAGCACTCTTCCCCCCAGCTAAACTCCCTGAGGCAGCCAGCCAGCCTGTGGAAGGTTGGCCAGGCAGCAAGCAGGGGGTTTTCTGAAACAGTCACTCACAGGGACACAGCCAGTAGGTGGGAAATACAAGCCTGGAAGTCTCTCCAGAGTCTCTGCAGGAGGCAGCAGGTGACGCTGGCATCAGCCCGCGAATTCCAGTTGAGAGGACAACACCACCTGCTCGGCCCTGCCTGTTTCTAAGATACAAATAAATCCATTTCCCCCCACTGCCGCCCAACCACACTACCCAGGGACACGTGACCTCAACCCCCACCCCATCTCTCAACGAGCCCCTTCTGCTGCTGCAACACAGACTTACAGCCCAGCGCAACTTCGATTTGCCCCGTCACTTAGATGTGGCACCCACTCTGTAAAAGGCTGAGCTGCAGGAATATGGAGGGGACGCTAACAGAGCACTTTCTGTACTCCAGGTTCTGTGCCAAGAGCTTTCCAGAGAGTACCTTTCCCAGTGCACACAAAGTACCTACCTTCAAAATAGGTGTGATTGCTGTCCCAGTTTGCAGATGAGGAAACCAGGGCCCCAGGAAGTGAAGTCAATTGACAAGGACACACATCTAGGAAGTGGCCATTAAGTCGGCAACTTCTGCATAATAAACAAGCATTCAGTGATAAGCATTGAGGTCTCACTGCTTCTGCGGGTCAGTGGTGGCTCTGCTCCCAGCTACAGGACTGCAGGCCAGCGCGGCCAGCGTGGCTCCACAAGGCTCTCATTTTTCATGAAATGTGTCGGCATGTCTTTCTCTTAATTCCAGCTTTGGTTCAGTTTGAAGAGCGATCTTTTTGCTTTTTTGCATGGGTTTGCACTCGGGAAGGACGTAAGTAACCACAGAACTGGAGAGCACTTTAAAAGTTCAGGCTCATGCCATCCTAAGCTCTCTGCAACTCCTGTCTGTCCCCTGGCACGGGACCACCGATGGAAATCAGTGTCACGCAGAGGGATCTAGTGGCACTGGCATTATTGGTATACATAGTAGCCAGAGAAGTCATGGCTACCGTCCCCATCAGCCTTTCCCTCAGAGGCCACTGTCAGGAGAATGAATCTAACACTTTAAGCAGAGAATGACATAATCCACTGACAAACGGATCTCTGTGTTTGTTTGGTAAAGAATAGACTAGAGAGGATAAGATTTGGGAGATGGTAGCAGCAATCCGAATGACGAGACAGGCTGATGATGGCCAGGCTAACGTGGGGGCAGTGGGGAGAAACGATCTGGTCTATTTTGAAGAAAGAGCCAAGAGATGTCTTTATAGATCAGAGGGGAAGAGTCCAGAATGACTGCAAGGTTTTTAGCCTGAGCGACTGGAAGGAAGGCATTTCCATCAACCGAGATGGGAAGTCTGTAGCTGAGGTATATTTGTGGGTGGGAAGGGAACTAGACGTTTCAAACAAGCTTGAGATGTCTATGGGGCATGCAAGAAAAGGTGTGGAGTAAGCAGTTGGCTATAGGAGTCTGGGTTTCAGGAGAGAGAATTGAAGATATAAATGTGGAAGTCACTGGGATCCAGATGGCATTTAAACTTGGGGAAAATCATGGGAGTGAGAATAAATAGAGAAGAGAGGCGGACATGTCCTCACTTTTGAAAGAGCAGCTCCAATCCTCATGACTTAGGACTGCAAATCATTTCTAAAGATATCTTTTAAATCCCACCCTGGAAGAGGCTCGTGTGTGTCTGCCTCATCCACTAGCTGAGGAGGTGTGAGGAGGCGAGAGCAAGCATGCGAGCAGGGAAGCGTCACCACCAAAGAGCAGTTTACATGGACACAGTCCATTTGTTTGGTTGGATGATAGATTAGATGACGGGGGGGGGGGGGGGAATTGTGCAAAATCAGTGTATTGAGCCAGTTAAGAAAATCGATGCCAGGGAATCCATAAAAGGAAGAAAGAAGGAGAATCTTGCCAAAAGGCTGGGGAGCCAGATATCAAGCTGGTGAAACCCACCATACTATGGGAAACAAAGTATTTAGTGAAGAGAGATGGAGCTAAGCAGACTTGGGCTCCTGGCTACCACTGCCTTTGCTGTGTAGCTGCAGGCAAGTTTCTTAACATCTCTGTGATAACGATTTCTTTATCAATAAAGTGAAGATATTAATACTGGTGTTAAGAAGGTTGGGGTGAGGACTAAGCATGGTAATGAAGCAATTGAGCAGACAATGACTGTTATAAACTAGGTGGATAATTTTGTGTGTTCCTAAGTTGTCTGAAACTCCATGGTCCTGAAAGGTGGGAGGTAGGTCACACTTTGATGCCAAATAAAAAATATGATCAAGATAAATACAGTACAGGGCACCCAGGCAACCATTGGCTTACTTTGAATGAAGCACAGTTTCTTTGTGTGAACCCATGCAGTTGATAGTGACGGCTTAATGAGGTTCCACGACTTTCCTTGGAAGTGTAGATTTCATATGTCTGAGCAAATTTTGTAGAACACTGTCACTAACCCAGACCAACAATGGAAAAGACCAGCCTGAATTAATTTCAGGTTGAATTTACAAAGTCTTCTACAGAAAATCCATTTTATTAAAGTTAAATGCCCCTTCAACAGATTGAGGGTCAGGACTGAAATCATGACATTGAAAAAATGGATTTTCTGAATAGATTTTGCTGGAGGAGATATTGGTCATTTACTCAAATTATTTTAATTTTTTTTAATGTAATGTTTTCGAATACTGCCAATATCCCTCCGTTTTCCTTGTGTTAATTAATTAGCAGGCACAGAGCCCTGATTATATAAAAGGTAACATTCATATCATTTTAGTATCCACTTGACTTCATCAAACTAGCATTATTTTTTTTTAATTTTATGATATTTTAAAGTGGTGAAACCAGTGACCAGTGAAGTGCAAAAGAGCATTCTTAAATGGGTGAGAGGGACTCGTGACTAGGACACTGCATACAAATGAACTCTTTCTTCCAATGTCCTAGGACAGTGTATCATTTTGGTAGCTTCTCTTTCTGCTTCCCAGACTCCATTCATGTCATAGATAGCACATATAATGGTGAACTTCAGTCCAATAAGAATCCAAAAGATCACAGATTCCGAATTTTAAAGGGTCTGGCTATTGTCTTACTATATTTCCTCTGAGGAAATAAAGGCACAGCTGAAGGCTTTTGGAGGAGAGATTTTCCACATGGTGTTTTAACACCCAGTATGAGCCCCTTTTAAAACTTCTTTTTTAGCCTTGCCTGTTTGTAACTTTGCTTCAGCCCCCCACCCCCACCCAGGCGAAAAGATGGATGTGTAGGTAAGTGCCTTATACTTTTCCATTCCTCAGGAAGTGTTCTGTGCACCCGCTCCTCAGAAGGACACTGTGTTAAACGTGATGAAATATCACTGGGGATTTGAAGCATATTGCTCCTGGTGCCGTTCTCTATGCTTAATTGAACTTGTACTTTCATTTCAAGTGAATGGCTTCGGAAATGTTTTCACAGAATGCGAAATGCAGCACGCCCCTTCCCATGGTGCAATCTAAGTAGTAACTGAAGTCAGTGGAAAACAAAAAAAGGAGCAGCTTACCTCCATGAATCCAGTTTTCGGAGGCTCTTTTTTTCATTTATTGTTTGTGTAAAACAAAGAAAAAAATCATATTACTTTATGCTTTAGTAATTGCCGTTTTTCATTTCAGTTGAATGTGCCCCAGATTACAAGGGGAAATGTCATTCTATGTGAGAAAATTGCCAAGCAGTTCCATATTGATCAGAAGCAAGTCCGGTATTGATCTCTGGAACTGCCAAGCCTTTTTCTCGTTGGCATTGTTCTCTTTGAATGGGAACTGCATAAGCAGGGAGCCAGGCGAAGTTAAATCTCATCAGTGGTCCGCATAAGTAAATGCGATGCATTTAACAGAGGCTGTCGTTAAAGCGCTGATTAAGGGAAGATTCCCCCATTGTGCGGTTCTAGGTATTTCATCATAGTGTTTCTCTTAAAAAAGGAAACAATTTTAAGTCAGCTTGGGAATTGTGTCCACGACTAAGAACTCAACATGACATAATTGATAGACAGCCAGAGCATGTCATAAAGTCAAGAGCACAGCTATCAACTTCTACAGTCATTTGGAAGAATAAGATTGGGCTGTAAATGGTGTATAAATATTCTGTCCTTATTGATTACCCAAGGGGTTTTCTTGCGCTATAAAGATGTAGCCAACATATAAAACACTACAACACTGTCATACCAAAAATTTGACCTACTTAAGATAAACTTGTCTGTGTAAACTTGTTTCTGTTGAAGGGCATTTGGGAGTTTATAGTGTTTTTTTTAACCTGAAGATGACTTTAGCTATGTCCAGAATAGTCTGGTGCCCCCAAGCAAGAGGTTACGTGACTTAGCCCTGAAGGAGGAGGAAGTTATTGGCAAAGCCACAATTAGAACTTAAACTTGAGTTAAGACTCCTTCTTCAAGTCCTCTATAAGCTATATTCTCCTAAGATAGATAGATGATGATGATAGATAGACTGATATAGAGATCGATAGATGATAGATAGATACATAGATAGATAGATAGATGATAGATAGATAGATAGATAGATAGATAGATAGATAGATAGATAGATAGATGATAGATAGACCTCTCTTTAAAGCTAGCCATGAAAATTTATTTGAACTTCTGACATCACTTCTCAGTAACTCCTTGAAGCAAGCAAGCAGAGGCAGGCGTGATCACCCAGCTGGCCTCGGAGCTTCACCCCACATTTGTATTTCTCTACTCATAAACAGCTCTGACCTCCTCTGGATCTTTGCCACTCTTACTACTGAATAGAGCCATGAGAGTTTGGAGAGCAGAATCCACTTGCCAGTGCATTAGTTCTTAGACTCTTTTGGTCTACAGTGCCAAAGCAATTTTTTTCTGCAGGCTGCTGCATGAACGAGGTAGTCTGTGGGTGATAATAATTCCTGTCCTGATCAGCCATGGAAGACACCCCAGTGTCCCTTGACACTGGGACTGAAAACTGCTGGATTTGCCCATATTCTTTTCTTGGGTTCCACTGCTTCTGTCCTGCCAAACACACCAAGCTAGTCCCCATAGGGAGAAAAGAAGATGCAAAAAGGTAGCATGTGGTTCTCAAATTCTAATCCCTAAAAGATAAAACACTGATTTAATGGCAGGCTTCGAAGCAGAGTGGTCAGTCATGAGGACAAACCTTACATGTTAAATAAAAACACACCAATTACATCAATGTAAATACGTATGAGGGTTCAGGCATGCTTGGTGTAGAAACACAGTAATGCCATATGGAGACAGGGAACACTCTCAGTGGCACTCTGCTATCTTTGGGTGTGATTTATATGGGGTGATAGTGGGCAGCATTCCCTCCAGCCTGTTAATGGTACAGACTGGAGCCTCAGAGAATTTTCCCCATCATCTGATAGGTGATGTTGCCTCTTCCTCCCTTAGTTTATGCCCAGCACCACCAGCAGGTAGAGCTGCTGGACAGAAACCCTCTCGTTCACGCATTCAACTAATCTCTATTGAGCATCCACTCAATAGTGGACCCCATGATGGGGCTTGGGGATTCACAGATAAAAGATGGAAACCCTTTTCCCAAAGGCTCAGTTTAAGGAGGACATTTTTTAAAAGTAAGTGATTGTTGGCAACCTAATTCAGTAAATATGGTGAAAAACGAAGGCACCAAACCAGCTGAGGAGAGCCAGGAGGCCTCAGGGAGGTCCAGCAGTGGTTATCCTGGAGAAACTGGGCAAGGACACCCCAGGAAGGGTGGAGCAGCATCAATGCTACCCAGCATCACTGAGTACTTACCAGGCCTGTGCCAAGTAATTGAAAAGCATGATCTCATTTGTTCCTCAGACAACCCTCTCTTAGTCATTTCAGGGTGCTATAAGAAAATACCATATAAACACCAGACATTTACTTCTCACAGTTCTGGAGGCTGAATGTCCAAGATCAGAGTGCCAGCATGGTTGAGCTCTGGGGTGAGAACCCTCTTCTGGGTTTCAGAATTCTTGCTGTGTTCTCACATGGCAGAAAGAGGGTGAGAGAACCCTCGGAGTCCCTTTTATAGGAGCACAAATGCCATTCGTGGGGGCTCCACTCTCAAGACCTAATCACCTCCCAAAGGCCCCACTTCCTAAAATCATCACATTAAGGGTTAGGACATCAACATATGAACTGGGGGGGGACACACATTCAGTCCACTGTCTAGTCTTATCTGCGTACAACAAATGTGAAAACTGAAGCTCAGATGGTCACCTGCATATCCAAGGTCACCCAATGGGGAGCAGCAAAATCAGCCCTCACATTCACTCTCACAGCTGAGTCCAAAGCTCACACCCTCCGCGCTGGGTCTCTCCAAGTTCTGTAGTGTGAGGAAATAAAAAAGGCAAAGGGTAAAGTATGAGTATTAGCGAGCTTCCTGGACATAACATTAGTGAATGAGGATCGTGGGAGGGCGGAAGCTGCCCACCTTCTCTGAGGAAGAAGAGAAACTCCTGGCAGGACCGCAGTGGGTGGAGTCTGGGGTACCATCAGAACACTGGTGTTTTGCAAACATGTTACCCTGCTGTGTGGCGTATCCATTCTGTTCATATCCATGAACATAATGACCTTTTGCCTCTTGCTCCTAGCCTGTCCCCTCACCCCCCACACACACAAACACATACATACAAATCTTTTTCTCAAGTGTGGATGCAACACAGAGGCTCGTTTTAGTTTTGGAGAGACATAAATGTTCTTTTTCTTTCCTCCAGTCATGCCTGGAATGCCCCTCATTCTACTGCCTCCTTCCTTCCCTCCTGCCTACAGCCCTGAATAAAATACAATGCAATAATGGCAGCATGCTAAAGTACCCAGTATGCTCCGCGTGCAAGCTTGGTTAAACAGATCACATTGACCTTTCATAAAGATGTGCCCAATGCTTCCTTCTCTCATTCAATATGTTAATCCTCAAGCCAAAGCACCGTCAGAATTACAAATCTGATCCCACTACCCCCCTGCTTAAAACCCTTCAGTAGCTCCACATTGCCTACGGGATGAAGCCCGAACTCCCCACAGCACAGAGAAGGGCCTTCTGGATGTGGTCTGCATTCACCCTCCGGCCTCATTTCTCACGACACCCTTCCCCCTGCATCGTGCCCACACTCCAGCTGTCCCTGGGCGTGCACCGCTCTGTACATAGCTCTCAGCTGTCCTTAGCTCTTTCTCTAGCGTGACTGCCTACAGTGCCCTTGAGAGCCACCCCCCTACCCCTGCCAGCCCCATACTGATTACCTCCTGTCATTCAAGACGCAGTTCAGGTCAGCTCCTCAGTCAATCCTCTCCCGAGTCCCGCCCCCTGGCAGAACTGACAACCTCTCCATGTACCCAGTGCAGATACATATAACTGTCTTTGCTGCTCTTTGCCGCCTCCACATAATTACGTCCTGCTCGCCCATGCCTAGCTTCGTGCCTGACACATACTAAGGGATTAAGAAACAGAGCCAAAAGATAGATACTCAACATAAGCTCTTTGCGATGGTACCTGATCTAAATCTTGAGGACCATCACCTCATTGTGTGCTCTGGGCATTATGACTTTGTCACGGAAGCAGCTAACCACATGGGCCAGAATGCAGACCCATCTCAGCCGTGTTCCAATCACAGTGTCTCCCTTGGGCTTGTCCTGATTCCCTGATGCTGTGATGGAAAGGCAGAAACTTTTACATGGGAAGTGGAAGAAAGTCCTTTGTCCTAAGATCGGTCTCCACATCCGACTTAGCCAATCTGTCTCTCTCGCAGGTACTATATGGACAGAACCCTGGAGAGGTTCAGTTACCCCATCAGAGTAGTCGGAGGCCAAGAGGGGCTGCTTGGGACAGAGCAGGCAAATGGTGCTTCTGTTTACATAGTTCTAAACCAGTAGCTCCGTGGATTTCTTCTTAATTAACAAGTGAAGGAACACTGAAGTTCAGGTTCCCTTGGCAGAGGTGGCTCTTTCTTATCAGAGAAATTTGAGCGAGGAATTTCTGGAGGAAGAGATGGGACAGGAAGGGGGCCTTTGCCCAGGAGAACGGATTAGCAGCCTTAATGCTCAGGATCGGTAGGTAGGTACAGGCCAGCCCAAGGTGCCCTATCACCACCTGATATTACTCTACATATATTTACTTTGCCATTTGTTGTCTGTCTCTTCAACTAGAATAAGGGCAGGCACTGCGTCCGTCTCGTTCCCTGCTCTATCCCTGGAGCCTCACCCTGTGTCCTGGACAAAGAGGTACTTAGTGAACGTTTGTTGAATAACCACGGTCTGGAGGTCAGGAGAGCTGGGTTTCAGTTCCCACTCTGCAGTCACCAGCTAGCCCTGGGACCTTGGGCAGGTCACGCTACCTCTCTGATCTTCAGTGTCTTGTCCGTGAGGATATTATTATCTGCCTAAACAATCTCACTAGGTCAGTATGAGTTTCCAGCTATCTGTGCACAGTTCTAAACTTGAAAGATTGTATCAACCACTGAAGAGTTAGTCCTTTCCCACTGGGAGTTGAACACGTGGATTAGAGAACATACATACATCCAGGGGGACTGGAGGACCCAGTCTCATGCCTCAGCCAGCCAGGCTTTGGGTCCTTGCCAGGTGTTCTCCAGGCCTCCTGGATAGGCCACTGTGGTGGACACTCATGGCAAATCAGGGGGTGCAAGACCTCTGGACACATAGATCTGGGATCACTTGGGTACAGAGGGCAATGGAAGCCATGAATGCAGATGGGCTACCCTACGATGAGAGTGTAGAGTGGGGGGTGAAAAATAGCCTTGGCCTGAGCCTCAGGAAATGCCAGCACTGAGAGAAGCAGGTAGAAAATCAGGAGTCAGCAAGCAACAGAACCCTAGAAGGAATGGGGCCGGGAAAATACGGTGATTCAGTAGCCAGGAGGGGAGAGCAAGAGTGTGCACAACAAGGATTGAAGGGAGAAGAGGAGAGTGGAGTAAGAGAGGTTCGTTGCAATTTATTGAGATTTGAAAACTCCAGTACATTACAGTTTCATAAAAATACAACCAATGCATTAAATGGAAAAAAAAATCAGAAGGAAAAATATTAATGACAATTGTTTTAGATGGTCTGTGTTATTATTGTCTTTTTTCTCTCTTTTCTCCATAGAGTCTGATATGTACTTATGCCACTTTTATAATTGAAAAAGTAAATTTAATAATAAAAGATCTATGGGTGTGTTTACCTCAAGTAGGTACAAGAGAAAAGGCTATCCGCTTGGGCCTGATGGAAAGGAGATCCACAAAAGTGAAATCAGTTGTGGAACTTAACTGTTAAATCTCATGGTAGGATTTGGCCTAACTTACTTTTCTTTCTAAAACTATTTTCCTATTTTTATTTTTTTTTTAATTAAGCAATGTTAAGAAATAGGAATGGTGACCAGGCACTGTTTCCGCAGGTCCTGCGCCTTTAACAGTGCATTTCATTATGACTGTCACGCTGTGGGTCCCAGTCTCAGGGACCATAACCAAGTACTTGGCTCTTCCTGTGTCCTTGTGGTAGACTAGGTTTCTGTTCACCAAGACTCAGTGCCCCCTCCTGCAGGAAGAATGTGCTTCCTCTCATTCCTAACGTCGACCTTGGACACGTGACTTCTTTGGCTACCAAAATGGATACAGAAGTGACATGTGCCACTTCTGGGCTGGGAGCTTTAAGAGCCAACATGTGTGTGACCATGCTTCTTCTCCTTCTATCATTGCAACTTACAAGTGTCCAGATAGCAGCCAAACTAAGAATCTGGGTCACAGAATGTGGGCAACAATGACATGGAAGAAGCCCTCGGCCAACCTAGAGTGGACATGTGAGCAAGAAATAAACCTTTATTGTTTAACATGATCGAGATCTGGGGGACTGTTGTTACTGCAGCCTCTCCTGACAGATACCGTCTTTTGCAATCAGAAAAGGGGGGGGGGAAAGTCAGCAATACCAGCACTTTCTCAAGAAACCTAATCCTTAAATCTTCTTTCCTTCTTTAGATGATGCATATTTACTACAGGGACTTAATATAGAGGAACTATATCCAGAGACCTCTAGTTTCATTACGTATGATGGGTCGATGACTATCCCACCCTGCTATGAGACAGCAAGTTGGATAATAATGAACAAACCTGTCTATATAACACGGATGCAGGTGAGCTTCATGTAGCCTTTTAGCTAATGGGGAAGAGGATGTAAAGACTGTTTGCATTCGTGACATGCCTATTGTATTCGTTTGCTAGGACTGCTTTAACAAATTACCACAAACTTGGTGGTTTGAATAACAGTAAAGCATTATCTCACAGTTCTAGAGGCTCTAAGCCCCAGATAGAGGTGTCAGCAGGATTGATTCCTTCTGAGGGAGTGAGGAAGAATCTCTCCCATGCCTCTCCCCTGGTTTCTGACAGTCTTTGGTGTTCCTTGGCTTATTGAAGCATCATCCCCACTCTGCCTTCATCTTCACATGGTGTTCTCCCTCTGTCTAAACCCCCCTTTTTCCAAGGACACCAGTCATATTGGATTAGGGCCCACCCCAATCAGTCAGATTAGGGTCTACCCCCAATAACTTCATTTTAGCTAATGCCATCTGTAATGACCCTATTTCCAAATAAGGTCACATTCTGAGGGACTGTGGGATTAGGACTTTAACTTATGAATTATGGGGTACACAATTCAACTCATCACACCTATGTTTAAATAATCAACATCTGAAAAGGATAGCATGAACTAATTGTAGAAGCATCCGACCTGTCTGAGAAACGACAGCGGGGTTAGTTCCCAAAGTGTTCTGTAGAGATAGTATTCAAAAACAAAGGAGCAAAATGGACGGCGTGACCAAATATGTTTGAAAATCTGGGTTAAAGAAGAGTTCATTAGATTTCACTGTTGGGAGACTTCTCAGGCTTTTAAAATGATAATACATATGTGGTCTCTAAGGGGAAACTATATGATAGGTAGCATTTCACAAACATATTTGAATGTGGAATTTATTTTAGAGTATCTCACAGGATTCCTTGTAAAGCTGGCTAGGATTCCTCAGAACTGGATGGGAACCAGTTCTGTAGATCTGGATGGGAACCAGTTCAGGAGATCTAGCCTCTGAGGCCAGCTTTGCTCATGGCTCATCATGTGCTCCTATGGGGGTCACCCTCCCTCTTGTGAAATAAATACCACCCTTTTTGATGAGGGAGTAAGTTACGTGAGCCCGTTCTAGCTCTGACATTCTGTGATTGTGAGTTTCTATAAAAACTGAAAGGAAAGATGAGCAAAGGAAGCAGAACCCATTCTCCTTCACAGGAAAGGTACAACTGACCCTTGACAACATGGGCTTGAACTGCATGGGTCCACTTATATGCAGATTTTCTCAATACATCCCTGTACTGTTTTTGATCTGTGGTTGGGAGTCCACAGATGTAGAGGAGGCAACTGCATGCATTGTTCTACACCATTTTATGTGGGAGACTTAAGCACCCATGGATTTGGGTTTCTGCAGGAGGTCCTCTAGCCAAACCCCCATGGATATCAAGACACAACTAAGTTTTAGACGAAGTCAAAAGTTACACACAGATTTTCAACAGCACAGAGGGTTAGCGCCTCTAACCCCCAAATTGTTCAAGGGTCAACTTACAACCCAGCCACAATGTGAACAATTCGAAGTCCCTGATCCTATCTATATTGATTTGGACTCTTGGTGACAAAGCAACCCCCTCCAGATAACTTAAACTTAGAAAAAGGATTCGTTCAAGAAATACTGGCGCATCTTATGGAATTTCTTAAGATCTGAAATTGATGTCAGGAATTTGCTGGAATCAGAACCCCAGGAGCCCGTCATCTCTGCTCTGTACTGCACACTTGCTTTCTTCTTCTCTCCTGCGAGAGACGCTTCCTTTGCTGCTCAGTTCCGGGGTGGAACATGGCTGCAAATGTTTTAGTCCAGCTCCCGGTCCTGATTTCCCAGAAAAAGAATCAAATGAATCCAGCTTAATTTCGCCCTGACCCCTGGACCAATCACTGTAGTTTAGGTAATACCCGTGTGGGGGAGTACTTCTCTGAATTGTTGGGAATTATTGAACCATGGGGTGTAAGAGAAAGAGGCCCTGAAGAACACCTAGTTGGATTTCTTCCTTTGACAGATGGCCTGCATGAGGATACAAGAAAGTAATTGATTTGTTCAGAGGCCTCCATGAGCTACTGAGCAAGAAGTAAGGCTCGCTCCATGCATGGAGGAACTGTGGGTCTCCAGCACAACTGAACCCACAGAACAAGGGTCTCCGAGGGCCTCATGTGCCCTTTCCCAGACAGCCTGTCTTGGCCACAGTCTACACAGTCTGACTTCTTCCCTCGTGCGTTTAAGAGGATGGGTGGATATCACAGCTGTTTCTCTCTCCCTCAGATGCATTCCTTACGCCTGCTCAGCCAGAATCAGCCATCTCAGATCTTTCTGAGCATGAGTGACAACTTCAGGCCTGTCCAGCCACTCAACAACCGCTGTATCCGCACCAACATCAACTTCAGTTTACAAGGGAAGGACTGTCCAAACAACCGAGCCCAGAAGCTTCAGTACAGAGGTGGGTGCCTGGCTCAGAGTTGCAGTTGGCCCAGGCCAGAGCTCAGCCCTCCTGCTTAGACCTGTTCTTAAAGGCCTGGCATTATAGGAATCCTGATTATAAATGACAATTAAGGCAAGCCACCCTCCATGTGCATGGTACCTTTCTGTTGGTAAAGCTGATAGGTTAGAGATAGAGATAGAGATAGAGATCAAACTTTAAATCACTTCTGGCTCAGGTAAAACAGCCTTTTTATTGCCATTTTACAGACGAGCCCAGAGAGGTTGATTTTTTTCAAGATTATGTGTTAGAACAGGACAGCCATAAGCATTAGAGCTTTCAGTTAGGTGCACCATAGACCCTTCCCCCCAGAAGGTAAGCAAATACTCTGACGCCAGGCCATTGGACTCCAATGAGGTAATGTATGTGAGTGCATCCTTTTCCAGTGCTATGTCCCTAGAAATGACAGTTATTCCCATTGTAAGGGAGGGCCATTCCCACTATAGGGATCATGCCTCCTGTAACCCTCTGGTTCACACCCAGCTCTCTCTCTTCCCTTCTATACACTAAGTATCTACTGATCATTACAGTAAACCCTCAACATAGAAAGGAAGATGGAGGCAGAATGGTGTCATGGAGCTGCCCTTGACCCAGAGTCAGGACACTCAAGTTCCAGGCCTGGTTCTATTACTACCAAACCATGCAAACCCTGCCAAGGCATTTACCCTTCTAGAGCTGGCTTCTTTCATGACAGTCCCTATACCAGCTACTTCAAGACTTATTGTGAGGAATAAATAAAGCCTGGATGGAGAAGCTCTTTGTAGCAATAATGTGCTGCTCAAATATGGGGGCTGTGGATGTTACCAGGCAGCTTTTAGAAGCAGCTACCCCTGCTGCCCTTTGGTCTCCCACTTCATCTCTCCTACTTCCCCCACATTTCTTTCTTTCTTTTTTCTCTCTCAGACACATGCAAAGTGCCAAAACCATAATTTTCTGTTCCCTTCCAGCTAGAACTACTAGACAAATAAATACTCAGGTCATTCACTGAGCCTTATCTTTATTCAACTATTTATTGTACACCTACTATGTGCCAGGCATTTTGCTTGGAGATGAGGATACAGTGTGATGAAGACAGATACAACCCCAATCATACAGAGCTTACAGTCTAGAGAAGGGGTAGGCCAACTTGTTCTGTAAAGGGCCAGATGGTAAATATTTTAGGCTTTGTGATCCATACAGTCTGCCACACTCTGATGTTGTACGAAAGAGGCCATAGATAATATGTAAATGAATGGATAGAGCTGTGTTTTAACAAAATTATTTACAAAAACAGATCACAGGCTGGATTTGGCCTGGAGGTTGTCATTTACTCACCCCTGGTCTACAGCAGAACTTTTCTGCCACAGTAAAAATATTCTATATCTGCATTGTCCAGTATGGTAGCTACTAGCCACATGTGGCTATTGAACATTTGAAGTGTAGCTAGTACAATGATGCAACTAAAGTATTTACAAGTAAGCAGGCATTTATAGAACTGCCCCTTCCCCTTTGAAGTAAGAGCCCCAAACTCTGTGCAAATTAATTCAGTTATGCCTTGTTTTGTGTTGTGTTTGTGTGTGTGTGTGTATGTGTGTTTCTTTCTTTCTCTTTCCAGTAAATGAATGGCTCCTCAAGTAGGGAAATAGGCCAAGAAGAATCCCATCTCAACGAAATGCTACAACAGTGAATTGACGTAACCTAGGATGTCCCCTTCTTTCTTCTCTCTCCTTCCCTCCCTCAAGCCTCATTTACTCTTTGGACTGGCCCTTTCTTCATGAAAAGTGTCTGAAAAACCATGACAGAGGAACATAACTCTTATACACAAACACACACACACACACACACACACACACACACACACACACACACACACACACGCAAACATATCTACACACTCACACAGTCTCCAAGATGAGAAGTCAAGTTTCAGAATCAAAAGGCTCATTCATAAGAGGTCTTAGAAGAAAATAACCAGTTAACTTGATTACGATTTTGATACTGTTTTCCTGAACTAATAAATCTACCCAATGAGACTTTTCAGCCTTTGTACATACAAAATTCTTCCAAAAGAGAGAGGAGAAAAAAAACAGCTCCGACGGCATCAAGCAGACTTTGTTCTTTGCATCAAGTAATCTCAGATAGTGTCCTAGGATCCTTTGAGGATGCTGGTGACAGGTGAAATAGAACAAAGTTGGCCAAGGACACTTATTTCTAGATTATGATTCTTCTGTTTACTCAACAATTTAAAAAAAAAAAAAAGGACAGACATTGAAGAGATACACATTGTATATATACATATATATATCACTGCAGACTATAAAGAAATTGAATTATTTCCCCTTTGTCACATATCTGTAGTAGGATTTGCCAAGATCAGAATTGATCCATTTGCTGTTTCTTGTTTTCCAAAGGTCATACATTGTGTTTGGTTATTGTTAACAGCTCAATAAATGTGTTTAACGAGTTAATTTTATTTTTCTGGCTTTGGTCTGGTCTCCTTCCTTACAGGCTAAGCCCTGGCTCCATGCAACTGCATTCTTTGATTTTACTTGTTCCTTCATCTACATGTTTTGTTCATTTGCAGCCAGTTTTTACTGAGTTTGTGGCAATCAGGAATGCATTTGCTAAGCAAGTATAACTTTAATTCCACTCCATGGCTCGATCATTCATACGAGGTGAGCTTCAGCCTGAGATAGCAGGCGACAGATTTATTGCGTTTCAAAACTGCCATTCTCCCGATCCCCACCCCCTGTGATGCTCCCTTGAAGGAATGCACTTTGCCTTGTAAATTCCTGGGAAAGGGGTGTCTTTTCTCTCCAGGTGCAGCTGGATCTCACAAAGTACAAACGAATGCCTTTCTTTTCTTGTTTATAATGGTCACTCACTGTGTTTGGTTACTGTCAAGAAATCAATAAATGTGTTTAACAAGTTACCCATGTCTGAGTTTATTGAGGAGGATGCTCCCTGCTGAAGCTTCTGAGTCCTGCTGCGTCCACGAGCAATTGCATTAATGGCCGGCAGGGCAGCGAGAGCCACCAAAACAGCCCGTCTGTCCATTCCCAGAGCCAGATAATTAATACCCTGTTGAGAAAACATAAAGACTTATCTGCTGGAAGGGAAGACTTGGATGTTCGTTCGGTGACGAAATTAAAAATAACTTTCATCTCTCCTTTTTATCACAAGAGGGAAAGCACCAGCATGTAGAGTCTGTGCAACTGGAAATAGTCACAAGCATATGGAAAGCTTCAACCAATGCGTCAGCCTAGCCAAGTGACTAGGAATATTGACAATGAAAAAAAAAAAAAATCAAACAGACACATATTTCATATTTGAAATAATACACTGAATTGGATATTTGTTTTCACTTCTTGTACTATTGTTAGTTAGACAGCTTTGATGACATACATGCCTATTTATGAGCAATTGTATTTTTCCAGAAAACCGAATCTGTTTGCAAAGGTTTAGGGTGGTCAGGTGGCAGTCTTTCTTTGTGTGGTTTACTGCTTCCTCTCTGAGGAAGATTCTGAGTCAGAATCTTCTTTAGCCTCCAAGGGCAGGCAGCCATGTAATGGTTGAAAAATACTGATGGTAAATCAACCAGGCCTGGCTTCAAATCTTCACTCTGCCACTTGTCTGCTTGCTGTGTGATCCTAGGCGGTTGTTTTAGTTCTTTGATCTGTTTTGGGGATGCTAATAACTTTCTCCATGAGTTGTGAGGCTTAAATGCTATGTAGTTACTGAAAGCAGCTAGCACAAGACCTGCAGTGAATATTCTATAAATGGTGCCTATAAAGCATGTGTATGACCTACCTATCAGGGGTTGTCTGGACCATACTGTGGTTCCCTCTACAGGGGTTAGCACCCATCACAACAGGGGAATCACATTAATAGCAAACAAGAGCAATAGGTACCCGCAGACAGCATGTAGGTAACTGCCTTAAGTGTATCGGGGCAGAGAGGAAGGCACACCAGTGAGGATGGAAGGCAGTAGGCTGGGTTTCTAGGCTCTGTTCTGTTACCAGCATTCTCTGTGACCTGGGACGGCGGCCTTATCTAGAAATGACTTGGATTTAATGACCTCCCATGGCCTGTCCTCTCTGTCACTCCTCAACTCTGTCTCTCATTCAGTTCTCAGTCCGGGAGAACAAAGGAAAACCCAGGCTCTACTGGCTTCCCTAGGAATGGGCAGAACTTCACTCTGGCCAAACTGTACTCCAAATGGAGTGAATGGGCCTGTTATCCCCTTCCCGGGTCAATCCCAAAGGTTTCTTCTCCCCACTCCCTGGGTTTCCCAAACTATAACATGGAAATAGGGTCACTTTGCCCTCAAACCACATGGAAATAAAAAAGATTAACTAGATGTGTACCACTCTAAAAAAGAAGAAGTTCTAAAATGTCAAAAAGCCCCTGGGAGTTGGCTTGACGAAGCCGTCAAGGGTGAAAAAGTACATTCGCACATTTGAAGACCTCGGGTGCTCGAAAGAAGCAGGCACAGCACCGCTGCGCTTTGCGGTGTGCCCAGGCCTGCTGGGTTTGCCCGTAGAGTCTCCATGGGGACGATAACTAGAATGTGTGGGGACATACATGCTGAGCCTCAGTTCCCACCTCACTGAAATGGGGGAGGAGAAAGGGGGCAACTACACAAAAGAAGAGAATTCCGGAAAATTGCATGAGAAAAGACGTGGTGTGGAGATCACAGACCCCTCCCTGAGGATGAATTTTGTGGTTTCCAAGACAACTTAGGACCTTGTTCCCACCTCCCTCAATAGCAGTCTGGTTTCCAAGGCGACGTCAGGACAACCACAACTCACTGAACTAAATGTGTCTGGAATCTGAGAGGAACATGGTGTTTGGGCAGGAGCGCACACTCAGTCACAGCCCATAGGCAGCCACATCCGGCTGAAGGGTCTGCGTGACGATCGTCAATTAACAGATGCCAACACCCCCGTGGTGGGTCCTTAGCCTGCTGGACCCCAGAACACTCATAATTCATGAGCATATTCCAATTTTCCCATTCCAGAAAGCCTACAAATAGGAGCTCTAGGAGCAAAACCTCACCTTAACATCATTCACCAACTAGCACGATTGAACATAAGGTAACGTCTGCCAAGACCCCAGCTGAGGAAACGTATTAATAAAGTTTGCCATGAGTTTCACATTTCCTGTGGGCGAAACCCTGTGCTGAGCAACTTATAAATATCATCTCATTTCACCCACACAGCAACCCAGGAGGTCCTCACCATTGCTTCCCCATGTTATAAAAGCAGAAACTGGACTTCTTAAGATTGGGTGACATCTCACTTACATGTGGAATCTAAAGAAAAGAATAAATGAATGAGCTAATCAGAAACAGTTTTGGAGACATAGAGGAAAAACTGAGGGTTGCTAGATGGGCGGGGCGGAGGGGCGGGGATAATGGGGAAGGTGAGGGGATTAGAAAACAGTCGGTAACCACAAGATGGCCACGGGGTTTTGAAAATTAATTTGGGGAACGTAATCAATAATGTAAAGATTTTGTAGGGTGTCCGATGGACACGTGTCCCATTTGGGAGACCACCTCAGGGGTGATGTAGATGCCTGATCTCTGCACTGTACACCTGAAGCTGAACAATAGTGAATGCCAACTATAATTTTATAATTTTATGTGTGTGTGTGTGTGTGTGTGTGTGTGTGTGTATACACTTACAAGAAGCGGAGTACAGCATTAGGAATAGAGACAATGGAAATGTAATGGCTATATGCGATGTCAGAGGGATAGTGGATGGGGGGGAGGGGGGTTCACACAATGTGAGGGATATAAATGATAAACATCGAAGTATTTCTTTGTCTTGTGCACCTGAAATAAAAAATAATAAAAAAAAAAAAAAAGAAAGAAAAAAGAAAAAAAAAAAGATTGGGTGACATGCTCAGGGTGATACAGCTCATAAGAGGTAAAGCCAGACCCGGCTCTTTTAAGCTGGTGGTTCTTGAAGTGTGATGCCCTATCAGCATCACTGGGAAACTGGATAGAAGTGCAAATTCTTGGACTCACTGCAGACCTCCTGACACTCTGAGGATGGAGTCCAGCCATGTGTATTTGAACAAGTCCTCCAGGTGATCCTGACACATACTCAGGTGTGAGAACCACTGTGTATTAAATGCTCATTCCTACTACCGCCTACTCCAGAGGTTCCAGACTTTACTACACATTAGTATCTCCTGGGATGTTTTTAAAATCCCAGTGCTCAGCCGGTACTGCCCACCATGAAGTCAGAATGTTGGCAGCCAAGTATGTTTTGTAAAATTCCCCCAGATGGTGCCGATGTGCAGCAGAGTTGGGAACCAGATTCTTGTCGGAAAGGCCTTCTCAGAGGAAGGCTCACCTGGAAGGTGGGTCTGTGGGAACCAGGAGGCCAGTGTTATCTAAAGGGTCTTCCCTTTTCAGAATCACTTTCTGATCTCTGTTCATAGTAACACTACTGGGTGATCTCAAAATGTTCCCCAGCCCTTTCCTCCTTCCTCAAATCTTCAATTAACAGGTCCAGAGTTTGAATAACAAATATTACCTTTTTTTTTTTTAAATAAAAGAAGGATTCGTATTTGAAATAATGGCTTAGCACCAACCTTCCAAAACCCAGCCCAGAGCATCACCCCTGATTACTCAGATTGTAATGATCGTTATGAGCAAATGAAAGTCTATGAATCAGGACATCTGAAGTTCAGAAAGATAAGCTGGGTCCATAATTAAAAGTTACAGGCAAATGAGAGCCCTGTCAGCTCTAACTTCATGGCGCCTCTTCCGTTCTCCCTCCGCAACCCGACAGCCCTGGGAGAGGTCCTAGTCCCCTCCATCACCACCTCAGGCCTGCACGATACCAGAAGCAGCATCCATTCAACAGGTCCCCCTGCTTCCATTTACCAGATACGTGAAAGACTGCGCCACAAGCCCAGCAACTCAAACTCGGCTCTCAGAAGATGGCAGTTTGAGCCCATCCCGAAAAGAGTTTGGAAGAAGTTTAGGTGGGACTAGGGGGTGAGTGGAGGATAATCAGAGACATTTTCCAGGAGAGAGACCAAAATGCAAAGCTAAACAGATCATCCAAAAAGGACAGCACTCCAAATCAACGTGGTAGACAAGCAGATTCCAGGAGCAATGCAGAAGGACAGAACCTCAGGGCCACACCTGGAATGGAGAGTAAGGAGCAGAACCCAGGGAAATTTCCGAAGCTGCTCTTCTTCATAGGGTGGCTGAGGCCTTGGCCATGTGCCACGGTGGGGAGGAAGAGATTGAGAGTCATGTTCTGACTCACACATTGCCAACCCATACCCATCCGTCCCTAGCATAAGTGAACTAAAACCTCCAACTGAAGAACACATCCCAACACTCAAACTTCCAATGGTCCCCAGTTGTTTTCAGATTAAAAGCTTAAATTCCTCAGCAAAGCAGGCAAAGTTTTCCTTAATGGATTCTCAGTAAAGGTTTGCAAACCCATGTCCCAGCCTCCCAGCCTCAGTTCATGTCACCCTTCAGCATTTTCCAGGTCTTCCTCACTTGTGGAAATATAACACACCTTTAAAGAAACCCAGCTCAGATGCCACCCCAGGCTTCCCTGATCTCCCCAGGGAAGATTATTTCTTCCTTGTTCTGAGCTCACACAGCATATTGATTTTATTTCTGATTAACATTTACTTCATACAGGTCTCTATCAGAAATATAGATAAATAGAGAAATATATGAGTGTTAAATACATAGAACTGTATTCAATTCTATATTTTCCTGTCTGTACATGCCAATTTGAAATTCCCTGAAGACAGAGATTATCTCTGCATTCATCTTTGTATCTCTCCCTCCTATGCACAGAAAGAAATCGTAGCATAATGCTTTGCAGATAGTGGGCACTCAAAAATATTTGTTGATTCATAGAATTTTCCTATGGGGGGGGATGGTAGTATTTGATTCTTTTCAATTCAGAGTAGTTGAGCTTTTTCTATGAACCAGATATATACCAGGCATGATGCTTGGTAAATATATATTATATATATGTGTGTGTGTGTATATATATATATATATATTTATATATTTATTTATTTATTTATTTATTTATTTATTTATTTATTTATTTTTACATACATTTTTTTCCCTTTCATTTGGTGCTCATAGCAGTTCTGCCAAGTGGTTCTTGGCTTAATTTCATAGATCAAAATAAAGTTAGAGAGGTGAACATTCTTACCCAAGATCACAGAGTTGTTGAGTATCAGAGCCAGAAAGTTGCAGCAAAAGCTGATACTGGAGAAGCCTCCGGTGAACATGCTCCTAGACGGTGCTAGAGTGGAAGGGTTCCTCCCATTGAGACTGTGGTCATTTAGTCTTATTCTTTAGAGTGAACCCAAGGTACAGCAGGCCTGCCAATGGTTTCTACCACCAGACCAATTAAATCAGAGGCTCTGACAGGCCATCAGTAGATTTTTTTTAAGCTATAGGTGTTTCTACTCTGCCGACAGCATTGAGAACCATTCTCAATGTTGGCTGTCCATGAGAGTTACTTGGGGAAGCTTGTAAAGGTCCCGAGCTTTGGTAGGTCTACAAGTTCCCCAAGTACATCTAAGGCAGAGACCCACTATCCTATCCCAAGATATTTGCCAACGAATTTCAAATAAATAGAGACTGCCTTATAGGCTACCTGCCCCTGGAAGAGATACTCAGGTAGAATGGTAGAATAGAGAGTGGGTGAGAGAAAAGAATGGTTTCTTTAGGGGTCCAGGGGCTGGGTTCTCACACATGAAGCCAGAGAGCTGTGCTCCTCAGCTTTGGAGTTGACTCGAATGCTTGAACCTCACTCTCAATCGACCTCAGGGCTCACACTCAGGGGCAATTCCGTGGATAATGTATGGTCCACTTCAGGCAAGATTTAAGAGGATGAAACAAGAGCCAAATTGTCACAGTGCCCTTGTGATCCATAGAATTCAGGACACTCGAGTGAGTGGCAGCCGTGTCCTTGTCACCAATGAGATAAGATGTCTTCCTCCTGGACTTCCTTGCCTCATGAATGAAACAGATATAATCATTTCTTATATCCTAGAAGTTGTGAAAACAAACCAGCGAAGAGGTGAGAAAAAGCTTGGGGGAAGTATTAAACAAGTGTCAGATAGTGCTAATAGAAGGGATGCAAATGCTTCTGTTGTGGTGACTAAAAATGCACTGCTAAAAAATGTGTGCAGCTAGGGACCCCAGTGGACAGTAATTCAACATCCACTGAGTGAGGGAGGGAGGGCCTACTGTGTGCCAGGCCCAAATCCTTTCCTCAAAGAACCTAGTATAGAAGGGGAGATGAGGCCCATGTATTTTGAGCTTAGAGATGAACACTTGAGCTGCATCTTAAACACTGGTGAGAATCAGGAACGGTGAATTAGGAGGGGAAGACCAGCTAGGGAATTGTAGGAGGGAGAAATTGATTCCAATAGAGGCTTCTGGGAAAGAATGCTTCCCAGAGGAAGTGGCATTTGAGCTGACAAAGCTCAAAGTGTTGTTGAGTGAACAGGGAAGGAGCCAGCATTCCAGAGACAAGCAGCCTGAGGGAACAGCAGCGCTGGGTGTGTTCTAAAACTGTGAAGTGGTCAGTGTGGCTGGAATGAGACCAAGTCCTCAAGCTCTGGGTGATGTAGGTGATGTTGGATCTGCCGGCAGTTTCTGGGTGTGGGCGGGGATCGTGTCTTGAGAAGCCGAAGAATGGAAACACGGACCAGGGAGAGGCAAAAAGTTTTAAAAAGAGGATAGTTTATTAGAGGCAGGAGAAGAGGTTGCAGCTTCCGAGCTGGAGGGGGTCCTGAATGGGGGGTGCCCCATGACTGAGGCAAAAGTTCTTACTTTTATACCTTCCCTTGCCTGCTTGGGGAAGGGGAGCTGTTTGAAGAAGGGAACTTGTTTGAAGAAGGGAACTGGTGCCTTCTAATAAAATTTGTCTGCCAGGTTTGTTCGGCTTGCCCATCCTAAAGGATTGAGCAAAGTAACCCACTCTTATCTATCAGATCTGCTCCATTTATCAAGCCAAAAGGAATTTTATGATTAACCTCAAGGCCTTGTTACGTTATGTCCTAGAGCGAAGGAGTGATTTCAAAACTTGGAGTTTTAGGATATGGCTGTCTTTGTTTATTCCACCAGGGACCTCCCTGTCTACCTAGGGACATACTAGCTAACCTGTATCATGGGGATGTCAGTGAAATCTTACCTGCTGGAGTTTGGCTGGGCCCCTTCAGAGCCAAGGGCTGACACAACACTAGCTCCAAGTAACTTCATTAGCTGGACACGGAGGTCTTAACACCAAATACCCAGCTGGCTCTGGGCTGAGCACAGTAGGGAAAACTGAAGGATAAATTGTGGTTCCTGCCCTCGAGAAGCTTAAAATCTGGTTGGAGGAGACAATGGGTGAACATGGAACTCTTGCAATCTGTGTGACGTAGGAAGGTTTTACTCCCAGAAGACTACTTTTGAAACTGTCAGATAGGCAAGTTGGCTGAGTACGGTTGTGCAGTCTGCACACTGCACAAAAGTGCCCAGCTGAGAGGGTGACTGGGGACATCGTTTTGCAATTCATCAGCCTGGAGGGAATGAATGCCTTCCTGCAATTCACACAAAGACAATGCTTATGCTAGCTGAGGGCAGCAACTTTAAGAATGATATGAGATTCAAAAATGAAGTACAACATCCTCATTGAAAAGCTCAGTGGGGAGCTGTAGTGAAGACAGAGGGGTTTGAATTAGGCCTGCCAAGTGGCAGGATTGGCAGGTGGGAGGCAGGATGTGATTCCAGGTGAGAATAGCTAGGGCTAAAATCTGGGGCAAAACAACCTGGCAGGTGCTAGAGAAATGATGAGACTTCACTGGCTTAATACAGAGCAGATGAAAGTGGACCATTTCATCATCACAATTTTCCTACAAGGCAGGAACTATTGTTATGGACAACATTTTACAGAAGGGAAAACAGAGGTGCAGAGAGGCCAAGCCCCTTGCCCAATATCACTCAACTAGTAAGTAGCAGAGAGCCTCACCTCTGTCATGGTGCTTCACAGAAACCACGCAGGTAAGAAACACACAGCAGAGATGAATTAAAACAAGTAACCGCATATTCCCCAAAGAATTGAAAACAGAGACTCCAACATGTACACAAATGTTCCTAGCAGCACTATTCACAAGAGCCAAAAGGTGGGTTCAGCCTAACTGTCCACCAATGGATAAAAGGATAAACAAAATGTGGCATAAAGTTGGTGCAAAAGTAATTGCGGTTTTTGCATTTTTAACTGTTTAAACCGCAATAACTTTTGCACCAACCTAATATATCCATACAATGGAATGATGGAATATTATGCATTCATTAAAAGGAATAAAGTACACGCTACAACGTGGATGAACCTCAAAAACATTTTGCTAAATGAAAGAACCTAGACCCCAAAGTCTACGTATTATATGCTTTCATGTATATGAAATATCTGGAAGGAGTAACTCCATACAGACAGAACACAAATTATTGGTTCCCAAGAGCTGAAGGATGGGGGAACAGGTAGCAACTGCTTTACAGATACAGGGTTTTCCTATGGGGTGATCAAAAGGTTTTGAAATTAGATAGCAGTAGTGGTTGTACCACATTGTGAATGCACTAAATGCCACTGAATTGTTCACTTTCAAATGGTTAGCTTTATGTTAGGTGAATTTCACTTCAATTTGAAAATAACATAAGTAACGAAAGCTCAGGATAGGTAAAGTAGGTTAGGGACGGAGGAACCTGCTTGAGTGGGGACGAAATTATAGAGAGGTCTAGAACATATAATCAGACTGTGACTTGTACACTTGGCTGGTGGTTAAACATATGCTATGTCTGCCAGTCTTCGAATACCTCCCGTGTGCCTGGCATTGTGCCAATCGCTTTGCTGTCATTATTTTATCCAATCTTCCAACAGTGTTCTGTAATAAAAACATGTATTGTCCCCAAGCACAGTGAGCCAAACAGAGGCTCAGAATGTTTAAGGAACTTGCCCAATACCCTATCCTTAGTAAGCGGCGGAGCCAGGGTTCAAACCTAGGTCCCTCAGACCATCCAGCACTCCACCTTATTACATTCCTTCCTCTGTCCATGAAACTTCAGAATCACGCTACACACCGGGTTTGTTTTGGGACTGGAGAGATCACTACTGTAGACATCCAGGAAGGATGGCTTGTCACCACCCTTCAGGCAAAGAGAAGTGAGCTTATTCTCCCACCAGCAGTGTACACTAGAGCTCCCCGCCTGAGAGCAGTTTGAACTAGGACAGGGCAGCTCAGCTATGCCATTTCCAATTTTCTTTCCCAATCGGATATGGACAGAAGTCATTGGAACCCAGAGAAATCATTTTGTTTCTAGTGGATGAAAACAACTGTCAGACGGTTGAGGCCATCTTCTACATTCTTGCTCCAGAATTATTCAGAAGAGAAGTTTGCGTGACAAAGACGTAAACCAATTATAGTGAGAAGCCCAGCATCAGAGAAAACTGACTCCTTCCTGCAGTGTCCAAAAGCATGAAAATAACTAAGGATCTTTCAAACGCCCAAACTGAAGCAGAGGGTGAAAAATGGATAATAAATCTTTTCAAGAGGAAACTGGGCACTAACAAAGAGAAAGCAGTGGAAAGTGGTCCGATTCCAGGAACTCGGGCAGCTTAACCCTCAACTCAAGTGGCAAACTACCCAGGCTTCCCAGTAAAGCCAGCGTTGGGGAAAATTGATGACACTAAGGAAAGCTAGTAAGATAGTAGAACTTGACGGGAAAAGGAGAAATCTTGAGACCCTGGGCACCAGCAACCTCTAGAAATAATTAGTACCATCTACCTACCCCCAAAAATCCCCATGCTTCCATCCATGTTTGACATCAAAGAAAGACATGGCTAGTTGGACTCCCGTTGGGCACAATCTACAAAATTGAAAACTTTGGGGGGAAAAAAAACAATTAAGGTCATAGGTAGATATTGATAGTTCTTAAATCTATGACAAAAAAATATTAACAGAAGCAATATGAAGGTAAAACTGGATGTGGGTGAAGAAATTCGTCGAAATTGGGAACTTTTATGGACCAGTTCCCCTCCTACAAGAGGTGCAGACTCACCCCGCAAACTTGGTTCATCTGATATTGAAATATGGCTATTTAGAATATCGTGGGTTATTTAGAACATTGAGCAGAAACAATTCTGGAAGACCTGATTGGAGACTGACCACTTCCTAAGGGAACTTCAATTATCAGTAGAAGAAAAAGGACGTGGGCTTGTAGCCTCATTTCCATCCCAGCCCTCCATTTTACTTGGCCAGATGACCTGGGCATGACTTCACCTCTATGAGCTTCAGTCTTGTCATCTAAGAAAGCAGGGTATCATCCTCCTTCTCCTAGAAAAACACCTTTTTTTTTCACTGAGAACATACATGTTCTACATGATGTTTGATGCGGCTGTCTGAATGCTTGCAGCTCATTTACCCAGGGTCCCCTCTGCATGAACAGATAATGCTTTTCTTCACATTACCTTGTACCTTGTCCTTCTTCCTATGCCGTTTTGAAAGACTTATGTTATTTCACCTGAGGTCACCTATCTCCCTCAAGATTGTTAGTAACTGGATGACTCTCCAGCTGTGAAATGATAGGAGTTATTTTATTTCGTTGAACCACAACGTCTTATACAAAGCAGGAATAATGAATACTAAATAATATCTAATGCTCATGATTTTGAAAGGATTAAATGAATTAACATGTGTGAAAATGCCTAGCATAGAAAATCCATGCCTATAAAAAATGTCATTTTCATCCTTTCCTAAGAGTGGAACCCCAAAATAGAGGTGATATTTCCTCTCACACACTTGTAGATATTTTCCCCCTGAATATCTCTATTTCAGGGCATATTAGGCACACATTTGGGATATCATCAATAGGTATAGATGAAGGGATGTCTAGCCAATAATGACTAGAAGGAGAGTATATTAGTAAGGTTAATTAAAGCTAGCTGCTATAACAATCAATTACAAAATCTCAGTGGCTTAACATAATAAAGATTTATGTCTCTCTTGCATTACAGCTATGTCCCAGTTCAATGCCTTTGTCAACTCTCCTTGGTAGCCCTCCCCCAAGCAGTGGGTGACTCAAGGATGTAGGTTCCTCTTACTCAGGCCAGGCCTAGAAGCGTCATATATCATTTCTCCCCACATCCTACCGACCAGAACCCCATCACATGGCCTCACTCTAACTAGAAGGGAAACTAGGAAACAGTCTTCCTGTGTAACCAGAGGAACATGGAAATAGTTTGATTAGCATGTAGCATTTCCCCTGACATAGTCCTGAAGTAATTGCAGGGAAGAGTGCTAACCCACTCTACCTGTTGCCTGAAGAAGAATCAACAAATCACTCTCCTCTGACATGTGCCTTGCCCGGGCCACCTTACTCTTGAGAAGCTTTGCCTGCTCTTGGTCCAATGGGGTCTGTCCTGGGAGACAGCTGGGCCTTCTGGGCAGGAGGTGAGACTTTGGCTCAGTTCCAGGTTTACCTAGCCTTCTGCTTGTGCAGGACCTGGGAGAGGGAGACGACTCACCTCACACATGTAGGGGGCAGGCGGCGGGGGAGAGAGGGCCACCGGTGAAAGAGACTGACTGTGCAGGAACATATACGCTAACTGGAGACACCCTATACAGAAATTATGGATATAAAACTATTTCAGATCTGTTTCCTATTTTGGCAATCTACCTTCTTTCTGTCATACAGTCTTTGGGAAAGGGGAGGACCAAACCAATTCAGGAAGGTGACAGTGTTTGGGGAAGTGCCGGGAGATATATTGTCCATCAACAGCAAAGATTTCCCTCCTAGTGGGGGCCCAGGAGAGGGCACGGCAGGAGAGGACTTCAGACAAAGGTGTCCTAGACCCTCTTCACACCCAGGTCCCAGGACAAAAGGTCCTCCCTTCCCCAGGGTGTCATAACGTCTCCTTTTGCCCTTTCAGATCCCTTCTCCACTCTTCTTCACCCCGCTCTGTGCCCCCACGAGATTGACCTGTGGACCCAGTAGCAGACTTCCTGGTTCTCTCACTTCGATTTGAGTCAGCACGGGTCTTTTCACAAGCAGGAGACTGGAGGATGGGAGGACAGTAAGGGGAAGGTGTTTTTTCGTACAGCTCTTCCCTGGGCAGCAGGTGACAGTGTCTGGGTTCTGTTAAGGCCATAGCTCCAGTGATCAGGCCGCTCTCATAACTACACGTCTCAGAGGGCATGTGTTCCCTCACCTTGCCCTATGTCTCTCTTGTCCATGATGCAAGTTTCCACCATCTTGCTGGGAACCTGGTGGCCTTCCTGAGGAGACCAGCTGTATCCCATCAAAACCCCAGAGGATAAAGGAAATCGATCTGGACCCCAAGGCTGGAAAACCTAGTGGACCCTCACTGCAGCCTCAGGCCCAGGAGGCCGTGGGATGCGCTACAAAGAGCCCTGAATTCTAGACCATTTGGGCAATAATTTGTTTCACAAATGCAGGCAGGTTCCCTGGCCTCTCTGAGCCTCATTTTCCGTATCTGTAAAAGCAGGGTGATACAATCCCTGTCATGAGGACTCAGTGAACAACGTAGATATAGTGCCAGCCACAGAGGAAGCTTTGAAATATGTCAACTTCCTTCCTCCCTCCCTCCCGCCTCCCCTTAAATTTCTCACCTATATAAAAAGAGGAAAGTTTTTTCAAAAATCAGATTTGAAATAACAACCTTAATTAAGCATCTACCATGTGCAAGCAGCTCTACCGCATGCTGGGGAAGACACGAGCTACGTGAGACCCCATGCCTGCTTCTGGAGAGGTTAGGATTCTGACAAGGGAGACAAATAGATTCTTAGAACTTGCAACCCAAACAGGTGGTGGTAAGCAGAGGGCTGAACAAAACACCAAGGAAGCACAGTGGAGGGAGCAATTAATGGGATGTGGGAAATGGAAAAACACGTCCTGAAGGAGTACGGTTCTGAAGTTCGAGGTTTTCTATGAAACAGTTGGAACCGTTAATTGCCTATTCACACCAAGTCCCTCATTTCATACAGCAACCTGTCACTGTACAGCAGGTTGGGCCTGGTATCCAATTCTGCCCTGGGCAAAAAACACTGTTCAGAGTGTAAATGACATTTTCTTATGGTTTTGTCCAAAAAATAAAAAGGAAAGCAAAAAAAAAGGAAAACAACCATGTTCCACACGCTGGACTGCTTTGTTGAGGAAGTCTCTAGGCGGCTTCCCTACAGCCCGGAGGCAGTGGGCGGCATCACCTGCACTGGCCCCTCACATCCGTTGTACATAGCTGACTTACCACGCCCTACTTACATCTTTCAAGGTCCCCCACTGCCCTCAAAATAAAGATAAAATTCAAGCCATTCCATCTGATTCATGAGGTCTTCCCAACTCCTTGCCCCTCACCTCAGGACACTGTTGTCTCTCCCCTTCACCCTTTGCTCCAGTCATACAAATCACTTGGAAGGCCTTGAGCAAATGACAGTAATTCCAGCCGAGGTATATGCTCTCCCCTCTGCTTAGAACAGCCTTCCCCAAGTTGTCTACCACTCACCTACTTATTAAAACTAATTTTAAGTGCCACTTCCTCCCAGAAGCCTCCCTGATTTTATTCTCTGAACCACCTGCCCTTCTCTGTGGGTGCGTCTGTATGATGGACACTTTTGCACAGCACTGTAATTGTTTGCTCTCCTATTACCCACTAGATGAGCAGCTCCTTTGAGGCAAGCACCAAGTCTTATTTGTAATCTGAGCATCAAGTATAATACTTGGCACATAGTAGATGCCCAATTAACGTGGAATGAATGAATGAATGAATGAATGAATGAATGAAATAACAAATGAGTGAATGCTAAGAGAAGCAATTCAGACACCGAGCCAGATACATCCATTCATACAACAACGGTCATGCAAACTCCGAGGCTGAGGTGAGGTTTGCGGTCATGTGCAAAAATAGGGCTTCGAAGGGGACACCACTGTGGAAAGAGGAAGTGGAGCAGCCACTCGGCGATCACTGGAAATAAAGCTTCTCCTTAGACAGGGGATGTAGCCATAGTTAATCCTCATGGCAGTCTCGGGTCATAAGTACAATTACAGTCTCCGTTTTACACATCAGGCAACCAACAGCCGCGTGTGCAGGGTCGTACAGGATTCACCCCCAGACGACTTGACTTCAGAGTGAGGCGCTCAACCCCTGCACAATGGCCTCCGACACGGTGACAGCACCAGCGGTTCCTCATCACTCCCTAGGTCCCCAAAGACCTGACTCCGTTTCCTATCCTGGCCTTGAATTACATGACGCTACCTGAGCTCTTACAAGTAGTGTCCTGCACCTGGTCCACAAGACCTGTGCTTCCTGGGACCCAAAAAGCCCGACTAAAGGTCCTCTGCTGGAGGCCTTGGGAAACAATGCCTAAGATGGAAGCATGGGCCAGAGTGAGGCACGGAGGGAACTAAGTGCGCAGGGAGGGGCCCGAGAGGGAAGAGACACACAGGCCACCTAGAGGGAAGGCTGCCAGGAAACATGTGCCTGAGGCCTGGGCCCAAGCAGGCCATTTTAGAAAGTAAAGTTCCCCAAACCACTTAGAACACGGTCCCCAAAGCTTCTCTTTATCTATCCACATGGCACAAGTTCGGAGAAGAAATCCACTAATTGTTTATTATTCCTCAGAGGAAATGTCATCTAGGAGCTGTCAGCTTATGTCTCAGGACCGCCTGAGCTAAAAATACCAGCAGAATTCTTAGACTCGTAGATTCCTTGAATGTTAGAGCTAGAGTAATGAAAACAATAATAGAAGCTGCAGTTCCCACGCACGCCAGGCCCTGGGATGAGGACTTGATGTATATTCATCTAATTCTCACAACAATCATCTCTGCAAAGTAAGAGATGCAAAGTATAATCCTGATTTTTATGGCTGAGCAGCCTCAGGATTAGACAGATTAATTAACTTGCCCAAGGCCAAACAGTTGGTGTTCAAGCTGGGGGATCAAACCCAAGTGGGACTAAACCCTTTTCCTTATACTGGGGTCAGCCTGCCACCAATTTTTATAAAAAGTTTTATTGGAACACAGCCACGCTTGCTTGTTCTGTGCCGGCTATTGGGCCACAAGGCCAAGTTGAGCAGTCACCACGGTGACCATCCTGGCCTGCAAAGCCTGAAATATTTTTACTCTCTGGATGTTTACAGGAATCATTTACTGACTCTTGCTTTAGACTTGGCTGCCTTGGAGAGTTTTCCATCCAACCTTTATTTTTTAAGATTATCAGAGTGATACCCAGATATGTGAAATGATTTACCTGTGGCCACACTACCTCTCCCCTCTGATCTCAATGTTTTCATTCAATAAATATTTACTTTCTTCGCTGTGCTGTTGTTCACTCTGAGGAACAGCAATTGGCTCCATCCCCTAGAAACTGAAGATATCGTTGCAAAAACAGAGGCACCGACCAGAAAAAACTTTGGAACGCAAGCTTGTATACACTACACACTGCCCCCATGCACCTCGCCAGGCCACCTCTTGCCACTTTCCCCATCCCTCACTGCACTCTGGCCTTCCTTCTCTTCCCTAGCAGGTTGTTAAAGATCAACCATGAGTCGGGAAATAAACCCTGCCATTAAAAGCCAGGAAATCAAGACAACTGGGCTCAGGCAGGAAAGCCAGTGTGAGCAGGTCAGACGAGCGGTTCGGGATGTAGGCTGTGAACCGTATCGGGGTGGAATCAGAAGCACAGGACCAAAGCAGACATCCCAAGTCAGGGATTTGGCAGATGCGCTGCCCTCTCTATAAATATGATGCATTCGCTCCATTTTTTATAGGACACTTAAGCTGCTTTTTCAACAACAGGGATAGAGAGAACTCAGGAAACAACATTCTCTTACTTGGTTGCGATTTCCAAGTGCCACAGAAAGGTCTGTGGGATGTGAAAGGTCTAGCTGGGCTTCTCCCTGTAGAGAGCTAAGGAATTTGTATGAGAATCAGTTGGATGACTGCATTAGCCAATGCTGTTACCTGCCTCCTGGAAATCAAAACCCATTGCAGCAAGGCAAGATGCAAAGACATCAGAGACAGAGGAGGGTCTTCCCCTCAGAGTTGTAATCCAGTAGGAAAGAAAGGGCACGAACAAAGAAGCAATGTGATAGAACGTGCTGGGTGTTAGAAAACACCAGTGGTGGATCTGTGCCTTCAGATAAGTCCCTCACAGGCTACAAGTAATTGAAAGAAACTCTTAGACCCTCCACATCTTCATCTCCAACCCGGAGAGACTCGTACCTTTGATGTAGAATTGAGGGTTATGAGATTATTGTCAGTATTAACAGTTACTAGCTAGCATTTGTTTAGCACTTTTCTATTAAAAAATCACTTTGCATTTAGTGTTTTAATAAACAGTAAAAGTATTGTTAGAATTCAGTCTTTGTGGAAACACCTACCTCATACTCTTTTCCTTTTAACTACAAAGGACTACACAAAACTGAGTTTCCATGAGTCCCCTAGTTGATCCAAAGGGTCTGGCGCCCAGGCGTTGATGCACTTGGCCTTTTGGAGGAGGCCCTTTCTTCTGGAGGGAAATTGCAATCATATGCACTGTTTTCTATAGGATTTTTGACTAGGTTACTTCTTTTTGAATTTCAGTTTTCTCACCCATAAAATAAGGCTATTACCACTTAGGTTGTTGTGCTGTCAAGAAAGAGTTCCTGAATCAAAGTAGAAGAGAGATACAGGACAGAAGTAAGCTAATAATACTCCTTAACCAAAGGCAAGAAATTTCCTGAGTTAGACCAGGACTTATGATGTTTGTTTTCACCTACCCTGTTTCCACAAAAATAAGACCTAGCTGGGCAATCAGCTCTAATGCATCTTTTGGAGCAAAAATTAATATAAACCTCGGTATTATATTATATTATATTATATTACCCGGGTCTTATATTATATAAGACCCAGTCTTATAGTATAGTAAAATAAGACCAGGTCTTGTATTAATTTTTGCTCCAAAAGATGCACTAGAGCTGATTGTCCGGCTAGGTCTTATTTTTGGGGAAACACGGTATGATGATGTTCCAGTTCAAGGACCAGTGGTGGGCTAGGACAACCCATACCAGCTCACTCACAGGGACCTGATTGTTAAACATTCAGGAATTTTACAAGCATATTTGTTAAAATGTTGGAAGCTTGAAATTGACCATGGTGAAAGTATTTACACCGTGAAAATCAGCAAATGCTACAAGGCAGGGGTTTGTTTGTGGAAAGAAGACAAACTCACTTTTTCTCCTCTCAACACTTGACTGTTTCTCTAGACTGCTACAACAGTCTACTCACAGACCACTTCCCTTCTGGCCACCAAATGACTTCCCTTCTGGCCACCAAATGTGTGGGGGCTTGCCCACACAAAGCAATTCTCAGACACCAATTGGGTGTCCTTCAATTTAACTCAATTCTGACACTATCTACCTGGAGTTAGCATCCTACCCCACAGGTGACAGACTCAGTCCCACAAGACTGCCCCCACTTCAGACGTTAATCACAAGTCCAGGTTGTCACACGTGTGTCTCACTGGCTATAAATCAGAGTTTCCTACAACCCTTTCCTCGGATTCCATAATTTGCTAGCGTGGATCACAGAGCTCAGAAAAACAGTTTACTTACCAGATTACTGGTTTGTTCCAAAAGGATATAGTTCAGGGACAGCCAGATGGGAGGGATGCATAGTGCAAGGTATGGGAAAGGAACGTGGGGCTTCCCAGCCCTCTCGGAACACAGCACTCTTGCAACACCTCCATGTTTTCAGCAACTCAGAAGCGAAGGTTTTTATGGAGACTCTATTGCATAGGAACGGTGATTAAATCATTGGCCATTGATTAATTCAACCTCCAGCCCTACTCCCTTCCTCAGAAGTTGTGGGATGGGGCTGAAATTTCCAACCCTCTAATCACATGGTCAATTCTCCTGGCAAGCAGCCCCATTTTTAGGGGCTTTTCAAAACTCACCTCATTAACATAAGGTTGAAAGGGGCTTGTTATGAATAATAAAAGATGTTCCTTTTGTTATTAGCACTCTTAGGAAATTCCAGGGGGTTTAGAAGCTCTGTGACTGGAACAGGACAAAGACCAAATGTGCATTTCTCCGTATCAATCACAATCTCACTGTTTATGTTATTGCTGTGGATTTTCCTAGATTACTAGTTTACCAGCTCACTACTGGCAATGGGAACAGCTTGACCAGAGCATGAGGGTCAGTGGTTAGTTCCAAGAATTCCATTCCCTGGGAATAGAATGCATGGAGGGAAATGTTTGTCAGAACAAACTCAATTCTATGGTACTTTAGATTTCAGAGGAGCGATTTTCCTTTTCTGAAGACACAGTTCTTAAATTTTTCTCCCCCTTCAACACACACGTCACAGGTAAGACATTCCTTTGAGTGTCCCGGGCTCAGTTGGATTTCCCATCACCCTGCCTGGTAACACTCCCCTTCCCTCCACTACAAAAAGCACATCAAAATGCCCTGAGTGGGAGTGGTATCTTACAGGCAGAATCTTAAGGCTGCTCTCTCTTTACTAAATCAATGATTTGCAAATATTACTGTTTTGTTCCTATCCAAATATTGGCTGTGACAAACCTCACCAAGGAATCAAGCCCAAGCTGTTAAGAATCACCATACTACACATATCGTATTTGCCTCCTGACCTGTGTTCAATCCAGTGTCCTCATTTTTTCAACCTGACTTTACAGCTGCTCATAACATTCTCTGAATTGACTTGGAAAAAAAGGGAAAAAGTCATCCCAGAGTTGGCACTCATGATTTCACACACTCAGGCATTTCCGTAAGAACTCAGCCATTCGCTCATTTAGCCAGTCAATAAATACCTAGTGAACACCGGCAGCGTCCCCTCTCCCTCAACTGCAGCCAGGGGCAGCCATCAGAGATGCAAGCCTGATCCCTTTTCTTCTCTTCTTAAACCCTTCAGTAACTTTTGATTGCCTACAGAATGAATTTAAACTTGAGCTTGACAAACAGAGCTCTCACAGCCTGGCCCCAGCATATGCCTCCAACAGACCCTTTGTAGATCCTGGAGTAAAACATGTGCCCTCACAACTCTGATTTTTTTTCTTAGAAAACAACAATTCAAGAACACACTCTCTCATGACTAAAATTTTAAACAATAATAAAACATATTGCAAAAAAATTAAAATTCCTCCTTACGCTGCACCTCTGACCCCCAAGTTTACCCCTCTCCCCAAGGTAAGGACATGATAATTTAGGTTCTATCTTTAGAAACTTTTTTAAAATGATATTTACATACATACATAGTTTATATGTATAAATACATTGTTTTGATTTCAAAAATAATGAGAGACTAATGCATGTATTGTAGACAAAATAATTCTTTTTACTTTATATCTTAGAGATCATCCCGTGTTTGTATATGCATATATTTCTAAAGAGCTAAATTGATTTTCATCTTATGAATACAGTAAATTATTTAATTTCCTTGATGGAGATGTAGGTTGTTAATTATTTTTCACAACTTGTGAATATCTGCTATGAGTATCCTTGTACATATTTGTGCACTTGTGTAAGTATTTCTCTAGAACAAAATTTTGAATTGGAATTTCTGGGTTAAGGATATGGTCGTTTAGAATTATAATAGATACTGCCAACATGCCCTTCATGAAGACTCTACTAATTTATACTTCTGACTCCAGTGTACGACTATTTCTATTTCCTCACAAACCTATCCAATCCTGAACTTTGTTACTTGTTGATTTTTGCTGATCTGATAGGTTTTTAAAAAGATATCTTATTCATTGTCATTTACATTTTTATATTCCTAGTTATTAGAGATGGTTTGCAATTTTTCAAATATTTATTGGCAGTTTTCTTTTTCTCCTGTGAACTACCTGTTTGTATACTTTGTGCATTTTTCTATTGGATTGTCTTTCTTATTGATTTGTAGGCATTCTTTATATATTAAAAAGAAAAATCCTTTGCCTATTAGATATGGTCATTCATCACCCTCTTTGCTTCTCAAGCAGCAAGCTTGGGTGTGCAAATCATCTATAATAGATACAGGATTGTTTTTCATAATACAAAGAAATCTCCACAAACACTTCTATACCTATGTTGCTAATCCTTTAATAGGTCAACCATTGCCTCTTCCTATGCCTGTGACAGACTCACCAAACAATCGTGGGTTTGTATTCTACTGAGCCTGGACATGGCCCTTGAATCTGTGTCAATGCAATGCTCCTGGTAGCAAATCTGAATAGACCAAAACTGGCCTAAGAGAGTAAACCTATTTGCCACGTCAGATGTAAAACACATGGTGTATGTTTAAGGATGACCCTGTCCAAAGAAGCCTCATCCGTCAGTTCTTGATCTCTACATACATATTTCAGAGCTCCTCCTAGGTTCAGATATCAAGAGAACAGTCCAAGTCCTCGTGTCTGTCCTATGCTTCTAATGTGAAACAGAAGACAGTACAAGGCTCCTTGCTCAATCCTCACTCTTTAGATGAGGGTCAGAAGGTTCCCCTTTAGGTGTGGTTGCACAGGTATCATGTTTCAGCTAACTTGTCCCAACATCTCTCCAGGACCAGGTGCGTCAGTTCATCTTTGATTGTCAAACAAAAGCAATGGCTTCTCTCTCCTTTTCAAATAGAAATGGGGTTTAATCCAAGGAAATCTCTTTGATGCAAATAAGAATGCTAAATTCACGTAACTAATCATTCTGATCCTCCAACGATCCTACAGGGTATCACCCCTGGGTGCCAAAAATCATCTGTCTCAGGAGAAACAAGAATTCCATATGGGGCCTCCATTTCTTGTTGAGTTACAGATCTCTTTCCCGACTGAACAACTCCAAAGAGCCCTCTGGGTAGGTCTGTTCTAAATAGTTGCTATTCAATGAGCAGGGTTCTGTCAGGTCTGTTCATGGCCCATTGGCTGAGGTGGGCTGGTCTAGACATCATAAGGCTGAGTCTCTCTTGGCCTTAAACAATGTCCACAGCGGATAAGCAATTAAGGGATAGAGGAGCAGTGCTCTAAGTCACAGGGAAGCACATGGGGACATGCCTGTGAAGCCTACATGGGTTTCTTCCATTTCTTGGGGAAAAGAGGAAGTAAAGACATGCCTAAGAGTGCATGATAATTGTCCTTTACACGACAAAGCCACCCAGAAACCTATGCACCATCTCCTTCCTGACCTCTTGGTCCCATGTGCACTCCTCAGTATCACATCATTTATCTCCTTGTTATGTAACTGTGTTTTTACTTATCTGTGAGCTTCCTGAGGGTAAGAATGTGTCCAAATTCTAACTTCTTAGCCTGAGCCTTTGTCATAGTGACTGAAGCGCTATAGCTAGTCAGTAAATGTTATTGCACTAATGAATGAATGATTCTTGTACCTTCCCTTGACTGCATAACTGTTCTGTGTCAGGCTCTATGCTAAGATCTTTACATACTTCATAGAATTTAATCCTCACAACAACACTATGAAGTTGAAGTTATTATGCATATTTTACTGCTGGTGAAACTAGGGGTAAATTAAGTAAATGAATTCCCTAAAATCATATGGCTTGAAGTGGCAGATTCAGAAATAATGCCAAGGTCTCCCTGGATCTAAAGACCACTACTCTGACCCACTACTCTATATTATCCGTTACCCATTACTTACTTTGCCTCCAACCAAAGTCAGGTCCACGGCTAGTCGGGTATTGTAATGTCATGAAATTGTCTTTATAGAGTAAAAAGCATGACTACACATTCAGTATATAAAATACACTGTATCTAAAAATAGGATGCTTTCAACTATTACAAATGATGCTAAGACGAATAGCCATTGATGAGTATTTAAAATATATTAAGTGGAAAATAGCCAATTTAAAAACAATATGCCCCCTCGTTTACGTATAATTATGACAGAAAAATCTAAAGGATAATAATACACTGAGGTATTATACTAATTATCATGGGTCTTACGAATTTTCTTCTCTTTTGGTTTATCTGTATTGTCTAACGTAGCTGGGTATGAATCACCCTGACAGTTAGGGTACAAATATTTTCTACACATCTGTTCATCACTCAATCATTGCCACATTAGCAGAATTCCCGTTTTCTCATTCTCAGGCCTAACCTTCCTGAATGGTCCAAGAATCATCAGGCTTACACAGTTCTGTTTCCAACCACTAGGCAAAGAGCAAAGGAGAGAAACCCTGTATTTGTGTTGTCCCTGCTGCTGTTAAAACTTGGGCCTGCACAGCCTGATGCTTCCTTATTGATCCTCTTGTGGCCCAGATCCTTGCCTGTGCTGAGGACATTTTTTAAGGAAGAACAATCCCCTCTCTTCAGCTCAGGTACTCCAGGTGTGGGCTCCCAGAGTTCCGGGTCTTTAGTTCACATTCACAAGCAGGGAGTGTGTGTTCTGGGGGGCTCAGTCACTAATCAGACTCCCATTTCTCACAAGAACATTTTGGAGACCTGGTTGTTTTTCCTAAGCAGTGCATCTTCCTGGGGAACCACTGCAAGCATCTGGGCATGTCCACTAACTTTGAACCTCAGAAGAAAGCACCTACGGCCTTGATCCCTTTCCTCCAAATGACTCTTTGGCCCCTGAGCAAATGGACCTATTTTCTCCAAAGCGCCAGTCAAGCATATCAAAGGGTATCCCCAAGGAGCAGCCTCTTCAGGTAACAAAAGACCCTCTTATATTTCTTCCCCAGGACGGAAAGTAGCCACTAAATCTTCCATTTGTATGACCTTCAAAACCACTTAAGTAACTCTTCCCTGCAAACAAAGGTCTGTTCCACTTAAGTAACTCTTCCCTGCAAACAAAGGTCTGTTCCACGTCTGCTTGCTCCCAAACAAGGAAGCTGTAACACATGAATAGTAACCTTTTAAAGATCTATCAGTCACCCCATTCCAGTAAGTTTTATACAAAGAACATGCATTGCCTCTTTAATAAGAATGGATTCCTCATAGTTTATTTGTGGGGAGACCATGGCCTAAAAGACAATCCAACAACCAAAAGTAATAAAAAAAATCATTTACCTGAATTTCTCAAAAAGCATAAAGGGGATCCAAATATATAGACCAGAATGACTTTTTTTAAAAAAACTTTCTTTCCACACCAGCCACACCTGGCCGAGCACTGATTCTCCCTCTCTCTCTCTCCGTTCTCTCCTCACCCCAAATTCTGCTTTCTTGGCTCTCCAACCAGAAAAAAAGAAATCAAGAATTGGGCGGAAAAGTGCAGGATTTATGTTGGTGGTCTGGGGAAGGCTGAAAACACTCATACATTACATATATACAGTAAAGCCCCCATTGTTTGGAGGGCTGTCTTGTCTAACTGAGGAAAGTCACCCAAACAATATTGTGCAAAATTAGACAGCAAAGCCAGAGCTGCCGCTGCTGGGAGTAGGCGGAGGATGAGGTCGTTTAATGGAATTGCACAGGAAGCATAATATTATATAGTTCTCATCATATGCGTGCAGCACATGGGGGAATTCACTTTCAGCTCAGATCTCAATCAGCAAATGTCTCTTCCCATTCAAGGCAATAAAAACCTTCCTTTTACACAGTATTGAGACTGTTGGCACCCACCTGAGCATTCTGGCGAAAAAGAGTCTGAGTTAGAGAAATATGAGGATTTCCCACTGATAGGAGCACAGAGAGCCAACATTTTGTGCTTGGTGGGTTACATTCAAGTAATAGGTTGCCTTCCATGGAAATCAATGAAAAACTACTAAATCCTTAAAATTTCTCTTTGAGCAGGTGGGTTTCATTCTTAAAGCCAAAGAGTGGGAAGCCAGCTTGGGAAATGTGGATAATCCCTAAAATCTAAGGATCAAGGAGTGCCTCCAAGGCCAGAACTGACATTATCACCAGTCTCCTCCTGAGAGGGACCATAGACCGGTATCAGCATTTACGTATCTTTCCCATTCGTTTCTGACAGGTGGGCATGGTAACTGATTCTGATTCCAGAGGGTGGCTCCAGTCATTCTTCACAAATCCTTCCCACGCATGACCGTCTCAATGTTTCCCATTCATTACTTTAGAGTGACTGGTACACACCAGTATGTCTTATCAACTGATGTCTCTTTTAATTGGTCAGGGCTGATGGCACACCCATGGTTAGTTGTTTGGTTGTTTTTTAATATTACTCCTGATATGGACACTGGGATCGGTTAAGATTATAGGGAGGGGAACTAAGGGAAATAAAATCACGTACAGCATTCTGTCTTAATGAAACGTATTATAATATGGTTTAACTACCCACTATGTAAACTCACCTGTTTCACTGTTGGAAAAAATGTCAAAGCTGAGATAAAAATGCTCACCTTGAGTCATTTTATAAATCTGTATGTGGCAGAAACTGTTATTTGCCTTCCTAATATATATCTATCCTTTACATTATTGATTGCAGTAATATGCTAAGCTCAAATACTGCATTTCCTGGAAGAATGGGGTCGCTAATGGCACATAAATGGAAGTCACTTGGTTGAGTTTCCAGGACAGTTGTTTAAAGGACTTCTGTTTTGCCTTTGCCCCTTCTGCTGATCTGGTGCTCCAAATGTGAATACAATGGCCGGAGCTACAGTGGCCACATCAACACCAGGAAATGATTTTGAGGATGAACGCTATACACACTGATACTAGTGGGACAGAAAGATAGCAGGATCCTAAGTCCCTATTGACATTGTGAAGCTACCAAACCAGTCCTAGACAGCTGATTGAGAGAAAAATAAACACGTATATCATAATCCCTATATGTGGATTTTCTGTTACATGTGGACTTCATTATTATTCATATACTACGTTATCTTTGAGATATAAGACGATAACAATTCCCTTGAGTTATAAATCCTTGGACCAACTGGAAACTGGCAATCAGAGAAGTGAAATAAACAGTATAGAGTGTTAAATTTAATAATAATAATTCCATTTTGTAGATAAGAACATTGAAATCCAAACACATGAAGTGTCTTACCCAAGTTCACACAGCTCCTGAGCAAAATATTGAGAGTCAGAGCTAAATCTTCAATTTCCCAGCTCAGGTTACTCCTAACCTACAATAAGGCTGACTTCCTCCAGCAAGCCTGAATGAGTGTCCCTCTGTCAATGCCCAAAGCAGCACGTATCTTCTTGCACCAAGCTCCCATTTCCCTGCCACTCTCTGTCTCACAAGGTGACATCTGAGAGTATGCCAGGATAGAATGCTAACTTATTTCTAAAGAGACACTTTTAAGTAAACAACAAATGCACAAATATACAAGGCAAGGTAAGAAGCTAGAAGGTAAAAATTACTCTAAAACAAAGGTTAACAAACTAAGATCCCAGGCTAAATCTGGCCCACTGCCTGTTTTTGCAAATAAAGTTTTATTAGAACACAGCCCTGCTTATTCCTTTATGTGTTATCTTTGGCTGCTTTTGCACTACAACAGCACAGTTGAGTGTTTGCCAAAGAGACTACGGCCTGAGAAGCTGAAAATTTTACTAGGTGGTTCTTTTCAGAAAAAGTTTGCTTGACTCCCTGATGTAAAAGTATAAATATGTGTCTCCCCTCGGTGATGCTCACCAACAATGACCATCAGCCCATCAAAGAAACCCCCCAAGCATCAGAGGTGAACACTGAAGGCCACATGTTCACCTGGTCCCTCCCTCCAACTCCAGCAGGCACAACCAGGGGAGAGACACATCCACCCAGAGCCTCTCTCAATTGGTAACATTCAGACAATACTGTATGTTTAATGTTTGTAGTTCTTTTCCTCTCTCTCTTTTTTTCTTTTCTAATAAGAGAAAAACACAACCCGCTAAACTACAACTAAAGGTCAATGAGACAGTGAAGCGATTGTGACAGGTCAAGTTATGAGAAAAATGCTGTCAGAGCAATTTGCAGGATTCCAACCAATCAACCAGTGTGGATAAGGAACAACGGGACATCTGAAGAGCTGGAAAAGGTCAGGGAAGACTAGGTGGATGATATTAAAAAGGAAATAAAGGAAATTGGAAAAGGCAGAGTATTCATAAGTGTGGCAGGAGAGACAGATGGACTGTCACAGAGGGTAAATTGCTCTGAGAGAGGATGAGAAATGCGCCAAGAGCAGAGAGAAAATCAAATCCTGGGCCCACCACATGAGGTGGGGGAAGGATAATAAAGACAAGTCTGCAAGCAAAATGATGTACAAATGGTATTTTTTCCCCCAGAAATAGACTAATAAAATGCAGATGAAACCCATCAAATTGAAAAATGCTTTTCATCACTTGAAACACCGCAGAAGCCAGTTAGGAAGGGCTTTGAATTCTGACTCCATCACTTACTAGAACACCTATATCAAAATAAATTTTACTAAGAAATTCTGTATCTGATCATGCTTGCCTAGCTTGGCTCACTATAGGCACCAGCATCTTGACTTACCCTGATATTTATATCAGTGGTAATATTCAAAATATCTAATGACAGCTATGGCATGGGTTCGGGCCAATCGTAACAGATGCCTGCTGGTAACCCACACAGGTGTACTAGCTGAGTATGAACTCTGATACACACAGCAATGCTAAGGGTGGATTTGTGAAGAATGACTGGAGCCTCACTCTGGAATAAGAAGTATACATGTGTACATGTATCAAGTGAACTGGAAGGAGACGTGAATTTGATACCAGTCTATGTTTTCTTCCCAGGAAGGGCTGGTGATAACTCTCAGTGCTGGCCTGGGATGGATCTTTCTTCTTCTGGGTTTTGGAGATCTTCTCCATCACTTCCCAAGCTGGTTTCTTAATACGGGCCCTAATAACTAATCCCACCTGCTCAAAGAGAAGTCTCTAAGGCCTTCCTGTTGGCAGACGCCTCTGGGGAGCATCGTGAAAGTCTCCCCTCCCGTGGTCATCACGTCTAAGGCAGAGTCTCCCAAAGAGCCTGACCAGTGGCAGAAGCTCTATCATCAGAGGTTTGAGCTTTGAAACAACTGATGAGAGTCTGAGGAACCATCCTGAGCAGTGGGGAGCGCTCCCAGACTGTGTGGAGATGAGAGACCCAAACACCAAGCACTCCAGAGGCTTTGGGTTTGTCACCTGTGCCACTGTGGAGGTGGTGGGTGCAGCCATGAACACGAGGCCACACAAGGTGGAGGGAAGAGCTGTGGGACCAGAGAGGGCTGCTCAAGAGAAGATTCTCAAAGACCTGGTGCCCACTCACTGTGGAAAGGATGTTTGTCAGTGGCATTAAAGACCCTGAAGCACATCACCTAAGAGAGGATTTGAACAGTGTGGGGACATTGACGCGATTGACATCATGACCGACTGAGGCGGTAACGAGACGAGAGGCTCTGCCTCTGTAGCCTTTGTTGACCGTGACTCTGTAGACAAGACTGCCATTCAGAAATACCGTGCTGTGAATGGCCACAATTGTGACGTAAGGAAAGCCCTGTCTAAGCAAGAAGTGGCTAGTGCTTCATCCAGCCAAAGAGGTCTAAGTGGTTCTGGAAACTTCAGTGGTTGTCGAGGAGGTGGTTTGGGTAGGAATGACCACTATGGTCATGGAGGAAACTTTAGTGGTTGAGGTGGCTTTGGTGGCAGTCGTGGTGGTGGAAGGTTTGGTGGCAGTGGGCATGGCTATGATGGATTTGGTAACGATGGAAGCAATGTTGGAGGTGGTGGAAGCTACAGTGATTTTTGACAATTACAACAGTCAAACTTCAAGTTTTGGACCCATGACAGGAGGAAACTGGAGGCAGAAGTTCTGGCCCCTATGGTGGTGGAGGCCAGTACTTTGCCAAACCATGAAACCAAGGTGGCTATGGTAGTTCCAGCAGCAGCAGCGGCGGTTATGGCAGAGGATTTTAATTCTTGCCAGGAAACAAAGCTTAGCAGGAGAGGAGAGCCCGAGAAGTGACAGGGAAGCTCCAGATTACAACAGATTTGTGAGCTCAGCCAAGCACAGTGGTGGCAGGGCCTAGCTGCTACAAAGAAGACATGTTTGAGACAATACTCATGTATATGGGCAAACAACTCGAGGACTGTATTTGTGACTAATTATATAACAAGTTATTTTAGTTTCTGTTCTGTGGAAAGTGTAAAGCATTGCGACAAAGGGTTTTAGTGTAGATTTTTTTTTTTTTTGCACCCATGCTGTTGATTACTAAATGTAACAGTCTGATCATGACGCTGAATAAAAGTGTCTTAAAAATAAATAAATAAAAGTCTCTAAGGATTTAGTCATGTTTAATTGATTTCTATGGAAAGCAAGCCTTTCTTCTAATGCAATCTGACAAGCACAAAATGTTAGCTGTGATCCTATCAATGAGAAATATTCATATTCCTCTGACTCTTTTCTGACAGTCCCCACACTCTGACAAAGAAAGAGGATTTTCATTCCTCGAATTGGAAGAAACATTTGCTGATTGAGATTGGAGCTGAAAATAGATAGAAGATAGGTCACCTAAACTTTCTGAGTCTCAGTTTCCTCACCTATGATTGTAGCAGAATGAATAAATTATTTTAGCATCTGATATATGTTTGAGCCTGAACTTATTAGATGAAAAATATTCTCCCACCCATCCACCAAAGAATGCCTGTGTCTCTCACCTTACCCGTGAGGGGGGAAAAAAAAATCAAGTAAACCAAGAATTTGATTTTAGGCCACTGTAATAGTATGAAAAGAACACAGTCTGAGAGCCAGGTCCAGAGGCCCAGGCTTACGTCTCCATGCGGGTATTAACTGGCTATGTGCCCTTGAGGTGACTATACTCCCTCTCTAGGCCAGTTTTCCCATCTGTCAAATGGAAAGTTCAGATTTCGAACAATGTTTTCTCTGGGTCTCCAAAGAAATGCTTCAGGGGCCACAGAGAATGAGGCTGAACATTGAGGATCCCATCCTCACCTTATCAGCAATCCATCTATACCTGGACAACTTGCCATCATGTTTGACGTAACATTTGGTTTCATAACATTCCAGTTGATAAAAGGCGCCCATTATTTAAGGACACAAAAAGTTGCAAATATTTCTATGCCCCCATTAATATTCTATGCTTCTATAACTTGAGAGTTTTTTTTAATCATTTTTAATTATTTTGTCACATAAAAACGTAATACTGGAGGTTAAAATCAAAAAAGTCAGCAGGGAAAATATGGAGAATTACGGTAGGGGACTTAATACTAAATATTAAAATATGGCATTTAGTGGAGAATAATGTAAAGCAAAAGTTTTCTCCCTTCAAAATGGGAGTGCATAGCTGGGGTGATCATGTGATTGATACTATTTGTAATAAATTGCCTGTGTACCATGTCTTTTTGGAAATGGCTATTTTGAAATCCATGTTACCTTGTCTTCTGTCTTTAAGTCTGGGCCAATTCACCAGAAAGCACATAGGTTGCCTGAAAAGGCAGAGTATTCATTTCCTATTGCTGCTATAACAAATTACCACTAATTTAGTAGCTTGAAAGAACACAGATTTACTGTCTTGCTGTTTTGGAGATCAGAAGTCTGAAAAGGGTCTCATCTGGTTAAAATCAAGATATTTTTTTTCTGGAGGTTCTAGGGGAGAATCTGGTCTTTTGCTTTTTCTGGCTTCTAGAGGTTGCTTGAAGCAACCTTGGCTCACAGCCCCTTCCATCTTCAAAGCCAACACTGGCCATTCGAGTCTCTCTGACATGCATCACTCTGACCTGGCTCTCCTGCCTCCCTTTTTCCCTTATATGGAAAACTGTGATTCCACTGTGATCACCCACATAATCCAGGGCAACCTCCCCATCCAAGGTCAGCTGATTCCCCCTTGCCACATAATATGACATAGTCACAGATTCTGAAAAGCAGAACATGAATATCTTAGGGGATGGGAGGGAAGACACATTCTGCCTACCACAGGCAATTACATGGAAGGAGGTCTCGGGACCTGCCAGAGCAGGAGGTGGGTGGGAAATGATGGAAGCAGGGAGAGTCATTTCCAGGACACCTGCAAGCCCTCTTGTCAGAATAGAAAGAGGAATGGAAATTTAAGTATCAGGAGACCAAGGCAAAAAGTTGAGCGCTCTGGTCAAGAAAGTTTGTGTCAGAACTGGACGCATTTATCAGAGGTGAGAATGAAGAGGTGACATTTTCAGGGTCAGCAGTAAGGAGATGACCAGAGTCAAGAGAGGTGTGGCACTGGCAAACCTGACTTTCAAAAACACCAACAATGATCACTGCGGCTGCCTTTTATTGAGTGCTTGTTACGTGCCAAATATAATACTAAGCACATTGTAATCACTCTGATTCAATTGTTATAACAATCCTATGACATAAGTAGTGTCGACCCCATTTTAACGATGGTAAACGGAAGCCTAGAGAGAGGAAGTGACTTGCCCAAGAACACTCACATTTGGGGGCTGGTTTGTCTGACTCTAAAGCACACTAAAGCTGTGACAACCCCCATCACACACATTTTGCCAGACTGGGGGAAGGGTCTTACAACAACTGTGCTACACGGTAACTTCAAATTTTTAATCTTAAATGAGTTGTGGAATCAAATATAATAAATTTAAAATAATTTTTAAACATCCTCAACTTATAACCTTTTTTTTATAATGTGAAAAGTTTATTTGCATTAATAACTTCTTGTTTATACCATCATAAGAGATACTGACATTTACTTTTCCTTTGTGATCAAATAAAAGACATTTGGAATGGACAATCTCTGCTACTCTTTATGAAAGAAAAAGATAAGAGTTAAAAACAAAATCCAAGTGCAAAAGTTTTCAGTAGTCTTCCTACCTCCAGTGTACCCCAGCAAAATATTCACAGCTTTTATGAAATTGATAAATCCCCAGCTGGAATTTACCATGTTTATTTCCTCTAGTAAGTTGCCTGTACCTATGAAACACTCTATAGTATAGTCCTAAAAGTGTACCGGACTCCCACAGAGTAAGGGAGCCTAAAAGCAACGGTGATCACTGCCATTCAGTATCTCGGTATTTCAAGTTTCATGATCTATAAGCATTCCCAAAATAACAGGGATCAACTTATACTCAATAAACCTAGTCTCATTTACCAACTCTTTCCACAAAATTCAACAGACCCACACCTGGTAGTAATAGGTCTTTGAACTTTTAACTGTGATTATTCTTCTTCATTATAAAATGAATTTAATAAAATGTCAACATATGCAATGTAGTATGTTATCAGCATGGAAGATGCAGCTTTTAAGATGTTTATTATAAAAATGTTCTTACGATTGATGCTCTGGATTTGTAAATAATCATCTCTTCAATAAAAGTCTCTAAACTCATTCAAATTATTTAAAATCCTGGAAAAAGTTTAAACTACTGGTCACTCTATAAAACCTGATGGATGCATTCTGACACATTTATCAGGGTACATTTAAAGAACATTTCTTTAGCTAAGGTTTTTAATACAACATAACATTTTATGACTGTGATACATTATTCTTCCTAATTTATTTTCGTTCTTGGACCATCAAACCATCTTGGAATAAATATAAAAAAATTTAAGTGCAAAAATGAGTAATGCATGATTTTAATACTTTGGAGATAATTAAAACCAATAAATATTTTCTTGTGACTTTACAATATAAACAGTAGGAACTGTCAATCTTATGTACATTTCTGGAATTTAACTGATAACAAATATATTCTTTTAGCATATAAAATGTTTTTACCTTATTTTGAAAGCATTAAATATGTGGGGATGTCCAAAATATGTGGGTTTAAAACTGACACAAATGCATCCATAGTCCACTAAAAGCAAACAAAATAGTCAGAATGATGTATACTTTCCAGGAAGAAAGTTTAAAATTTTGGAATTTTTTTTTAAAGTGCTGAGATTTGGAAGAGGAATACCTTTAAGCATGCTAACCATACCTTACCACGAACACACACAAAAAAAGACTTTTAAACTCAAGTTTAGATCTGTTGAAGAAAGAATTCAGGTAAAAACAAATAGCACCACAATGAATTGCACTAAGATGCTAAAGGAGGTACCTTATTCCCTGCAGAGTGAACACGCCTTCTGAATGTATTGTAACATATAAATGCAATTGTTTAATGGTTACCATTTGGTTCATTCATCTACAGAAAACTGCATTCCTTCTAATTCATTATATTGAACAAACATTCAAAGTACTGAACTATACATAATGTTACATAGTTTACATTTTATGAAAACAAAGCTTGAAGGAAATTTATAAATGTCACCTTGAATATAAGATGACAAGTTTAAAAGGGTTTCATATCTCTTAAGACATTTAATTTATTTTAATGGTCCAGGAGTGTTTTAGATATAGCTATAGATATACATATATCTATATGCACATATATTTCACAAGAAGTGTAAAAATTTTAAAAAACAAATCACTGCTGTTTTTACATAAGAAGAACTTAGGGTCATTAAGGTGTCAATCTATTACACTATCATATGTATATTTTTAAAAAGACTGAAAATGTCACATCAGGAAACTTGCTGAAATTCTTATTCGAGGCCCATTTCACTATATCGTATTACTGATGTGTTGATTCAGTGTAATTCCCTTTTCTTCACTGAAAGCATCTGTCCCTCCTACTTGGATTCACTCTGCAGTCTCCACATTCTCTTGTTTTGCTTGGTTAGGTCACATTGTGCTCCGTGTCAGTTACAGATCAGGAAAACGGCTCAGGTCTTCCTTGTAGTCGTCAGGTACAGTAAAGATGGAGCCATCAAATTCATCATATTGAAACTCCTGAAAGGTCACAGTGGCTGTGATGGCAGGAAACACAGGTATATCTAGTTTTACAGGACAGCCTGGAGGAAGCTTCATCTGAACAAATTCTCTAAGCTTGTTAAAGTGCTTAAAGGGAGCTATTACTTCCAAAACATTCAATAGTAACTCAATTCTCAAGGGAAATTCCTGGCTCATGGCTACCGTGGCTTTAAATGTTTTCTTACTCTCTTTGCACATCAGTTCTCTACCCAGATGAGGAGCTTTTCCATTTTCTGCAGATATATGTTCTTCCCAGGTAATGGTGGTCTGAGGAGGAGGATTATGGGACTGTCTTCGAACTGGCTCAAAATTCTGTTCCATTATGTTTCCACCTTTACTCAAACTCTCCATAATGGCCTTATTTCGAAGAATATCTTCTTCACTGAGATGTTCTCTTCTTTTTCTTGATTCTAAAACAAGTCCATTCACCAGGTTAAAAATCTGCCAAAAAGTTTCCTACTCTTTCCGTTTTATCTTCCCCAAAAAGCCATCCTGTTTGGGCACGTGTGAAAGGCATTGATTTGGTTGACAAAGTTGCCGAGTAAATATCACTACTCATTAAAATGCCCACCTCTTCTGCTCTTTCCTCTGTTTCCATCTTCTGCGTCCATCTCTTCTTCTGTTTCCATCTCTGTTTCCTCATGGTGTATTCACTGATAAACCTTTTGTTCATTGTCTAATACTACAAAAGATTCAGAGGGTGCTGCTGCCCCATTGAAAATGAAGCTTAAATCCCCTCGTTGGCACTTCGTGTCAGTAAGATCGATGAGAGTAGTGTCAAGCCTGATGTTGATACCTTGTGTGTGTATTTTACATGCATCAGAAGGCAGAAATCGGGAAAGTAAAGGCACCCAGCTTTGAAAATCCCAGTGAAGTTCTAGATAAAAGTCACCTCGCTCTTTCAGGGCCTTTAATAATCGAGGTCGTTTTTCATCAACCCTTTCCCTGGATTGCTGCTGAAGCTTCCTTAAAAGAGCTGTAATCATCTGTCTGTCTCCATAGCTGATGGCTTCCGCCAGCGGGCTCCATCCCTGAGCATTTTTCACCTTTCCTGGAGCATTGTGAGTCAAAAGTAAACGGGCACATTCTTTATTTCCTAACATCACCGCAAGATGTAAAGGAGTGTTGCCGTGATTGTCCTTCTGCCCGATATTGTGCGTGCGGATGAGAGAAGAGAGCCTCCTCACCTCCCCCTTGAAGACGCACTCGTGCACCGGGCAGCGTGCGGGGCCACTGCCTCCGTCTGCGACGACAGCAGTGGGGTTGGTGCCGCTGGAGGAGTCTGGGACCGGGAGGAGGTGGGTACGGAGGAATTACGCAGCGGCAGGGCCGGAGCGCCGGGGGGATGGGGGAGGCCGGAGCGGTCTTCAGCGGCAGCCGGAGGGGATGGTTACTGAAGACCTTGTGACCGGCTTTGCCCACCTTGCCGCTGCCGCCCGTGCCAGTCCTGCCTCCGGTAAAGGTGCCGCCCAGGGCAGCCGCCGCTTCTTCATCCCCGGGCTCCAGCAGGTCCCCTTCGTCTTTGCTGGATCTTGTCCCCGGTCATCGCCGCCAGGGGCTGAAAAGGGATCCGGGAGGCTCACCGCCCGCGATGGAACTGGCGCTGCGGTGGCACAAGGCGATTAAAACGGCGGCACAGGGGGCCGGCCCGGTGGCTCAGGTGGTTAGAGCTCTGTGCTTCTAACTCCGAAGGCTGCCGGTTCGATTCCCACATGGGCCTGTGGGCTCTCAACCACAAGGTTGCCAGTTCAATTCCTCGAGTCCCGCAAGGGATGGTGGGCTCTGCCCCCTGCAACTAAGATTGAACACGGCACCTTGAGCTGAGCTGCCTCCCGGATGTCTCAGTTGTTGGTTGGAGCGCGGGCTCTCAACCACAAGGTTGCCAGTTCAATTCCTCGACTCCCGCAAGGGATGGTGGGCTCTGCCCCCTGCAACTAAAATTGAACACGGCACCTTGAGCTGAGCTGCCGCTGAGCTCCCGGATGGCTCAGTTGGTTGGAGCGCGTCCTCTCAACCACAAGGTTGCCGGTTCGACTCCCGCAAGGGATGGTGGGCTGTGCCCCCTGCAACTAGCAACGGCAACTGGACCTGGAGCTGAGCTGCGACCTCCACAACTAAGACTAAAAGAACAACAACTTGAAGCTGAACATAACCCCCCACAACTAAGATTGAAAGGACAACAATTTGACCATTGTTCCCCAATAAAGTCCTGTTCCCCTTCAAAAAAAAAACAAAAAAAAAAAAAACGGCGGCACAAGGCGATTAAAACGGCGGCCCGGAGACTCCTTCGCAGCGTGAACCCCCACAGAGCCCCCGAGCCCGGAACAAACGCATCCGCCGGAGGAAGAAGAGCGGCTCTTGTCTAGGCACCAAAGGACGTGCGCTCGCTGGGGGGAGCTAGAGCTCAGGCGCCCGCGACAGCCGGATCGGTGTCCCCGCCGCTGCCGCCACCGCCCCCCGAGCGGCCGCCACCGCCTCACCCCGAAAAACAGGGCCCATTCTCACCTTCTAACTTTCTAAAGAGTTTCTAATCACACTTTCTAGTGTCCAATCACTGAAGAGCAGTGTGCAAGGCACCTTAGGCTATGCGCTTACGCAATGTTTTCCCAAATGACGAAAAGTTTACAAACGTCAGTTACGCTATTGTTTTAAGAGCTCTGCCACAGGACTGTTGTGCCTGGTGTTAGAATCCTGTCCAGAGTCCGTGAAACCACAGACCAAGCCTCCATCTCAAGGTTTCATCCCTTTTCTCTGCTCACTTCTTTCACCCCGGAAGCTGTCCATTTTTCCCTCCAGGTGTCTGAACACAAGGCAAAGTATTCAGCTCACTTGAACTGCTGCGGGGAAGAGGGCCAATAATTTAATTTCGTTTTCCAGAGTTTATTGGATGAATTCAAATTGGCATCGATTCACCTCCAGTAGAAAATTCACCTACAGAACGCCTTGACATTTGAGGCAAAGGCCCTTCCTTCTAATCTTAAGAGCAATTAAAAACAAAAAATAAAAAACAAAAAAAAACAAAAAAACACCTTTCAAGACTGAGTTCTAGAGCCCTCTACCCACAGAGTCCCATTCGGGCTCTGACATTATCTGTCCTTGATGTATCACCTTCCATACATAGGCACTGGGTAAGCAAGCATGGTGAGAATCCTGGCCCACCAAGAAGGAGACAAGGTATTTTCCCAAACACCATTCCCCACATAGCTGGCCAACAATAGCTACTCTGGTCGTAAGAGTTAGAGACAATATGCAAGGAAACAAACTTTTCATAATGAAGCCAGATCATCTCACTCTTAAACTCTTCAAAGATGCTCCATCACCTATGGAACTCATTCCACACTACTTAGCAAAGTACTAAAGGCTCTTCATAACTTAGCCTCTGCTGACCTTTCCAGCCTCATTTCCAGGCCTGTCCAACCTGCAGACAGCTCCTATACTCTGGTCTCACCACACTAGTTTTCAAGGGCAGTTTCCGTGTTGTAAGGAATTCACACATATTATTTCTTCTGCCCAGAAAGCAAATTCTTCACCTCAACCTCCACTCTGTTGACAAAGCTAAGCCTTATGCAGTCTTTAAGATCCTGGTCAGATATGACCCCATCCATCCATCCTTTCATCTGTCCACCCATTTGCCTATTGTTGCCATAACAGTTGTGTCATATAAGCATCTTCACAAAAATATGAAGGGAAACAGAATAAGCAATTAATCAAATAAGTAAGATAATTTTTAATTATATATTTTTTCAGTTACAGTTGACATTCAATATTATTTCATATTGATTTCAAGCGTAGAGCATAATAGTTGGACATTTATATAATTTATGCAGTGATCCCTACAATTAGTCTAGTACCCACCTGGCATCATACATAGTTGTTGCAACATATGCTCTACGCTGTCCTTTACTTTGTAACTACCAATTTGTACTTCTTAATCCCTTCACCTTTTTCACCCAGATCCCCAACTTCCCTTCCCTCTGGCAACCATCAGTTTGCTATCTGTATCTATGAATCTGTTTCTGTTTTGTTTGTTCATTTATTTTGTTCTTTAGATTCCACATATAGGTGGGATTATATGGTATTTGTCTTTCTCAGTCTAACTTGTTTCACTTCACATAATACCTTCTAGGTCCATCCATGTTGTCGCAAATGGTAAGATTTCTTTTTTACATCGGAGTAATATTGTATATATGTACCGCATCTTTATCCAATTGTCTACTGGGCACTTGGGTGGCTTCCATATCTTGGATATTGTAAATAGTGCTGCAATGAACACCAGGGTGCATATATTAAATACCGTGTTTCCCCGAAAATAAGACCTAGCCGGACCATCATGTGTCTTTTGGAGCAAAAATTAATATAAGACCCGGTCTTATTTTACTATAATATAATTAATATAATATAATATAAATAACATAATACCAGGTCCTACATTAATTTTTGCTCCAAAAGACGCATTACTGTGTTTCCCTGAAAATAAGACCTAGCCTGACAATCAGCTTTAATGTGTCTTTTGGAGCAAAAATTAATATAAGACTAGGTATTATTATATTATATTATATATATTATATTATATTATATTATATTATATTATATTATATTATATTATATTATATTATATTATATTATATTATATCAAAGACCCAGTCTTCTATTATAGTAAAAAAAGACCGGGTCTTACATTAATTTTTGATCCAAAAGATGCATTAGAACTGATTGTCTGGCTAGGTCTTATTTTCGGGGAAACAGGGTAAGATAATATTTAGGTAGTGACGAATGCTGCATGGAAAATAAAGCAGGGAGATGAAGAGATCAAGAAAGACCTCTATGTCCAGGTGATCTTTGCACTGAATGACAAAGGATAAAGCAAGCGAAAATCTGAGGACAGTGTTCTAAGCAGACGGAAACACAAGTTTAAAGATTCTAAAGAATGGGCCAGGATGTTTGTTGTTCAAAGAACAGAAGGAAGCAAAGCGTGGCTGGAGGAGAAAGATCAAAGGTAGAATGCAAGGAAAAGAGACCAGAAAAGTAGAAAGAGGACAGATAGTGTCAGGCATCAGGAGGCCAGAAAAAGGAGTTTAAATTGTATTCCCCATGCAGTGGGAAGTCATTTGAGGGTTAAAGCGTGGCATTGAAATAATCTGACTTACAGTTTCAACATCAAGTTTTAAAATCTGGAGTATAATGGCAATCAGTCTCTAAGACAGGCATTCTTAAAGAGCCTGATGCCAGTAAGCAGAGAACTTTCTCCAGGGTGAGGCTAAAGCAACAGTTTAGCGAATAGGTGCATGTAACCCAAATAAATGCCAGGTCCCACATGCCCCCGGGTTGGTAAGATCCACTCATTCATTCATTCATTTGTTCATTCAACAAATATCTATTGGAAAGTATTCTTTTTTTATTTTTAGACTTTTATTTAGTTAAGTGTGTTTTTCCTGGACCCATCAGCTCCAAGTCAAGTAGTTGTTTCAATCTAGTTGTGGAGGGCGCAGCTCACAGTGGCCCATGTGGGGATAGAACGGGCAACCTCGTTGTTAAGAATACCACGTTCTAACCCACTGAGCTAACCGGCCACCCCATTGGAAAGTATTCTAAATGCTGGGCACAGAGCAGTAAAATTTTTAAAAATGTAAATCCTGATGGAGCTTACAGTTTAAGTGAAAGACAACCAACAAACAAATATAAGTATTTAAAGTTAGCTAAAAAGTACTCTGAAGAAATATAAAATGAAGTCAGGGACTAAAGAATACCTGGAAATGATATTTTGGATTTCCCACTTTTCAGAGGGAAAATCCCCCTGAGGAACTAAGATTTGAGCGCAGCGCTAATGAAGCTATGGGGCTACCCAGGGGAAGAACATTTCAAGCAAGAGAAACGCAGAACAGGGGCTCTGAGGCAGGCACACGCTTGCTGTGTCCAAACAGAGGCCATCGAGGTGGACACAGTGCAGTGGGGATGGGTAGTAGGAGAGGTGGTGAAGGTGGCTCCATTTATTGAAAAGAGCATTTTTCTCACCACTGCTCTGCAGGGTCAACTCTGTCATAAAGCAAATGTCCACAAATAACATGAGTCCATTTAGGGGCCCTCTACTCGCTTCTATTGGTCTATTTATCTGACCTGTGTTAATACCGCTGTGTCAATAAAGATGTAGTGAGGAGACAGAAACCCCACCAGTAATTAGGATAGAGACATTTCATATTAATAATTATTAACTGGTAAAAGAGAACTCTAAGAAGACAGAAATAGAAGATGCAAAAAGTAGCTTCCACCCCTAGGGTTGAGGCCGTGCCGAAACTCAGAACAAACCTGGAAAGTGGCTCTCCCACCAAAGCTGAGATTGGAATCTCCAGTTACCCTAGGACTTGTGAATTGACTTGTGAAATAGTAGGGCTTACTGAGAACCCACTTGAGATTTACGGGCATCGATTTCAAGTAAGACAGTCAGTACAGTTACAATTTTTCTTAAGCTACAGTCAGCTCCTTGGATGTAGCTACAGCATTAGGAAGAGAGATTTAACCTGGGATGGTGTTGTCCTGGCTGCGTAGGACAGAGGAAAATGGGAGTGAGGAAGCTGAGGATTTATGCCAGGGGCTGAAATGATAGACCGTGAAATTTAAGTTGGGTCAGGGAGAAAGTGAGGATACGAGAAAGATCCTGGGCAGTGGAAAGTGCTGAGGTCAACGGATTGAAGGTCCTGGTAGAGTCAAAGAATTATTAAAGTCAGGTATTCTAGGGAGTGAGCTACGACTACGTAAGATGGTAGTCTGGGAGCGTGAATTACCATCACGCATAATCCTACAGAGCTGTTTTGCAATGATGGAGCTGTTCTGTGTCTGCTGAGTGCAGTAGTAAGCCACTAGCCACAAATGGCTATTGGGCTATCATGTGTTAGTGCTACTGAGGAAATAACGTGTTTACTTTATTTCGTTAAATTCAAATTAGAATAACCACCTGTGGCTAGCAGCTACTGTTTTGGACAGCGCGGGTCTAGTGTATGACCACTGGGGATTGTGGCTGAGTGAGGTGAAGGAAAAAGCATCATTGAAAGGGGCAGTGGTCAAGGAACTGGGAGGCCAGGAAGTTAGATGAATCAGCCATGTGGTAATACTGAGAATGATGGCAAGACTAGGATGAAAAGAAAGATGCAAAACAAGGTACTTCTATTTTCAATGAATGAGTTGACGCATAGGGGCTGAAGATGGCAGCAGTTAGTGGGTGGTAGGTCTGAAGGAGCTGGCTTCTTTCGGGATAAGGAAGGAACAATGATCTGGAAGAGGTGATGAGCAGCAGAAACGACATCTACCCCCACCTCCAGTGGTAGGTGGAAAGTGAGGGAAAGAAACGGCCACCACAGGAGAGGCTACAGGAAAGTCAGTGGCCTCAGGGGAGAGTCCGTTTTCGGCTACAGCAATGTTCCCAAAGAGCTTGAGAATACTGTGAATTCTGCTCATGGCAGACTCATGAGTTTCCAATGGCAGAGTGGAAGCATCTGAGGAGTCAGGAAGGGTGGGATATTGGGTCAGACTGGGGGATGTACAGACCGATATGGGAATGAGAATCCAGGTGACAAACGAACATCATCTGAGAGGCTTGAGTGTCTCATGGTAACCGGGATAAACACAAATAAGGTGTGATGCAATGTGTCTTGCGATCGCTTAGCGCAATGGCTTTCAATCATTTTTTACAAACTCACAATAAGAAATACCTCATATAGTAAATATAAGAATATGATGTAAGAAATTATACCCTCACATACATACGGTGAAACAAACATTTTAACAAATCTGCCCTTGCAGTCTGCCATGCACTCTGTTTATTTCCTCGTCTATTCTTTCTCATTAAAAACACAATATGCTGGTCCCAAGCGATTAAATTGATTTCATGAGTCTATAATTTGGGAAACACTGGCTTACAGGGAGGTGGATAATCAGGTCTGGTTACATCCTTCTTCTTGGAAATGGTCTCTTGGACAGTATGGAGAGATAAGGCAGGGAGTTGGTTTATGGGGGGGTGGGGAGATCAGAGGGGGCATGGCCTTAACAGGTACACAGAGAGCTCTGTGGTTCCCCCCATCTGAAATCCTAAAAGAGGACTGTTGAAGCCAGAAGATGAAAAGTTGTACCATAATGTGATGTCGTCTTCAAGGAAATAATGGATCAGTAACCAAAAGAAATTCTAACTCTTACATACATCTCTTGAGGAAAAAAAGTTAAAAATACAATTTATAAACCACAGCACTACTTCTTAACACTTCTTAAAATCTACGTTCTCCTAATCATCTTGGTTTCCAATTCTCTCACGAGCCACAGCTACCCTGTATGTAATCTTCCTCCTCACCAGCCTTTCACTCATCAAAATTCAACTTCAATGGTTCTGAATTCTGGCTGTTTAGTTGAATCACCAAGACAGTTTTATAAAAATGCCAAAGTCCAGACCAGCTAAATCAGGGGCCCCAGCACTGGCATTTTAAAAATCTCCCAAGAAGGTTCTAACAAGCAGCTGGGGTAACAAGCCTTGCGTACCTCAACACCACCTGTGCTTTTCTCTTTCCTTCCTCTTCTCTCCTTCTGCCATTGTTATTTTTTCTCTCAACTAAATGTTGTCCAGGAGCTGGTTGGGGGAAGAATGGCAGTGGAAGGAGGGGAAAGAGTTAAAGAGACAACACAAAAGTTTACTTAGCAGAGGTTGAGGCGGAAAAGATTCTACAAATACTAATAGATGCATAATTTTTTGCCTGTTATACATAAAATTGAAAGAGGAAGAAACAGAATTTAAGTGTATTAATAAGCAAAAATATTCCCAGTTAACCACCATATTGGTTCTGTATAGAGCATGGGAAGACTGATGCATCTAAAATTATGTTTCCTGTGAGCTTATTTGTACTTTATAGTCCCTGGATAGAAACCTGTCCCTTTAAACATAGGGCTGACTGGGACCAAGTAGCCAGAACTGGACCACACAGAAGAGCCATTTGGGAGTATCCAAATACACACACACATTTTGCAAGAGGACTTTCACCAATGCAAAGTTCTCTCTGATTTAAGTTTAGTACTAGCAGATAGTGAACTTGTATTTTGGAGGTCTGAGGAACTCTGCCATGGATAGAGGAGCTACACAATATACATAAATTGATCAATAGTTGGATTATTCCCAAAGTAGCTTGACAACAAACCAACTGCTTTATGGAACAAAGACTTTTCACACACACACACACACACACACACACACACACACACACACACAAGCATTATTTTCATCAGAAACCAATATTTTTCTCTAGCATGCTCTATCCTCAGAGGAGACAAGTGAGGAAAACAGAGTGGGAAGGGCAGGAAATCTGAAATTAAGCACTTATGGGGTTTTATACCGCCCCTCTGCCAAAGGAGAATAAGTGTACAGAAAAGTAAGGACAGTTGTCCTAAAACATGCTCTTTTACCTAAATGATGGACACAGAGGAGAGAAAAGGAGAGAGAAAAATGTGTCTAAGTTACCTTCCTTTAAACGTCCCCAAAGCAAAAATATTTCAAGTTAAAATTACTACTGCTACTTGGAAACTGGTGCATTTTTGCCTGTTCCTGATGGATGTCCCCTTCCTGACTTGAGAAGAAAAATTCAGATTTTCTTCTCAAGTAAAGATAAAATCTCTCCCATGACTCTTCACGTGAGAAGCAAAGGGCAAAAGGACAGCTGCAGGGCCATCACTAACTTACCCATACTCTGAGATTCGCAAGGAGATGCCAAGATTTATGAATCCACGCCAAATTCTAAGTCCTGCTCAGGGTTTTTCTTCATCCATACTAGTTTGCTTTATGTAATCTGTCTTTCAGTTTGGTGGTTGGTTTAACCTCAGGATGAAATTGAACAGGCCTATGAGCGCCTCCATTGTAACTAAGTCCAAAGGACCTTTAATTTCAGCCTCCTGGGTCTACTGGAGAGAGAGAACTGAGTAGTCATGACAGCAGCTGAGGCAGAGTTTCCATCCTTCATGTTGGTGCCATCTTTGTTTCCCTGCATCAAGAGGCCATAGAGAGAGAAACTCAGTAAGACTAAGTACTATGCATGGGTATTGTCACACTTCTCCCTTGCAATTCTGTGTGTTGGCAGGTTGGTAGGGCTCAGTAGGAATGGCTTGTCTCTGTTCCGTGTGGTGTCATTTGGGCTCCCTCCTCTGTTTGTGGTCAATTACCATGTTGGCTGGTGGCCAGCTGGTCCAGATGGCTTCACTCACACATCTGGCAGTTGCCAGGGTCTCTCAGCCAGTGTGCCATGACTCTCCTTTCCTCCAATAATGAGACCTGGCCTTTTGCATAATAGCAGATGCATGAGCTAAGGATGACAGTGGCAGCTGCAAGGCTCCTTAAGTCCAGGCCTCAGGAGTCTCAAAATGTCACTTCTATAGCATTCTACTGGTGATAGTAAGTCACAAGACCAGCACAGATTCAGAAAATGGACAAAAACAACTCCATCTCTGGATGAGAGGGGCAACAAAGTCACATTGCAAAGGGAAGAGACAAAAAGATGTGATTCATTGGGGGCCATTAGTCTAATAAACTACCACAGTCCTCCGTCTGGCCCCAATGATTCACACAAAGTACATGAAATACACCCCTTCCACCGATTCCTAAGGTCTTATTTAGTCACAGTACCGGACTCAAACTCCATGATTTCATTAGCTGTATCAGATTCCAATGTGGTCAATTAAGAGCAGCTCCAGAGACCCAGAGATAATTCTGCGGGTTGGCAATTGGGGCAAGGCTCAGCTGGGACGGCTCCTCTGCACCCCCTGGGATGTGTCAGCTGAGTTCACTCATGTTTTGGTGGTCAAGTGGTGGGTCAGCTGGGGGCCAGATGGTCCCAGATGGCCACTCACATATCTGGCAGTTGAATGCAACTGTTGACTGCAATGCCTTCTTTCTCATTCTCCAGTGTGGTTAAACCAGGCTTCTTTACATGATGACAAAAGCATTCAAAGCTGGAATTTGTCATTTGATGAGTATCTAAAACCACCATTATTGTTGTAGTTAAAAAAATGATCACAGTAGCATACTTTTATAGACTTGTTTAAGGCCAGTTTCCCCAGAAACAGACCCTGAGACAAGGATTTGAGTGCAAGTAATTCATTTGTAATGTGGTCCCAGGAAGCACTGGTTAGGAACGTGGAGAAGTGAGATACAGAAAGGATAAAACCCAATAAAGGGTATACTATCGAGCAGGCTCCCACTCTGACGTCTAAGATTAATTCAGTTGAGGGCCCTGAGAAGCAATGTAGAACCCATCTCAGAGTTATCCCCCTCGAGGAGTGAGGGCTATTGATCTTCTGATTGCTATCTTTCATTGGCCAACAGCTACTCCCAGGGCCATTAAATCCCAGTACTTCTGGCCTGCCCCAATTGCAGGCTGAAAAAACTCTCACCTGGAGAGTTTTAAGAGCTTGCAGTAGGCTGCATCAGAATACACCAGAACAATGAGTGCCAAGGGGATGTGGGAGAGGCATGAACAGTATTTGCTTCAAGACTTCTATCCCAACATACCTCATCTCAGGAACTGTTGTGTCTCAAAAGTTTACGTGCACAGTTTTCTTTAAAAAAAATTTTTTAATTAAACATAAATTTTTACAAATATATCAATATATTCAACAGGAGACATTCTTAACTTCAGGTACATCATTGGGCTCCCAATTATTCGTATGACCCCTGAAGCTTTAGAGAAAATGTTGGGTGTAGTTTTCTGCAAAGAGCTTCCATAGCTTACATAAGATGCTCAAAGTAACCATGACCTCAAATGGGTTAATAAATGCTGCAGCCGAGCATAACACTGAGAGCCCTAGGTTTAAGTCTCAACTTGACCTTGACTTTGACCTTGATGTATAACCTTGAGCAAATTTCTTAACTTCTTTGTGTCTTATGTCCTCATCTTCAGAAAGAGGGAAACAACAGTACCAACCACAGAGGATTAGTGTGAGAATTGAGCTAATGAATATAGCCCAACCTGGCACCAGGATAATACAAGTACGGCTGATAGTAACCTGGGCTCCTAGAAACACCTGAGGCGATCCAAATTCCCACCTCTGATTAAGGAGTATTATGGAAATTCCTGTGGGTTTTCAGTTATACATTATTGCTCCAGTATCTCAAGCTATCCCTTCTCCAGCAGCATATTGAGAAGACCTAGACAAATATTGCCTCCTCTCAAGCATTTGCTTTTCTCAAGTTTCCAGCTTCCCAAAACTTTTAAGTGAGAAATCTTAAATTGGTAGGACACTCAATGGCTGCCTTGCTCTTAAGCCTCATCACTGTGCTTGACTTTACATTGTTCCTTTGATGTAGAACTTCTCTACTCAAATTCACTAGAAAATCACTAGACCATCACCAGAACATTGGTGTAATAGTAAGTAAGTTGTCTATTGTACGATGGCCCCTTTTAATGGACCCAGTCTGATCTTGCCAATATGTACTTTGACTTTGTAAAAACGAAATTCAATCTGAGACTCCCCACTCCAGAATCAGTTCAAGCAATGTCTTCCCCTTGCTCATTAATTCCAACCTGCTCCTCCCCATTTTCATCTCCTGTCATTTTCTGATCCCCATTTTATTTTGAATCTTGGGGCTAAGATTAGTGACTTTTCATTAACTACCCACTTAAGATCTGCCAGATCTCTGCACTCTTTTGAGGCTCAACTGGTTCTTCGTTACTTAATCCCATGCAGGGACCAAGTAATGGGCCAACTTCCTGCCCACCTCCTCCTTGGGAGAAAAGAATTATACATGGTCCACTGTGTCATGGGTTAGAGTCTAACACAGTTCTCTTGGCATAATCATCTCACGCCCCTTGCCATCAGATGCCCATCCATGGGGTTAGGCTGAGCTGTCTCCAGGGTAATACACAGTATCATTTGTGTTAGGCACTTGCCAAACTGGAGGCTTATGATCAGTGATAAGGTTACATGAAAACTGTACACCAAGGAAAGAAATCTTGAAAGCACACCAAGGAACAAAGCCAGGGTTGGACATAGGGCACTCACTACAAGGTGAAGATTTTAGGTAGGAGAGAAACTTAACAATAGAAAAGGCAGATACCAGGAATGGTTTGTCACAAGTTGGAGAAAGGTGCATATGGAGCCGTTTTATGTCTTACTCTATGATGTGGGACATCTGCGAGCATTTTCCAAGTCCAGGTAAACCATTAAAAGAACACCCGGCCAATTCTGTCCTTGCTCAGACTCAAACATCAGTAACAAACTGACCGTCCGCGTTCATCTTTGCTGAAGCTACTCTGCCTGTTAGTCATTGTGATACAAGCGATGTGAATGCATATGGAGGAGGTATTTAATTGCTTCTCTGTTGTTTAATTCTCTGTTGTTTAACCACTGAGAGGTTAGCCAAGTTTCCTCTCATTTTTCAAAGATCTTCTAGTCAAATTCGCATCGAGAGGAAGCAAACAGAATTCTGCCATCAGGATGGTCGGCTCCGTGAAACTCAATCATCTCCTCTAGTGGAGGAAACACAGCAACCAGGGTGGGGCTGCTTTTTTGTTTGGTTTGGTTTTACTTCTCACTTCTTTATTCAAGTAAGAAGCAATCTTCAGAGGTTGGTTTGGTTCCAGAAACCAAGTATGACATAAAAATATGAAGGTAAAAAACCTTCTCTTTGAGTGCAAATAGAAACCCAAACCTGTCACAACACCTTCTACCTGCCCATGGCTGCAAAGAAAGTGCAGATCTGAAATTCCATAAGATGCTACTGTCTGTATGTAGAATTGCTTAAGGATATATGCATATGAAGAAAAAATAGAACTCGATGGGGTAGAAATCAGACAGCCCCTTGACTAGATAATAAAAACTAACCTCATCGATGGGCAGGTGACCACAGGGTACCTCTGGATGTGATAACTTGAGAGGGACACAGTATCACATAGTATTCAAGCCAGGACGCATAATCTAACCATGAGGAAACATCAGACAAATGAGGAACTTCTATTAAACAGAAAAAACAGGATTGTACCTTCAAAAATGTCATACATGACAAAGAAAGGCTGCAAAATGTTACAGGTTAAAGGAGACTAAAGAGACACGACAACTAAATGAAACACTTGATCCTACATTTGTTTGTTCCTGCTCTAGAGGGAAAAGGGAAATGCTATAAAAAAATATTGAGTCAATGGACTAAATTAAAATATGCATGGTAGGTTATATAACATATTATATTGACGTTAAATTACTGAAGTTGACATGTAAGAGAATATTCCAATTCTTAGGAGGTAAGCATTGAAATATTTAGGGGTAAAGAGCAAGATATATGCAAACTAGTATCAAATGGTTCAGAAACAAATGTATGTGTGTGTGTGTGTGTGTGTGAAAGAGGGAGAGAGAGAGAATGCACAAATTATAAAGTAAATGGGTTAAAATGTTAACAATAGGTAATCTAGATAAAGGGTACATTGATAGTCTTTGTGCTATTCTATTTCTTGCAGCGATTCTTTTTTTTTTTTTTTTTTTTTTTTTGCAGCTTTTCTCTAAGTCTATTTCCAAATAAAATAAAGGTTTTCGTTTTCTGTTTTTTTTTGTCTTCATGAGAGCTTATAGTCATGTTGCTTCATTTCTCCTGAATTTCACATACAAAAGCCTTGGAGGTGTTCTTCTTTTAAGATGAACCAAAGCAACAGGAAATTCCAGCATTTGTGAAAGTTACTGTGTTTCCCTGAAAATGAGACCTAACCGGAAAATAAGCCCTAGATGATTTTTCAGGATGACGTCCCCTGAACGTAAGTCCTAGTGCATCTTTTGGAACAAAAATTAGTATAAGACCTGGTCTTATTTTTGGGGAAACGCGGTAGTAGCCATCAAAGAAAACAGCAGGAGCCTGTTCTCTTCTGCTTTCTTTGTCAACCAAATGTCTTTATTAACCCAAACATCCAAGCACACATAGAGAACAAGATGTCACCTTGTCCTCAGAGATTTTTTAATTGGCTTGCTCCTCTATCCATGCCTGGTGAGAGGATCCAATGACCTTCCCAACATATCTGAAAACCTGAATTTCCTCATCCAAGCATCACTTAGAGGGTGACCAATCATCCCAATTTCTCTGGGACTAAGGGATTTTTTGGGACATGGACATTAAAGAGCTAAAACCAGGATCGCCCCCCGCCCCCAACAATCACCCTCCATTATGGTTCTGAGTTCTGATTCCAGATAAAAATCTGGTTTCACTCCCATCACCGGCAGCTTCTCTTTTTTCTCTGCCCCTCACTGAGGTAGATCTGGAACTCAGGCCTTTTTCTGTGGTGACACCTACAGTCTGCCCCAACATGAAAACTCCTCTCTCGAGTAATGTGAGGCAGCAATAAAAGTGTTTGAGGATCTGAGGCTGTGGGGAGTTTCCTGTCACCAGGTTGTTCAGCCCCACCTCTCCCCAGACCCCCTGCTTCCTTGTTTCTGCACCCCCTTCCCTCGGTGCTTCCTTCTGGCACTCAACTCTTCTCCTTTTATGTTGCAAAAAACTTACCTCTGGAACCTGTACACTTTCTCCATAATCTAAGACATCTTAATATGTTTTGCTGAAAAGGAGGACAACTCCAGATTTTTCACTTTAGAGGTCAGAATGCTGCACAGAGGCTTTGAGTTCCCACATTTACATCACTGCCATCGCTCCATGATACTGAAAAATGTTCCTTACCATGAAAAAGAATAAAACCTGATCTGTGTGGTTCAAACTTTATGTGTACTTTATTTTATTCTAATTCTTTCAAACTAGCAGTTTGTAGCTGGTGTATATGATATTATAACGTTTTCAATATGCATATTTCATTATATAATTTTCAAAGCACTCCTACATGTGTCACCTCATTTGACCACTGTATCATCACTGACAGACAGGACAAGACAAGCGTATGATACCCATTTAGCAGATTCAAAACCTGAAGCTTGGATGATTGATACGACTTACACAAAGCAAAAGAACTGTCTTTTGACTCTAAGCCCAGGACTTTTGCCACCATTCTGCAGCTTCATGTTAATTCTTTATTAACTAAAATGTCCAATTAACAACAAAAAAAATTGATTCCTCAGGCTGCAGTATAACAGAGAGTTCACCTAAGAAGATGATAGAGCAGATATGGGTGGATGAGATGACATTCCTTTTGGAACTGCTGGTCTTGCAGGTACAAAACAAGTGCTACCCTACAAGAGCCTTTACCTCCAGACCATGGACTAATTAGGCCCTGGACAGCCAATGATTATTCTCTGCTACCCTAGAGGAGTGTCAGCGGCTGTCTAGGGCAGGCTTTGTCTCCATTTCAAAGCCCTCTTGCCCCTGCAGGCCCATCTGCCCCCTCTGCTCTCTCAGTCTCCTTAGCAGTCCCCTCTGCTCCATCTTCCACTTCCTGTGCAATGTCATATCTTGAGCAATGTCACCATTTAACTTTGCCTCCTATAAAGCCACTCTAACTGGTTTCTTTACATGTAATTTTGTACCAATTACCCTTTATTGTTCAGCCTTATCAGCCATTCCCCCACCTCCAATTCTTATCACATAATGAGCCTCCTAGTTTTACCTGACATGGACAAGATCCTATTTCACCTCTACCACCTAAACAAGAGTACCCTACACTTCATCCTAATGGCTTCTGTCTTAGCTTCTTTCTCTCTGGGGTTGCTTGGAACACAAGATAGCATGGCTGTGGCACACTCCATTCCTATCTGCATCCCTTTTTCAAGACTGAGGTTACTAGGAACAATGGCCAAACAGCATAGAGTTCCGAGGTCAGGGCTACATTTAGTAGGCTCCCTCAGAGCCAGCAGTTATTGGGAACAACAATTAAGCTAAGAGATAGCCACAGATTTAAACCAAAATGATGCAATTTGTTGTTAGGTCTAAGGCAGAGCTTCTCAATTCAGCCCTGGTGACATATTGGGTTGAATAATTTTTTTTTTTTTTTGGTGGGGGGTTCTGTGCAGTGGAGGGTGTTTATCAGCAACTCCCTCTTCTACCCACTAGATGCCAGGAGCATCCCCTCCAAATTGTGACAACCAAAAATGTCTCCAGACATTGCCAAATGTCCCCCACCCCTCAGGTGGGGAGAAGCAAACTCATTCCCCATTGAGAACCACTGGCCCAAGCTGTGAGCACAGGTTGGAAAAAGAGAGAGAAAGTCATAAGGTTAGGGTCAGGTAGATGATGGACAGAGAAGAAAGCGAGTTACAAAGCTGGGTTAAGAAAGAGTAAGAATTTTTACCACCACAAAGAGAGGGATGCCCTACGATCACTCACCCGGGAGCTGGGCATGAGTTATATACCAGGTTATAAAATGTGTACAAGTGGGCACTTTGGTCAGCGCTGTTCAGGCAGTAGGTCACCATAATCAGAAGTGTCTGCACGCTGGTGGTAGCCACTTTGAGCCCCTCTTGTTCTTGCAGAAGTCAAACATGACTTGTATTCATCTTCCGTTATCAGTATATATTGAGTCTTACAATTTTAATACAGTTTTCCTTTCTTAAAATGTGTATACATTTTTTTGGCACCCTCTATACATGTGGTTTAAGGGAATAGAATCAAAGTGACCTCATATTTGCCTCAGAAGGTTCTCCCTGTTGCCTAGAGTACCCTCTGGTCAATTGGCTGCATGTTACGCATGCTAACCAGGAGGTAGGCTGCAGGTGTGGGCAGCTACCTAAGGTGCTGAATTTTGAAAAAACCTGATACCGTGTTTCCCCAAAAACAAGACCTAGCCGGACAATCAGCGCTAATGCGTCTTTTGGAGCAAAAATTAACATAAGACCCAGTCTATTATATTATATTATACCCGGTTTTATAGCAAAATAAGACTGGGTCTTGTATTAATTTTTGCTCCAAAAGATGCATTAGAGCTGATTGTCCGACTAGGTCTTATTCTCAAGAAAGCACGGTATTAGTGGTTTAACCCAAGAGAGTGGGTTTCCATGTAACCAGAAGTCCAGAAAAGCATGATCCAAGGCTGGGGCAACTACTGAAGCAAGTCCTCAAGGACGGCTCTTTCTAACTTCCAGCTCCACTATACTTGACATGTAGCTTCCCTCCTTGTGGTTACAACTTAGCTAAACTTATTTTACATTTTCTTTAATTCAAAAAATAGCAAACAATTTAGTCATTTTTTAAAAGTAGACAGTACAGAGAAGTATACAGGAGAAAGCTTTAAAACGACTTCAGATCCAATCACTGTTGTTATTGGGCCACTCTCATTGCCAATAATGACCATGCCTATATATAGGTAAAAGGATGGATGGATAGGCAGACAGAATAAATAAATAGGTAAATGGATAATAAGAATGAAACTATGTTCTAGATGCTATTTTTAGTTAAAATAATTAAACTTGTTAAAAAGGGAATAGAAGGAGACTATATCATCTGAGTTTTGCAGGCTCTCAAATGTTTGTATGTGGCCTTTTATCTATGACTTTTATACCTGAAAGAAATCTTAGCTGAGTATAAATTGCTGGGATCACTCATTCTTTCCCTCAGATCTCAATAGACACTCCTCTGTCTTCTAGCATTAAGTGTGGCTGTGGAGAAATACAAACCTCAGGGCTCCAATCAAATGATTAGAGAAGTGTCTTTCAAAACTGTGATTCTTTTAAGAGAAAATTTGTTTCCTACTTGAGATCTGAGCCGAAGCGTGCGATCCCAGCATCTCCTCTCATTTGTTCCACATGGCTCAGTTTAAGGCATGCGTGGGGTTGTGGCCATTGCTTTGTTTCATCAAAGATGGCGTTTTACACCATTTATTTGTTTTTTGTTGTTTTCTCAAATATGAGGGAAATGAATTGGAATAAAAATGACTTTACTTCATTATCTCTAACCACAGATTTCACCCTTGTCTTTTTGGTGAGCTAAGGAACAATGAGTAGAAAAAAAGAGCACATTGAAACAAAATCTTCATTCCTCACCCACCGAGTTTTTCATATACCATGTCCAATCTATTAGCACGTCCTTCTCATTCTCCTCCAAAACATACCACTAGTTCACACACTTTCTCTGTTTCCAGTACTTTAGCCCCTGTTCCAAGTGCTATCATACTTGCCTAGGCCACTGCAATAGTTTCTTAACTGGTGTTCCTGTTCCCCCTGCTGCCTTTCTTCATTTCATCCTCAACACGACAGCCACAGTGACCACCCTCCATGTAAATCAAACCATGTCAGTCATTCCCTGCTTAAAACCTTCAGGTTTTCTTTTTGTTATTTGTTATTATTTATAATAACCAAAAAGTAGAAACAACCCTAATATCCACTAACTGGTGAGTGGATAAACAAAACTTGGGCTATCCATACGATGAACTACTACTCGGACAACACAAGGAGAGAGAGAGAGAGAGAGAGAGAGAGAGAGAGAGAGAGAGAGAGAGAGAGAGAGAGAGAGAGAACCGATATAGGTTACAACATGGATGAACCTCAAAAACTCATGAAAGAAGTCAGTGAAATAAACCAAATGTGAAGCACTGCATATTATGTGATTCCTTGTATAAGGAAGATCCACTAAAGGCAAATCTACAAAGTCAAAAAGTAGGTAAATAGTTGCCAAAAGCCAGGGATGGGAATGAAGAATGACTACGGAGGAGCTGGAGGGATCTTTTTGGGATAATGAACATCTTGTAAAACTGGATTGTGTGTGCCCCAGCCACAGTGGCCTTCTTTCTTTCCTGTGAATATGCCATATTTGATCCCATCTTAGGGCCTTTGTACTCCTCTGACCTTCACATAGCTACCCGCTCCTTGACATTCAGATGTGAGCATCTTAGAGTGGCCTTTCCTGACTACTCAATTCAAAATAGCCACCTACTAACTAGTCCAACCTATTTTCATTCTCTGCATTGTCTTATAATTTTTCCTGTTGTTTATAATATGTCATCATCCACCAGATTGTGTAAACTGGAACCTTTTCAACAAAGTCCCAGCACATTCTTCAACTCATAGATGGTACCAATAAATATTCATCGAATGAATAAAGGACTGAATGAATAAATAATTGAGATAGTTGGAAAGCCTTGCAAATAAAAACGCTGAGATACCCTTTCTCCCAAGGAAGAAGACAGAAGTTTCGTATGCTTGCCTTGAGCTGTAGAGATGATGCATCACAAAAAAAATACTAAATGACTTCTCTTTGACCTGGATAATACTAATAACAAGACCATCTGTTCACTAGTACCAAAGGAAATGGACTCCAATGAAACCTTAAAACACAGAGGATCTGTGTTATCTGGAAGATACTATACGATATCTGAAAAATGTTGATTAAGTGCTCAAGACACTTTTTGAGTGTCAAGGAACAAACCCATTGCAAATGGCCCCAGTAAACGGGACTTTATTCTAAATGTACAAACAACAATGGGAAATCTAAGGATTCTTTGAGACAGGAATCATAGCTATGCTTTCCATCTCCCAGGAGCTACATGGTTCCATCTTAACTTCTCTTGGTTGCTTACTAGCCATTTAGCACCAGATTGTTTTTCCATTTCCTTCACCAAGACCTCTAGCCCTGAACAAATGTGACATGGGGGAGGTAAGAGTTAAAGGGACAGGTCCTAAGGACCAGAGAAGGACTTGAGTGGCATGCCCTGAAGGAATGAGGAAGGTACTTAAGACTATGGACAGATTAGTGTGGGAAAGAATGCACAATGCGAGAAAAAAAGGAGGAGTATGGGTGAAGCACAACAAAACTAGATGTAGACAATTTCAAATTATTGGTTGGGTCACCAGACCTAGAGGAAGAAAGAGATCCATTCATATACAAGTGCTTCTGTACGGATTGACACTGTGCTAGGTATTAGCGTGCCAAGCTGAAAACAACACAGTTTCTGACCTCAGAGAGCTCACAGACAAGTTCATCACAATCTTAAATCTAATTTGTGCCCACCACTGGGATTCAGATGAGCCCAGGCAAGTTAAGCAAACTGGAGGGAAAGACCCACCTGAAGGCTTTTTAAATTAGGATACAAAAAAAATCTCCTGACAAAGAATTTATCCTATGGAAATAGAGCCAGGAGATAAACAAGGACTAGTAAGAGAGCTTTAGATTATTGAAAGATAGAGACAATTTGGGAATCAGCATGATCTGTTTGCAAATCCGACTCTCATCCCAGCACCCTCCCTGCCCAAACCATGTGAAAGCCCTACAAAGGATTCACTTTCCTTGTTTATTTTAACAATGATCATGTATTCCTTTTATAGTAAAAAAATAAATAATAATAATAATAAAGTTTTCTTACACAAAGAGGTTTTATGTTGGTGGTGGGCGACAAAGGTAACAGAGGGACCCTTTGTGAAGATTTTCCTGGGACGCAGAACCTCTCCTCTCGTCAGCTGTTCCTGTCTTGTGCACTTCTTGGAGGCACCACATTCAAGCTTGGAAACAGATGTTTTCATTCCACTCCCCACATTCTGCTCCCTGAGCGACATCCTCCACACGGGTGACAGCAGATGGCCTCCCCCATCACCATGGCAGCGTTGCCGTCTGTCAGTCTTCTGTAGCAATTTGTGATCCTTGGAAACAGGTGTTTTCAGTGCATTTGAGCTGGGTTTATGACATATCACAGCCCACACCAAGCGAAACACCAAGATGGCAACAGAAAGGACACAACAGCTCACTTGATAATCAAATACAGGTCACTTCACTGTAAGCCTGGTGGAGGCAGCTGCAAGTGACTGAGAGAGAATAACATCCTGCCCAGGCTGGGATTATGTGTGAAAGTAGGTTGTGAGTACAGAGCCAAGAAGCAGGGTGATTGGCACTTGGGTAAGTCTAGAATCCAGGATAAAGTATAGAGGAGTGAGACTGATCCGGGAGCCAGTGGTCAGGACAGAAGAAGGGTCCAAAATCAGGGGAAGGATCTAGAGCAGGGACTGGCAAGCTTTTTCTGGAAAAGGCCAAATAATAAATATTTAAGGCTTTGTAGGTCATGTGCTTTTTGTTACCATGACTCAACAACTCTGCTGTTGCAACATGAAAGCAAGCATACACTTATGTAAATGAATAAGCGTGGATGTGTCCCAATAAAGCTTTATTTAGTGACACTGAAATTTGAATTTAATGTACTTTTAATAAAATATTATTCTTCTTGTGATTTATTTCAACGATTTAAAATATGAAACCCATTCTTAGCTCATGAGCCATACAAAATCAGACAGAGGACCAGATCTGGCTCATGAGCAGCTCGCCAACCTCCAGTCTAAAGCAACACCATCCAAGAGAAATAAAATGCAAGCCACAAACATGAGGTACACTGGTAATTTTCAATTTTCTAGTAGTCACATTTTTAAAAGTAAACAAAACAGGTGATTAAGAAATTATCCTAAACTCTTTGGATACAGTTTTCTTAACTGTAAAATAAGGTTAATAAGCATAACTCATGGGATTATAGTAAAGATTAAATGACTCCAACCATGTGACATGCCTAGAAGAGTGCGTAGCACACAGTAAGTCCCCAATAAACTTAGTTTCCTTGTTGCCATTTAAAAAAGAAGAAAGAAAGAAAGAAAGAAAGAAAGAAAGAAAGAAAGAAAGAAAGAAAGAAAGAAAGAAAGAAAGAAAGAAAGAAAGAAAGAGAGAAAGAGAGAAAGAAAGGTAAAATTAATTCTAATAACATGATGAAAACTGCCTGGAACTCAAAGAAGTGACTCAGCGTTAGACCTGGCTCCTAAAGAGGAAACCATGAGTTTAAAGCCATGATCCAGCAGGACATTGTGGTCTCAGTCTTGATTGGGCTGGAGCTACAACGTAAGGGACCCAAACTCAGAATGTGGGACATGGCATCAGGAGGAACCGGGCAACAGAAATATGCAGAGCCCAGCAATGAGTCCTATAGGAACAGAACCCATCTGCTGAGGAATTGTTGGGAAGAAAATATGACTTCCAGAGGAAGGGTTGGCAAGATCTGGGAGGGGATCAAAACCCTTGTTTAAAGACTGGAACTCAGAACCAGACTCCAGCCCAAGAGTGTAACCGTAGAAATGACCAGGGAACCAAAGCAGACACAGTTATGAAGAATGATGCTGAGATTAGGGGAAGGCTATGTCTCTAAATGCCATGGACCCAGCCCCTCAGCAAATCCTGAGTCTCTCAGTGGGCTCAGAGCCACCCACGAGTCAATGAAGTCTTAAATGGATGTCACCTTTCTGTTTGCCTAAAGATTAATGGCCTTATTCTCTAGAGGAAAATGTAATACAAAGAAACATGGAATGACAATTTCCTATTTCAACAAATGTCCTGAGAGAATGCAAGATACGCTAGGTCAGCTTCGATGGCAGGCAGTGGGCAGGAAAGCTCCAGAGAAGAGGCCAAGGGCCAAAAGTACCTGGATAGGCAGAAAATAACATGGAGTACAGATCACCTGTCAGCAAGAAGGTAGAGGCCTACCAAGATGGCGACCTCACCATGTGGCCAAGAGTCAACTCTAGTAACGATAAGTAAAACGAGTAAACTGAGAAAGGGAACAGCACTTCCTCCAGGCTCATTCCAACCAAGTCACTTTCCCTAGTCAGCTCTTTCTCCCCATTGCTCAGGTGAGGAAACAGAAGCTCAGAATGCTATCCCCAGGTCATCCTGCTATCACGTAGCAGAGCCAGAATTCAAATCCAAGTCCCTTTGAGGCTTTAGCTGGTGTTTTTACCACTCACCGGGCTTCCATTCAATAAGTGAAAAATAAATGAAACAATTGGCGCTCACTAAAGAACCCATGGGCACTGGGCTGGGGTGAAGTCAGCCTCTTCTGTGCTGGGACTGGAGGTCTGGGTGGCTTCAGGAGGGAAAGTGCATGTCCCCAAGGAGGGCATGTAATTCCCTGAAGGCTGCACTCACACCTGGACAGAGAACTTCCAGACGCCACAGCCACCCTCCGCGGCTTCAGTTCATGGAGCAGCATAGGTTTCCTGGCTGCTCAGGCTAAGGGCTCTGCTGCAAAGCTGAAAGGTCACGAATGCTGCTGCTTATTACCTGATGGCTGGGCCAAGCTGGCAGCCAATGGCTCCAATGTAGACAATTACACTGCTAGGTGCACAGGACCCCTTGGGTCTGCTCTGCTAGGCTAGACATTTCCTCTGCAATTACCAACCCTCGCTTTCCACCTCTCTTTCAGGAGCTGACTCATCTTTGCAAGCTAGAGCTAGCATCTAGGGGTTCCCGGGATTTTCACACATGCTGAGAGTTTTATCAAGCAGTGTGTAATTGGGGAAAGGTCAGGCCTAGATCAATTGCATTTAACATGCATTTATTTTTTTTATTTATTTCTTTCTGTGCACAAGCAACTGTGTAAGCATGGAAGTGGACCCCGTGTTCCCCAGCCAAAGAGAAGGCAGAAACGTATATCATTAGCTATGATGCCAAACTTGCTTAAGACATCTCTAGACATCATGGTTAAGAGGAGAAAAAAAGGAGCGATCTTGTACAATCTCACCCTGTACAACCTCTAAGATCCTTCCATACTATCTGGGAAGACAGTATCCCCTCTTGGCCACTGAAATTTTCTGCCTTATGCTGTGGCCCCCTCTGCTCTGCTGCTGATAATACTTACACTGGGAAATCCTTTGACTGCCCAAGTTGTTGACTGGCAGCAAGTTGTTATGAGATGCAACACATTCAGGAGCATGGCTATGAATAGAGAAGGTGCTAGAAAGTGTGCTTTTACATGCTGCTGACTTGCATAACCTAGGGCAAGCCCAGCCACCTAAAAAGTCAGTACAGAGTCAGATAGCATGGCCAGGAAGGGACAGGCTAGCTGGTCCCCCAATGGCCATGGATGTGATGGTTAAGAGTGCCTCACGCCACAAGAAACTGAATCAAAAGCCACTTCCTTTTCAGGCCTGGGCTTACACAAAGCTTTGTTTCAGAACTGCCCTGACAGAGGAGAAGGTTAGGAGGGAAATGGGGCAGGGGCACTTCAGATGATTGGCAGCCCCTGGAGTTTGCCTTGATTGATGCTAATTGAATTCTAATTGAAACCATCCATCCAGGCCCCAAGTGCACCTGAAAGAAATTTCAAGCTCTGGAAGCCACACCCCAGAGAGTTTGGAAGCATCTCTCTCATTACACAATCTACCAAGTACATTATTTGTCTATTATACCTTGATACACCTTTATAGACCTCATGGAATGCCCTGCTAAAGACAAAAAGAGCATGAGCCTCTATTTTGGGCTGCCCTACAAAGCTGGGTTTTGACCTGATAAGACTTACAGTTCATTTAGCATCACTGCCGTGCGCCGTGCTAATTAGAACCTGGGGTCTCTTAAGATCACTGGATTATGCAGTGTTTCCTCCCAAGCATTTCTACACGGTGGTCCAAATTCTTACGGAATTTGTATTCAATAAATTAAAAGGGAGCAAGGAAAGCATGGAAGGAATAGTTAGAGGTGAACAGGAATCTTACATTGTGTCATAAGATAAACAGGCTCCTCAAATAGCCTTTGGTCATTCATTCCACAAACATTTATGAGCCCCGACTATGTGCAAGGCATTAATTATTCCAGAACCTGGGGATACAACCTCTCAAAAGTACGTATTTTAGTGGAGGCAGGCAAATATTAAACAAGTGAAAATGAATAAATGAAATACTCTCTGGTGCCAAGTGCAATGAAGAAAACAAAATCGAGTAATAAGGTAAAGAAGAGATTGGAAAAAGAAGGGGTTAGGCAGAGTTGATGGAAAAGGCCTCTCTAAGGAGGTGACATTTGGGTTAAGACCTGAAGGTTGGAAAAGGGATCTGTGAAAAGATATGAGAGAAGATGATTCTAGAGGAGGCATAGCAAATATAAATAAATTAATGCAGGAAAGAACTTGGCATATTTGAGGGTTAGAAAGAAAGCCACCGTGGGTGAAATAAGGACATAATAAAGATAGGTAAGACTAGAGAGGTTGGCAGGAGCCAGATCCTATAGGGCCTTGTCGGTCATAAACAGAATTTTTGTGTGTGTGTGTGTGTGTGTGTGTGTGTGTGTGTGTGTGTGAGCATGCGAGCACATGCGCACATATTCAAACCAAGTCTCTCACTGCTTTTCAGATCCTAAACTAAGAATTCACCCTCCAGGAAATTTTTCCTCAATTCTCTTTCCAACCCAGTTTCTCCGTAAACAACCTCTACATCATTTGATAAAGAGAGGGTGATACTATTTATCTGGCAGGAGAGTCATTGGGATTAAAGGTGAAATGTGAAAGAGGTTGGTACTTAGGTGTTTATTACTCTATTATTATTGTTGTTGTTATTATTATTACTCTGGTCTTTATTACTATTACCATTATTAGTATGGCACCGATTGCTAAAGGCTTGCTCAGACATAGTTTTATTCATCCTGCTCCCTTCACCCTAAGACACATGGACCACAACGAAAAAGAAAAACCATTCAGATAACGCTCATTTGTACACAAGTAACCAAATCCTTGTTATAGCCTGCAATCTTGTAAAGCTCATTCATAATGCAAAGGTACAATGAATTCCATCCACATCACAGCTTTCCATTTTCCCTAGTTCATTGCTTGGAGTCACACATTATAAATTGCCTTTTATGTTATCTCTCTATTCCAGTAAACCCTTCCTCTCATTCTTTACGCTGCCAGAGCCCATGCTCTGGGCTACCTGCAGCGGCTCACCAGCAACTGGATGGACTGCTCTTTGTAAAGCTATCGATCCCTATAAACTACTTTATTAGTGGTCATTATTACTCTGTTTCTAATCACCACTTTAATTAAAGTTTTATCATCCACATTAAAGAGTGTATATGACTTTAAATAGTCTGGATGGTTTTCCTTCAGCCATAAAGCATTCCCATGAAATCGGCCCACAGAATCCTGGTTTCAAGGACTTTCTGAAGCTCATAATTTTTTTAGGAGATAAGTGTGTGCATGTATAAATGAGAACAGCGGCATGAAGAATGGGCAGAGTCCCTTCCTGGGCAGTCTCTTGTCTCCCTAACTCCCTAACTCCCAGGCAGGAAGTGCCAAACTCAGTGGTCACAATACTAGAACTCTCTATTCACAATCCTGGAGGGACCTACCTACTTGAATGGTCTGTAAATTCAAAAGGGGATATTAATTGAAACTCCAAAATTTCCTGCAAGTCCACATTTCTTATAATACCCAGTTTAGTTAGCTAACCCTTCTCCTCTTATAGGAGTTCAAGGACCAAAAGAATAGACAGAAGCAAGGAAAGTCCAAGATGGTGAAATCGGTAAACACTATGCCTGCTGCCTCCCAGGGTCATATTAAAATCACAACTAAATTATAGAACAACCAACCTTGAAACAGCTGAAGATTACCTGAACAGAACACCTATAACAAAGGATATAAAGAAGAGGCTATATCGAGACTGGTAGGAGGGACAGAGATGCAAAATGGACTAGCCCCAAACCCACAGTTAGTGGCTGAGCACCAAGAGGGACACCTTGGTGGTGGAAGCCCCCCTGAAGAGTGAGGGGGTCATAGCCCCATATCGGGCTTCCCAGCCCAGGGGTTCTGTGACAGGAAGAATTCCGACAACACCTGGAAGTGAAAATCAGTGAGGATTCCATCTGTCCCAGTGAGAAAACATGCAGCCAGAAACCCAGACATCCTCTTAAGGGCCCATGCACAGACTCACTCACTTGAAAAAACTCACCCTGGGCTCCAGCAGAGGGACGGCAAATTGAGAGGTGCTATAGACATACAAGAGAAGACTGAGTTCTGTGGCTTCAGGGCAAGGGCTAGAGGGACAGCTGCCATTATCACTGTGTGGAGCCCACCTCACATGTAATCTACAGGAGACTGCTATCTTTCCTATGTCGAACCCTCCCCCAAAGAGCCAAATCTGAGACTGCACGATGTGGTAAAATCCACACGGGCACACCACCTTGGTGATTCCCTGGGATCCCACCCTACCCAGTTAGTGTGGCATCACCCAGGGTACTCTCTGTCCCTGGGCAGCCAGCCCTGCCCCGCAAGCTGCAGAAGACTTTTATAGCAGCGGACAACCTGCAGTGGCCTGGGGAAGTTTCAGTGGCTGGTAGTCAGCCACCGTTTCTGCTGCAGCCTTTCTTAGGTGGTTCTTGGGAATCTGAAGGCTGAAGTGAGTGGTGGTTGGCCACAGTGTTTTCTGGGTGATTTGCAGGGTGGCCACATGCTCAGCACTGGCAGAAGAACTGAATCTGCATTAACTTTGTAAAAACCACCAGACACACCCCATGAATACCTTGTCCCCACCCGACCCAACTCAGGTGACAATCACCAGGGACACTGTCAAGACCATGTCAAGCAGCCCGGACTACCCACTTAAGGAGGCTCTTTCAGCAGCTAAGCCTTATGGGCAACCATTAGGTGGCAACAAGCCTAGGGGGCCCAGGGCCTTTTGCTAAGCTGCCCCAGACCTGATATTGGTGGCAGCTGGCCTCAATTCATAGCGAGGCCACCTTCATATGCCTCCAGGTTCAGCACAGGCAGCAACCAACTGCATATAGATTTGTAGCTCAACCAGGTAGCAAAGGGGCTCTCACAGGCAAGGCTGAAATTGGGCTGCAAGGAAGCCTTTCCCAAGAGACACCAGGAACAACACACCCAAAGGCTGACCTCAGACCACACCAAAGCACTACCCAATTACCCCCACCAGCACCACACCCAAAGGGTGGTCTGAATAGGAATAAGAGTTCGCTGGGGCAAATACCCCTCTGAGGGGTCAGCCCACACACAGCAGCTCATGTGCTGTGGGTATAGTCAGTCCTCATGGCCGGTCAGCCTGAGAGTCAGTCCCACCCACTGATGCACCAAAAGCAATCAATGCTCAACAGCAACATGAGAACACACAAAAGGGACACTCCCGGAAAGCACACACAGGTAATTAGGGAGACTGCATCACTGGACCACACAGGACAACTACTACATAAGACCACCCAGCAAAGACCAAGAGACATAGGAGATCTACCTAATACATAGAAGCAAACACAGAGAGGCAGCCAGAATAAAAAAACAAACAAACAAGCAAACATGTCCCAAATAAAAGAACAGGAGAAACCTCCAGAAATAGAACTAAATGAAATGGAGGCATGCAACCTACCAGAGACAGAGAAAGTATTGATTATAAAAATGCTTAAGGAACTTAGTGAGAACTTCAACAAAGAGATAGTTAGCATAAAGAAGGACGTAGAAACCATAAAAAAGAACCCGTCAGAAGTAAAGAATACAATAACTGAAATGAAGAATACATTAAAAGAAATCGACAGCAGAATAGATAAAGCAGAGGACTGAATCAGTGATTTAGAAGACAAGGTAGTAGAAAACACCCAACTGGAACAACAGAAAAGAAAGAATAAAAAATAAAAAAAAGAAACAAAGAGAGTGTAAAGAACATGTGGGACAACATCAAGCATAACAACATTCGCATCAGGGGTACCAGAAGGAGAGGAGAGGGAGCAAGGAATCAAGAGCCTATTTGAAGAAATAATGACTGAAAACTCCCCTAACCTGGCAAAGGAAATAGACATACACGCCCAGGAAGTGCAAAGAGTCCCAAACAAGATGAACCCAAACAGGCTCACACCGAGACACATCATAATTAAAATGACAAATGGTAAAGATAAAGAGAGAATCCTAAAAGCAGCAAGAGAAACACAACTAGTTACATGCAAGGGAGCTCACATAAGATTGTCAGCTGATTTATCAACAGAAACTTTGCAGGCCAGAAGGGAGTGGCACAAAATATTCAACGTGACGAAAAGCTAAGGCCTACAACCAAGACTACACTACCCAGCAAGGCTATCTTTTAAAATTGAAGGAGAGATAGAGCTTCCCAGACAAGAAAAAGCTAAAGGGATTTATTACCACCAAGCCAGTATTACAAGAAATGTTAAAAGGACTTCTTTAAGAAGAAGATGGGAGAAAACAAACAAAAGGAGACCAAAAATACAAATAATAAAATAGCAATAACTATGTACTTATCAATAATCACTTTAAATGTAAATGGATTAAATGCTCCAATCAAAAGACATAGGATAGCTGAACGGATAAGAAAACAAGACCCATACATATGCTGTCTACAAGAGGCCCACCTCAGATTGAAAGACACACATAAGCTGAAAGTAAAGGGATGGAAAAGGATATTTAATGCAAATGGAAATGATAAAAAAGCTAGGGTAGCAATACTTATATCAGACAAAATAGACTTTAAAACAAAGAGTATAGTAAGACACAAAGAAGGATATTGTGTAATGATAAAGAGATCAATCTAACAAGAGGACATAACCTGAGTAAACATGTATGCACGCAACATAGGAGCACCTAAATATATAAAACAAATATTGACCAACATAAAGGGAGAGGTCGACAGTAACACAATCACAGTAGAGAACTTTAACACCCCATTGACATTAATGGACAGATCTTCCAGACAGAAAATCAAGAAGAGAACAGCGGCCGTAGATGACAAATAGAGCAGATGAATTTAATTGATATTTTTAGAGCTTTTCACCCCAAAGTGGCAGAATATACATTCTTTTCAAGTGCACATGGAACATTTAGATGATGTATTATAAAATGTACACTTGAAATCTATATAATTTTACTAACCATTGACACCCCAATAAGTTTAATAAATAAAAAAAGATGTGGTACATATATATAATGGAATATTAGCCATAGAAAAGAACGAAATCTTACCATTTGTAACAACAAGGATGGACTTAGAGAGTATTATGCTAAGTGACATAGTCAGACTGAGAAAGACAAATCCCATATGATCTCAGTTATATGTGGAATCTACAGAACAAAATAAACAAACAAAAGAAAAACAGACTCATAGATACAGAGAACAAAGTGATGGTTACTAGATGGGAGGAGGGCTGGGAAGCTGGGTGAGAAAAGTGAAGGGATTAAGAAGTACAAATTGGTAGTTACAAAATAGTCATGGGAATGTAATGTACAGTATGGGGTATATGGTCAATAATATTGTGAAAACTATGTATAGTGTCAGATGGGTACTAGACTTACCAGGGGGATCACTTCATAAATTATATAAATGTCTAATACCCTATACACCTGAAACTAATATAAAATAATATTGAATGTCAACTATAAAAAAAATTCATGGGGATATAAACTACAACATAGGGAATCTAGTCAATATTATTATAATAGCTACGCACAGTGTCAGATGGGTAATAGACTTATTGGGGTTATCACTACATGACGTATATAAATGTCTAATCACTATGTTATTTTGTACAGCTGAAACTAATTTTTAAAAAAATAAACAAAAGTAATTGCTTCTCTGACTGAAGCTAGATTCCAAGTAAAATCACTTGCAAACAAATCTGCCCCCACACTAGACTGAGTTCTTTGAGGGGAGGAGTACGTTGGTTGATTTTGTATCTGCAACATCAAACCGAGGACCTAGAATACAATGGGTCCTCAAAGGTCTGAGCTGAGGTTGCTGCCTCTGTTCAGGAGGCCAAGCCTGCAATGCAGAGTAAAACAGAATTCACACAGCTACAGCCCTGCAGGAGCCTCTTTCCTTTTTATTTCTCCAAGAGCAAGAGAAATAAAAAAAGAGAGAGTTTGTTCAGTGCAGTATTATTCACAATCACCAAAAGGATGAAACAACCCAAATGTCCATGAGGGATGAATAGATAAACAAAATGTGATATATCCATACAGTGGAATATCGTTCAGCTTTAAAAAGGAAGGAAATTCTGACGCAAGCTACAACAAGGATGAACTGAAGACGTTATGCTACGTAAAGTGAGCCAGTCACAAAAGAACAAATGCTGTATGATTCCACGTAGATGAGGCCCCTAGAGTAGTCAGACTTATGGAGACAGGAAGTAGAATGCGGGTTGCCAAGGGCGGTGGGAGAGGAGAATGTGGAGTTGTTGTTCGGTGAGTACAGAGCTTCACTTGGGGAAGCTGAAAAAGTTCTGGAGATGGATGGGGGTGATGGTTGCAAAATAATGTGAACATACTTCATGCCACAGGAACTGCACACTTAAAAATGACTAAAAGGGTGAATTTTATACTATGTATGTTTTACCAGAACAAACAAAAAAAGTGCGAGAGTATTTTTGGTACTTCAGGGACTGGGAGATATAATGTTTTTGCACTTAGCCAGCTCTTTTCAAAATCTCCTCCCGGGGAACCAGGACGTTGAGCCAATCACAGTGTGCATCACAAATTGCACTCATTCTTACACTCAGTGGACACTGAGTGCTTACTATGTGTTAAAAACTACAACTACAAAGATAAACTGCACACTATGTGCAAGGGCTATGCTTCGAGGAAGCTGCACTCCCAAAGCTGCCAACCCCTCCAGGGTCCACACTTGTGCTCTCTTCAGTTTCTACCCACAGAATCACCCGGGGTCCATCCAGAGAGTGGGGACATGCCCCTAACCCAAATCTCTTTCATACTTTTTCACTGGACCTGAAGCTGCTCAGCTTCCCAAATCCCACAAAATTGTCCCTTTACCTTGAACCAACAGCTCTTCTTCCCAAAGGCTCAAAACAGGTCCATGGGGCCAACTTGAGGACAAACACCATTTATCTCTCCCATGGGGCTGGGACTGGCCTTGGACACAAACTTTAAGGGGACACCAAAAAATTCAGTAATCGAGATAAAACAGTATTTTAATGCAATATTTTAAAACGTCAACATCAATGCAAAAAAATGCCAAGATGAACAAAATATCAAAATTTTAAACAAAGACCAGGTCAGTGACACTACCATGCCAGGCCACCTTAAATAAGCCTGAGGTAAAAGGACAAATCAGGAATATGGATCCTGTCTCTTTTTTTTTAATTTTGATATTTTGTTCATCATGATTTTTTGCATTGATTTTTATGTTTTTAAATATTACATTATAATGTTATTTATCTTGATTATTGAGGTTTGAGGTGCCTCTTTTAGTTTAATTTAAATGCACCTAGAACAGGGCAGGGTCTCAAATAGTGATGTCAAACTCACTTTAATTTCTCTAAGAGCTCCTGGGAGAATATACAAACAAATACATCCACATGCGCATTCTCTCTCTTATTTGCCTCATGGTAAGTTTCACAGCAACTTTATATTATAGCTTTCTTTTCTTTCTTTTTTTTTTTTTTAATTCAGGCTTCTTCGAGAGGTTAAGCTGCTTTTTAATCAAATGCATTTCCCTTGCAACCAGTTCCTCACATCTTCTCTACTGCACACGTCACAAACTCCTGCCTGTAATTACTCCTTATTCTCAGCTTTGTTGTCTAAGCCCTCACTATGGAGTTCCTCTCCAGCGGGTCACTTTCAGCTATTCTGTGAGCTCAAACCAATCCCCATGCAACTCCCAACAACCTCTTATAAGCACTTTGCCATTCACTATTTTATTTCTTTAATTGGATTTTAATTTGTCTCACTAAACCCAGATTTACTGGAAAATTCCCCATCCCATGTTGAAATTGCAAATTGAAATGACACACACCTCACAGAAGAAAAAGGAACCCGGATAGAGGCCAGGAAAATTACAAAGGGCAGAAACAAGACCAAAGAAAGAAAGAGGATTAGAGATGAACCCCTGTTCCATTGTGGAATATTCTTGCACTAGGAAAATGTTTCAGAAAGCCCACTTCACCTACTAATAACCAAGGAGGCCTCTAGGTTTGCCTTGGCTGGCCCAGGTGCAATAATTAGACAACACCCCCATTGAACACTGTCATGATGAGAAAATACTTTCCTTTTTAGGGTGGGGAGAAGGGAAACTGGAGGAAAGTGGTCAAAAGGTACAAACTTCCAGTTAGTTATAAGTTAAGTTCTACAGATATAATGTACGTGATGACTATAATTAACATTGCCATATGACAATATGAAAGTTGTTAAGAGAGTAAATCCTAAGAGTTCTCCTCACAAGGAATTTTTTTTTCTTTTTCTTTTTTTATATCTATATGAGTTAATGGATGTTAGCTAAACTTACTGTGATAATACTTTCACAATACATGTAATTTTAAGGCTGTACGCCTTACATTGCACTATGTCAACTATATCTCAACAAAACTAGAAGAAAATATCTTCCCTTCCAAAATAGCATTGCTCGCCAGGTGCTACCACCACCACACTGGGAAGCAGACATCCACTAGCTGACATCCAAAGCAGACAACTTTCTCAAAAACTAAGCACAGAGGCACACATCCTCCTACAGCAATATGGTCCACCCAGTGTGTCACAGGTTGGGTTCTCCAAAAGCAGTGCTGAAATGCAGTTTGGAATGAACATTGTGTATTAGGAATCAACACTGCAAAGAGAGAAGGGAGGAAGCAGAATTGGGCAGAGGAAGAAGTCAAACTGCAATGCACGTGGGGATCAAGTACTTCCTGTTAGAGTGTCCGTATCAGGCCCAAATGTCCCGGCCTCGGTATCCCTTCACACTCCCACTTCTCGTACTTCCAGATCTAAACTGCTTCAGGCGAGATGGCTCTTCTGCGGTGGCAGACCCTGCAGGAGCTGACAGCTAGAGGCAAGTCCTTCCTTGAAACGGATTTGCGTGGTGCTTCTCCATGTTTACTACACAGTGGAATTACAGACACCAGTTTTAAGGTTCAGTGTGTTGAGTTTGGTATGGCACAGGGTCAAATGGAAGTGAATACGGCTTTAAACTCCTGCAACATCCTGCCTTGGATAGCGGTCCATTATAGCGTCAGGGACTATGGAAAGCTGGGAGATGGACTTCAGAGAGCATAGGTGAGCAGGATGAGTGAGGTATTGGGCAGTTCCAATTGAGAAAGCTAATTCCTTGAACAGATGTTTTGCCTAGAGAGATCTGGTCAGGAACACACCATCTGTACCTCAGAAAATTAGGTTCTCAGGACTTCTGCTCTCAGTCAGTGCACGATTTCCCTGACCAGTGGTTCAGTCAAGTCCAGGTCTAAAACATGTTTGAGAATGTCCTCAAGACAAACAGTGGGGTCCCAGTGCCAAAGGTCATGCTGCTTCCTGTTCTTCAGATAATGAAAAGCCAAGAACATGTTCCAAATGGTATCACTGGGTATTAGAAGGCCAAATCGCCTTCAAGGCTGTCTTTCATTTTAATCTCCCTCTCCAATCCAGATTAAGGTGCAGGAGTTCTAGCAGTTCTCCTTCATCCTGAACACCAGGGAGTCATTGAGTGAAAACTCCCTAGAATGGCAACACCATCAAGATTTATTATCTCACAGTTTCTGGCTCCTAGCAGGGAAACTTACCTCTGTTTTTCTTTGTAATCAAGAGCCAGCACCTCTCAGTATTCCAGATCCTGGTGTGTAGAGGTAGCTGGAGTGTAGTGTGGCGGCATATATAACCTCACTGGCAGCCTTAATCTTCAAATGTGTAAAGGGCTTCTCGGAAATGGAAAGGTCACGGGTAGGAAACTAGGAACAGCTCAAGAAGAAGACAGCCACATCACAAGGGCTGAACTGGCTAACATGGGTCATGTGGGTAGGATATAGGAAGTCTATAAAAAAGGCCACAGGTTGTAGGAAATAGATTTCCCATCATTCAGTCCCCTGGAGAAATAGAAATGATTTATACAAAAAGCCATCTGCATAGTTCCCCTGAATACCACCCTGCAAGCCATGGGGTCTGCAAATCACCCAATGACATGAGGGATCTCCAAATTGGTTATAATTACCCGACTCCCTCCAGGGAAGAGACAGAAGAGGTAGATGGAGCACAGCCATAGGTGACTCTCGTGTTACCTCTGCCAGTTGAGATAAGCGCAGTCCTCTAGCCGTATAGTTCTTTATTGTTTTTCCTTAGTACCAAGCTTTCCAGGGACAGCAAATGAAACATGACAAAGAGTTGTTCAGGAGCGTGTGGCAGAGCAGAGACAGAAGGAACCTGGAAGCAGTTAAGTTCAAAGTAAACTGTCTGACTCTCCCTGCCTCAGCCTACGGACATGGGCTCTGGCCTAGCCAGGTGCTAAGATTCTGCAAGCCTGGAATTCTTTACTCAAAGCATCAGGAAATCCAAGAGTATGCAATGCCTAAAACCTTGCAATAAAGCCAAGCTCCGAAAACCAGGAAGAGTTCAAACTTCTTCCTAAAGTAGCACAAGGAAGGTGCTTCCTTAACATAATAAGCCAAGAGCGGCCACCATTATTCTTATCAGTGAAACAGTAAAGACATTCCCATTAAAGTGAGCAATGAAATGAGGATGTCCATTACTACCCGCATGATTTATCTTTATTATTTATGGTTTTTATTTAGGCAGTTCTAGCCGGTGAGAGGGAAAATGCAAAGACAAACACAGTATAAATAGTAGAGGAAAGGAGAGACATGATTACCTGCCTGGAAACCCCAAAAGAATTAACTGAAAACTTTTTCATCTAATAAGAGTTTAGCAAGCTGGTTGCTTACAAAATGCAAACACAGAAATCAATCGCTTTCTTATGCATGATAAGTGTGGAAAAATAGCCTATAATAATTTACAGTCTTTCCCAACCCAATATAAGAAAGGATTCATGAAGCTTTTAAAGATCATGTCCATAATTCTTTTATACTTTTTCTCTCAAGGTGAGATTTAATTTCACTCGCCTTGTCTTCTGACTTGTGTCTCCTCCCCTCCCCTCCCCCTTCTCTCTCTCTGTTTCTCTCTCTCTCTCTCTTCCTTCCTTCCATTCTTCCTTCCGTCCTCTTCCTTCCTTCCTTCTTTCCTTCCTTCCTTCCTTTCTTCCTTCCTTCCTTCCTTCCTTCCTTCCTTCCTTCCTTCCTTCCTTCCTTTCTTCCTTCCTTCCTTCCTTCCCAGCCAAACTTAAATACACTCAAGTCTATTTAATCTTTAAAAATCCCTCCTTCTCTCTCTCTCTGTCTCTCTCTCTCTGTGTCTCTCTCTCTGTGTCTCTCTCTCTCTGTGTCTCTCTCTCTCTCTCTCTCTCTCTCTCTCTCTCTCTCTCCCCCTACCCCCCAGCAGCCTATGGAGATGCCCACATGGCAAGGACCTAAAGCTTGCCAGCAGCCACCTGAGAGAGTTTGGCAGCGGCTCCATCCCCAGGTGAATCTTGAGAGACTGCAGCCCCAGTCAGCCACCAGACTGCAGCCTCATGAGAAAGGCTGAACCAGAAACCACCCAGATAAACTACTCCCATTCCTGACCCACAGAAACTGTGAGATAATAAATCTTTTTGATGCTATATTTGGGTTAATTTGTCACACAGCAATAGATAACTAATACAGGATTCTTTGTCACTCAAGCAACCAAGGGCTTCAGCTCAGGTGGTGCTGATCGGAGTAATGGATAGATGGACAGAGTTGGAATAAAACTAGGAATACTAGTTTGAGTGCCAGTAAAGGGTCGGGAGCTACCCAAGAACAGATCTGGAAGAAGAGAATGGAGAGAGAGGGAAGTACAGCTGACATGATGGGTAAGATACATAAAGAGGACTCTAGCACGTTTTGCTGTGTGGCATTCCATGTAATGCTCCCCTTGCACAATTCTGTGAGACTTCAGGACAAATTTTAGTTGTTTTTCAATGTTTTTGAATATTGCCCTTGTGTTCTGTGGCATTTCACCTGTATTTGTTGATCAATGATACCAGCTGGAAATGTAATGGAATAATGGGGGCGGGGGAAATCCATTTATAATATTAACCAAAAATTACAAAATGTCTAGGAATACAGCACATATGCAGGATTTATATGACATAAGTGATAAATTATTCTTATGAGACTATTAAGCAGATTGAATAAAGGACAGTCATTCATTCATTCCATTAACAAACCCTTGGCTGAAAAATCAAGGTCTTACAGAAAATAAAGGAACCACAAAAGGGAATCTATGGTTTAAATATTAATATATATTTTAAAATACAATGAGCAAAACTTGGAGAAGATATCTTTTTCCAAAAGAAGCCATACATGTTGGCATTAGAACTCTTCTTTGGTAGGAAACCCTTTTGTTGAAAAAAAATTTGGAAGAAATACTGCTGTGACATCAGAGTGTTTTGGGGCACATTATGTTCAAAATATTATATTATGCACACAGTTACATTTTCAAGGTCTTTTCTGAATTTAAACATAATGCCTTTTCACTTGTAATCTCTCTTGTTTCACAAATCATCAAAAAAAATGCCTTTGTAGAAATTATCATGATACTAAAGGTAAATTTTCCAAGACCTCATAACCTACCTGTATGTCAAGAATTAGAGTATAAATTGACCCCCATTGACCAGTTTAAGGGCCTATAAAGAGAAGCAAGGATTGTTAGCATGTTTACTTAAAGACATTTTTAAGTGTTAATTTTAAATTTTATGTTATACAAATATGAAACTAAGTACCTCAAAGCTCAGGTAGGCAATGTCATGGTAATCACGCATATGTGCCCACATAGCTCTCCAGTGACAGTGGGTACTATTATTCCCATTTTACAAACAAGGAAACTGAGGCCCAGGGCACTGTTGAATACATTGCTAATAAGTGGCAGAGCTGAGATTCAAACCCCAGCAGGCTGGCCCCTACCTTCTTAATCGCAGCATAATCTCAATATTCAACAGTAGAGAACTAGCTACAGCCATTAAAAATAATATATAAGAGTCATTTGAAAACTGGCCTCCAGAAGCAACAAAGTGGGAATTTCTCAGTATTGACTCCAGAATAGAACTTGCCTACTAAACACAAAACAAAAACAAAACACCATCTTGTAACTATGTCTGCAGGAAAACTCACTCCATTGTTAGTGTTTACAAACATGGCTGTGTCCTCAGCCATTGTTTGCAGAACCTTTATCTAATTTCCACCTTGATGAGAATCTGAACCCCACCTGAGGATATACCCCACGTCACACCGACTTGGACTTTCACTGGATCCCTCTGCCCCCTTCTGGACTTTTTCCTTCTCTCCTCATTTTCCTCTGAAGCGCACACTATTTGGCAGAGTCACCTTGAACCTCTTCTCATCTGACCATCCAGCAAGATATTGGCACCAGCTCATAGTCCTCTGCTCCACCTCAGCAGGAGATTTTAACCTGTATATAAATGATGCATGCAACAGTCTAGCCTTGGGCTTGGGGCAAGGGTGGGTCCTCGAGCTCAGTGTTAGGGGCAGCAGAATACTGGAGAAGGAATCCGGGAAGTGGAGCCTGAGCAGACCAGCCACTAGAATGTGGGCAAATGACAGATAAGGCTAGAAAAGTTATCATGCTTTCCAAGTAATAACAAGCTTTTATGTACTCTTTCTGGATCCACAGCTCTGTAAAGCAGTCATGACAAGGTTTACTAGCCTCGTGTTACTGCTGGAGGAAAGTGGGGCTCAAAGAAATTGCTGCCCTGGGTCATAAGCTGGTGAGTGTCCAATCCACGAGAGTAGCCAGGTCTTCTGGCTCTTTATCTCAGGGCTTTGCCCCCTATACCTTAGCTGCCTCTTCTTTGTTACGCTCTATATAAGATGAGATGGAGATATCATTTGTTACCAAAGATATCCCAGACGTCAACTAGAGATGTCCCTGCCTCTTGAGATCTAGGTGAATGAGATTGCCCAACGACTTGTAATAGTCACTAAGGCTGCCACAACAAAATACTACAAATTGGGCAGATTTTAGAACAGAAATTTGTTCTTCAAGTTTCTGGAAGCTGGAAGTCCAAGATCAAGGTGCCAGCAGGGTTGGTATCTCCGGAGGCCCCTCTCCCTGACTTGTAGAGGGCTGCCTTCTCACTACGTCCTCACACGGCCTTTTCTCTGCACACTGATCCCTGGTGTCTCTTCCTCTTCCTATAAGGACACCAGTCCTATTGGATTAGGGTCCCCCCCTTATGACCTCATTTAACCTAATCACCTCTTTAAAGGCCCTGTCTCCAAATACAGTCACATTCTAAAGTACTGGGAGTTAGGATTTTAACATATGAATTTGGAGGGGGACACGATTCAGCCCATAACACCCCTCATTCCACATCTATGGGAGTATAAAGCTCTCTTCAACATGCTGTTGGTTCTTGGTGGTAGAGAAGTGGTGGGAACAAGGAAAATTGCATCTCTCTGGCTCCAAACTCTTGCTTTCACCAAATTAAATCAGTTTATTCATCTTTTCTCCATCCAGCATCTCTTCTCTTTGTCCCACTTCCTGTTGACATAGAAATGAGAGCCAGCTCTTATGTTTTCTAGGATAAAATTATTCTTAGAAGTCACTGGATGTGTTACTAAGGAGTCCAAGAACGGAACAAATAGAACGGAGTCTATATGAACAATTTCAAATTGAACACCAGACAGCCCTGTTCTTAGGAGACCATCCTTACTATACATGACTCCTGATATCTATTCTCAGCCAGTTAGAGCCTAGAGGACAGGAGGGGTAGTGAATTGATAGTTTAGCTCTCCAAACCCATAATAAAGTATGACTGCTATAATCACAGAGAAAATAAGGAAAGCAGTAAAATTCCATCACTGAAGATTTGTCATTGGTCACTTCATCTCATGTGCTTCCAAGCCTAGTGTATATCATAGGTTCTTCTCTCTTGCTTCACCTTCCTTTAATTCCTCCTGGCCCTCACTCTCCAGAGTTGCTACCGGAAACGCCATATTCTCTCACTCCATTAAGCAGAGCCTTGCCGCTTCCCCCAGCTCCTAACAACTAACTCTGCTCCAGACTTGACTTTGTATAACCAGAACAAAGCATTTTGGGGCTCAACAGGATGGAAGGCCTTCAGCTGAAACAGATCCCCTTTCCTTAGATTCCAGTTGTAGTTTTAAATAGCATTTGTGTCTTCATTACTCAAACAAATCCTAATGATGTTGATATTAGTGAAGATGAATTTTTAACAGCGTGGGACTGAAGTGATGAAGTTGCCAAATAAAGAATGAGGTCAGAGTCACTGAAATGCTTGAAGAGTGTCCGCTGGGATGGATAAAAGGACACACTGTGGATGAGCGGTTTCGGAATGTAAAGTAGACGCATCTGGGAGAGAAATTAAATGCTACACGCTGCAGGCCTAGGTGTGCATTTATCTACAGTCAATGACACGATGTAGTCCTGAAGCCACTGCATATGACTGGGGGAGAAATCTGACCTTGCGGGGAGACACTTAGCCGGAGAGAGAGAGACTGAGAAAGAAAAGATGTTACCGGTGGGTGCCTGCCCCAATCAGCCACTGAGACCCAAAGGAAATGAGTTTTGACTCATTGCATTAGTGACTTACAATCAGGAAAATAGTTGTAGTAAAAACAACAACAAGTGCAGGGTTTATTTTAAAAGAAGACCTATAAGAATCCCTTATAGTGCACAGAAACGTGGGTTCCCATTCTTAGCCTCTGTAATAGCAGCTAACATTTATTGATCACCCCCAACTATGTGCATTGTTCTAAACTGGAAACACCCCAAACTTCCTTTAACAGAAGAATGGATAAACAAACCATGCTGCACCCATATGTTGGAATATTACTCAGCAATGAAAGGAGTCGACTATTGATACATACAACAATTTGGATGAATCTCAAAAGCATTGCGCTGAACAAAAGAAGCCAGTCCCAAAAGACTGAATATTATTTGATGCCAGTTATTTGACCTTCTCAGAAAGACAAAACTATGATTATGGAGAACGGGTGAGTTGTTGCCAGGTGTTAGGAGTGGGGGTGGGGACGATGATAAAGAGGCAACTGACAAAACTGGTCTGTGTTTCCATTGTAGTAGCGCTTACACAAATCTATACGTGTATTAAAACTCATAGAACAGTATACCCTCGAAAGGTCCATCTTACTGTATATTAATTTTAAAAATAATTTTTAATTATCAACATAAAAATTCAAATATGCACACACAAACAATGTGTGTATGATATGATTCCACCTGACGCGTCTCCAATCCTTAGGGTTCCTCAGAGTTGTTCCAAGAGTTAGAGTAGAGATATGGGGGAGCCCCACAGGGCTTCCCACGCACCCTTCAACTAGAACGCTCCACTCTGATCTGTTTTGTGTGTTTACATTTCAGGGAACATTTCATGAAAAAAAAAAAAAAGCTAAAACCATTGATATAATAAAACCTAATAATTGGTAACATTTATCAAGAGCTCTATGCAAAATGCTTTTTTTAATATCCATCATCTCATTTATTCTTCCATGTAATCTCATGAGATATGAATTATCGTATTTTAGAGATGAGGAAAGATGAGGCTTAGAGAAATTCCTTGACTTGCCCATAATCACCCAGATAGTGAGTAGCAAAATAGGGGTTTGAACTGTGGCATGACCTCTTAGATCCCCTACTGCTGGGAGCATAATTGACCAACAGCCCTGACGCTGCGCTCTGAAATCTATCACCATTTTCGTACAAAATGGCATGTGGCATAGGCTGCTCCTCGTCACTGTGTGGCGTGCCTGGTCCTGGAGACGCAGGACTCCTCTCCCGGCAAGTTTGACTTGAGATTCCCCATCAGCCTGGCTGATTCATTTTTAGAACTGTACTGCAGCGTTCTTTCTATCTCCCTCCCTTCCTTCTTTCCTTCACTCTTTCCTTCCCTCTTTCCATCTTAGGGTCAGACCTGCACCACAGCCTGACGGCTCTCCCAGCCTTCTCTAGCTCCCTTCCCATGTTCCCTCATCAGTGTTTCCCCCAGTGAATCCCTTGCATGTCTAACTCATCGTGCTCAGTGTGTGCTTCTTGAGGGGCCCAGACTAACACATCTTACTCCAGAAACAAAGTTCTTACAAGCTTTGCAACAAGAGAGCAATTCAAGTCTTAGAGATGATAAAACCTAACGTATAGAGTTGTTGTAAGAATTAAGCTCCCTGACACAGGTGAATTACCACTGGACAGCCCTCACCTGGCTTATAGTAGATACTCAATAGTTATTGGGTGAATTAAATGAAATAGAGTTTGTATGACCATTAGCTAGGAGGAATTGAATGAAAGCCTGTTCCCTACTAGCAGTTAAAGACACAGAGAGGGAACAGAAAGCAGATTTCCTGCAGGCATCTGGCAGCCCCCATCTGAGTGACCACACCACTACCAGCCTCTTCTACCCTCCAAACCCAGCCACACACAGACAGGCCTGGCTGCCTCTTCCCACCCCCATCAGCGTTTTATACAGAGAGGAGTTTTCATGCTGGCATCCCAGATGGCCCTCCTACCCCATGAAAGTCACTTCCACAGGCTGAAAAATCTCTCTCTGAAAGAATTACTCTTGTAAAGTGCTGTGAATTGGATGCTGACCTGGAGTCGACCAGAGGAATTTTTCAATACCCATCTTTATATATAAAATTTGTAACCTTTCTCTTCTCATTGAAACTAGGAGGTATTGATTGAGCACAAAATTCAGGCGAGTGTGTTTGGGGCTTAATAGGGGTGAGCCTGTGGTAATCGTGGCTACCCACAGTTCAATTAAGATTTCTAACCAAAATGAGAAAATAAAATCAGAATCAATATTTCCACAGGCACGGGGTTTAAGAACTTTGTGGTGATTTGAGCAGAGCCTCCTTCAGCCATAGGCAACTCTGATTCCCGCCACAGGCCTGTTTCTCCGTCGTTTGTCAATTGGAGGACAAAGAAGGGACAATTGGAAGGCAATTCCAGCAGAGAGACAAGAAATCCATCCCAGCAACAGCAACAAAAACAGGGCAGAACCAAGAACCAGCCAGAGAGCAAAATAGATGCCTCCACGTAATAAGAGAGCCCCAAGTCTTCTCAGTCAATAGTGGGCAATAGTGGATCCTTGTCTCCAAAACTTGTGGGAAAATTAGAAAGCGTCAGGTCTGGAAGGGTTCAGAAGAGTCTTCGCAAATAAAACTGAGACTTAGAGAGACAAAGCAACTTGCCCTAGACCTTGAAGAAACAGATGAAAAAGGGACTAGAATCCAATCCATTATTTTACACCACTTACACACAGGCCATCTTTTTCCTTAGGCTAAACAATCTCACTTCTGATGGGTTTCCCTTTTCCCTACCCCTATAGCTATTTAGAGGATTCAACTTTCAACTATCTTTAAGTCTTCCAAAGCCCAGAAGCCCAAGATTTTGCCCAGCTTTCACTTCCACTCTGTAAATGGGTCTTATGGGTTGGTGTGTAGAACATCACAGTATTCAGAAAATCCCGGAGGCAATGCCTGACAGATAGAAGTGGAGTCATGGTGCACAGTGGGATGGGGTTAGAATTTGGTGTTAGGGGCCCTCTTTCTTAGGCTGACCCAAGAAGCTGGCCCAACGCCAATCAGAGCTTCCATATTGTACCCTGAGTTGTCCTCGGCCCTCGATCATTATACTCTCTTCTGATAACACGTGACTAAAACTCTTATAAAACCAAAATCCCCACCCATCTGTCTTATTCTGATTATGCAGTCTTGCATGGAAGCAGGGGCCTGGATGAGTTGATCTTTAGCTAATCAAAAGAGGCCAACTCTTCAGAACAACATTATCTTCTCCCACCCATGAGTCCTTTCTTCACCGACATATTTCTGGATCATTTAAAGTATCTAGCATCCAGTGCAAAGCTTATCACGTGGTAGGAGGCACTCAGGATGCCCAGTGAGTGTACTAGTTGCTGAGCAAACCAACAAAGGAATGCAGCGCTGTTCAAGCAGTGACTTCAAAGACAGGGATTCCCTAAGATGAAATGAGGGAGAGTCTGAGAATTCTTATGGCTGCTTTCAAAAGCAATCACACTTATAAATATGAAAAGAAAGATGAAAAGAACATGGATTTTGGAGATAGATAAACCTCAGTCTGAAATCCAATTTGTCAACAACCATATGACCTAAGTTAAATTATGTACCTCTCTGACCTCCAAGATGTCATCACTAAGATGAGAGTAGTAGTACATACTTCATGCAGGTGTCATATACTAAATGTGTTAGCGTGTGTATTAAATAAGGAAGAAGAATATATTTAAAACCATTTAAATAAGTGAAGTTTTAGCTGGAAAGAAGAATCCATGAGCTGGCAGAAAGCTAAGTGCAGAGCGACCTGGTTTGGCCACCAACCTTATAACGGTGACCAACAGAGACATAAAAATAAGGAAATCTAATAGTAAATTCGAGGTGGCTTACACTGATGTGATGTAACTCTTTCCTCATTCCTCAACCTTCAGTAAAGCCTCTGCCCATACAGAAAATCTCTTCACAACTGGCAGGTCAGGAGGAGACTGTGGAGAGAAATATGCCACATCTAGGATGGTACAGAAACTCACAGGGAAGAGAATGATCCAAACATTCCATTTTTTCAGCTTTCAGCAAAAACAACGAACTCACAACAAAAGCAGATCGTGAGAATTCAAGTCCCCAGGAAATTTGCATAAATTTGGGATAAGGCTTTGGGCTTCCCATAGTGAGCTCATGGAATAGCGTTTTGGATCAATCCTACCTAGGTCTTAAAGGAGCTGGAAGAGTCAGCTAACTCAAGTTACATGTAAAATGCCTGACATTATAAACCCTTAATAAAATTAGTTTCTTTCCCCTACTTTTTAAGAGACTACTGAAGGATTCTGTCCCTTGAATGGCTTGTTCCACTCTAATCCCTGGCAATTTGGAATAAATGGAAAACAAGGAACTAAGTGAACAATTACCACAGAGAAAAGCACTGTCTGTTCCACTTGACTGCACATGTCCAGCAAATAAAAGCATACAATGGTTTGCACATCAATTTCCAGCAACACAACACAATTTTTTTTAAAAGATGCTTTGAAACCCGGATGACTCTCAAATAACCGAACTAAAGCCTTGCATCTATCCTTTTGTAGTAACTGCTTGGAAACAAGTAAAATGGTTACTTGAAAAATAGAAAACACTCATTTCTTTGAGGGATAGTTTATGAAACCCTCTGGAAATCCTAAAGCCACTCTCATGCAACTGAAATTACACAAATCATGTGATCCTGAAGTCCAGTGGTGCACTGCTTGGGGACCCATGGTTTGTAAGGAACCCCTGTAGCCATGTGAGGAAATCCCTACACAACCTTTTGTACCCTTAAATGTCACTAGTGAGAGCTGGCTCCTTTCTGGAGATGGAAGTGGGAAAAGGCTTCTTAGCAGTCCACTTCCTCTTCCCCTTGCACCCCACTACCACCACCACCAACAACAACAACCCTGAATTTCCAACTGATGGGGAAAAGGTCAACAAGAGAGAGATTTTCCCTCCCTATCCATGTGAGCTGAACAGTACAGTCTTGCTCTTAAGAAGGTCTCCAGGCCAACTCTCCCTTCTCACAGCCCCATCCTCTTCACATTCATTCATCAAGTCTACAAATATTTATTGATTGAGTACCTTCTGTGTTCCAGGAACTGTACAAGTACTGTGTTTCCCCGAAAATAAGACCTAGCTGGACAATCAGCTCTAATGCGTCTTTTGGAGAAAAATTAATATAAGACTCGGTATTATATTATATTATAGTATAGTATAGTATATTAAAGACCGAGTCTAATATTGTAGTAAAATAAGGCCGGGTTTTATATTAATTTTTGCTCCAAAAGACACATAGAGCTAATTGTCTGGCTAAGTCTTATTTTCAGGAAAACACGGTATAAAGGGATACAATGGTAATTTAAAAAATAAGATACTGTCCCACCTGTCCTGGAACTTAAGAGAGAAAAATGAAAGACTTCTTGATGTGGGAAAGCCCCACTGAGCTGTGATTTTTAGATTCATTTTTTCATTGCTGGTAAAAACACATCCACTACTTTGCACATATGACTTTCCACATAGGACCACTACTTTATGGAACCTTTGTGGAAATGTTTTATTCCCACTACCGCTGGAATGCAACACAGATATAATAGGATCTTCTTTCATGGAAGTCATGCCCCCATATGAAAGCAATGTCAACATTTCGTGGATCCAACTAAGTGCATCCATGAGACATGGTTTTCCTTTCTCAATGCCTACAATGTCTCAGGCACAGAAATAGGTGCATGCATATATAGTCTTACCACATCTTCACAACAGTTCTATGAGTTAGTACCATGATCACACTTGAAAGATGAGGAAACTCAGATTATGAACATATGAGTAAATTTGCTGAAGATCACAGAAAACAATTAGTAATGATGGCCCAAAAAGAAATTAAGAAAATAATCCCCTGTACAATTGCATCAAAAAGAATAAAATACATAGGAATAAATTTAACCAAGAAGGTGAAAGACCTATACATTGAAAACTATAAGACATTAATGAAGAAATTGAAGAGTGACACAAATAAATGAAAAGATATTCTGTGCTCATGGAGTTGAAGAATTAATATTGTTAAAATGTCCATATTACCCACATCAATCTACAGATTCAGTGCAATTCTTATCAGAATTCCAATAGCATTATTCAGAGAAGTAGAACAAACAATCCTGTATGGAAAATTTGCATGGAATCTCAAAAGACCCTGAATAGCCAAAACAATATTGAGAAACAAGAACAAACCTGGAGGCATCACACTTCCTGATGTTAAACTACACCACAAAGCTACAGTAATCAAAAGAGTATGGTATTGGCATAAAAATACATATAGACCAATGTAATAGAATAGAAAGCCCAGAAATAAACCCATGAAAATATGGTTAATTAATTTATGACAAAGGAGCTAGGAATATATACATGGGGAAAGGACAGTCTCTTCCATAAATGGTGTTGGGAAAACTGACCAGTAACATGCAAAAGAATGAAACTAAATCACTATTTTATACTATACACAAAAATTAACTCAAAATGGATTAAAGACTTGAATGTAAGATCTGAAACCATAAAACTCCTGGAAGAAAACACAGGTAGTGATCTTCATATCAGTCGTGGTGATGATTTTTTTGTATCTAACTCCAAAATCAAAGGCAACAAAAGAAAAGATAAACAAGTGGGAGTACATCAAACTAAAAAGTTTCTGCACAGCAAAGGAAATCATCAACAAAATGAAAAGGCAACCTATGGAATGGGGAAAATATTTGCAAATCATATATCTGATAAGGGGTTAATATCCAAAATGTATAAAGAACTCATACAACTCAATAGCAAAAGAACAAACAATTTGATTTAAAAAATGGTCAGAGAATCGGAATAGACAATTTTCCAAAGAAGACATACAGATGGCCAACAGGTACATGAAAGGGTGCTCAACATTATTAATCATCAGGGAAATGCAAATCAAAATCACAGTGAGATATCACCTCACACCTGTCAGAATGGCTATTATCAACAAGACAAGAAATAATAAGTGTTGGGGAGGATGTAGAGAAAAGGGAATATCTGTGCACTGCTGGTAGAAATGTAAACTGGTGCAGCCACTATGGAAAACAGTATGGAGATGCCTCAAAAAATTAAGAATGGAGCTAAAGTATGACTCAGCAATTCTACTTTTGGGTATTTACTCAAAAGAAACAAAAACACTAACTCAAAAAGATATATGCACCTCCATGTTTATTGCAGCAATATTTACAATAGCCAAGACATGGAAGCAACCCAAGTGTCCATCGATGGACAACTGGATAAAGAAAATGTGTATATTTAATAGCATTTATATATATATAAATACTATTGGGCCATAAGAAAGAAGGAAATCCTGCCATTTGTGACAACATGGATGGACCTTGAGGGCATTATGCTAAGTGAAATAAGTCAAACAGAGAAAGACAACTACCGTATGATTTCACTTAATATGTGGAATCTTAAAAAGAAAAAAGAGAGAGAGAATGAAGGGATAAGGAATGCAAACAGCTGTTACTCACTAGGCTGTTGACAATAAATCTTGATCCAAGCTACTAAAAAGTCGCCATAGCAATTTGGGAAGTCTGCGTCTGCTCTTGTCTAGGGAGGAACTCAAGGTGAGATGAAAACCTACTGTGCCTACCTTATCTCCTATATTGATGTTTGTCAAAAGGCATCTATGGGGAGAGAAAAGATAACTCCAGCCCAAGGAGAGGCCAGTTCAATCACAGCTATTCTTTATTGGGTATCTGTTTGTGCTGAGCACTTTACTTCTGGTATTAATGTTTAATCATCACAATATCTGTGAAAGTTAGGTAATATTATTCTATTTTTAAATAAACTTCTAATTTTAAAATTGTTTTAAATTTACGGGAAAGTTACAAAGACAGTGCAGAGATTTCCATTATCCCTCACTCAGCTTCTCCGTTGTTAATCTCTTACATCGGCAATACATTTGTCAAAACTAAGCAACTGAAATTGTTAGGTGACTATTAATCAAATTCCAGACTTTATTTGGATTTCGCTAGTTTCTCCATTAATGTCTTGGTCTTAGTCCATTCAGCTACCATAACAAAAATACTGTAGACTGGAGAGCTTAAATAACAGAAATTTCTTTCTCACAGTTTGGAGGTTGGGAATTTCAAGATCAAGGTATGGGCAAAATTCAGTGTCTAGTGAGAGCCCACTTCCTGGTTCATAGACAGCTATCTTCTCATTGTGTCCTCAACAAGTCAGAAGGTGGAAGGGAGTTCCCTGAGTCTCTTTCATAAAGGCACCAAAAAAAAAAAAAAAAAAAAAAAAGTCATAAGGGGATGGAGGTGTTAACTATCCTTATTGTGGTATGCATTTTGTGGTAATCATCACATTTTACACTTTAAACTTGCATATATGTCAATAATATCTCAATAAAGCTGGAAAAATTTTTAAATAAATAAAATAAAATTTCTTCCCTGATTAAGGGACTATTGATAGTTTCTACTTCTTGAGTCAATTACAGTCATTTATTTTATCTCAGAAAATCATGTATTCCTTTAAATTTCAAATTTGTTGCTATGTAGTGGAATTTTATATGCCCCGTTAATATTTGTTATTATATTCTCTTTCTAATTCCTCATTTCCTGCACTTATGTTTTCTCCTAATTCTTGATTTGAGCTGCTAGCAACTTGTCTATTATATTACAAATTTTTTAAAGCTCTGCTATAAATTTGTTTGCTTTACGTTAGGTGTATTTGTTTTCCTAATTATTTAATTCAATATTTGTATGCAGTCCATTCCTTGTTTAGAAGCAGATATTTAAGGCTATGCATTTTCTCTGAGTACAATTTTAACCACATCCTATAAATTTTGATATCTCGTATCCTCAATGTCATTAGTGGCTAAATAGATTTTAATTGTACTTCCTATATCTTCCTTGACCTAAGAATTATTTAGGTGAGTGTTTTGCATTTACTATATTTTGTTTATAATTTTCAAGTGGTTGGGTATTTATTTCAACTTTTATTTATTAATAGTGTTGTACTTAGAGAATATGACCTGTGCGATTTCCTTATTGTAGAATTAGGGAGAGTTTTATAGTTCAGTTTTTAACCAGTCTTTCAGTCCTGTTGAAAGGGAGAGATAAATTTAGATTTCCTGCAGCATTCCAGAGATCCAGCAGACTGAGAGAAGGGGCTGACGTTGTAAGATACCATAGCAGTTTTATCTCTGTGTTTACAATTTTCTTTGCCCTACTGGAGTGGCCTCCAAGAGTTGGCTAGGGAGTGCCCTGGTGTTTTGCCTGTCAGAGACATCTGTGCCAAGTGCAGTCTGTGCTTAGGCAGTAGGCTGGCACAGGACACCTATGGGCTTCTTGCAGAATCCAGCTATGACTAACTGCCTGCAGACCACCCTGGCCTCCAGCTGGCATCCCTCAGAATGAAAAGGTGTCGCTGAATTCTGAAGTCTCTCCTACTCACCTCACAGGCAAGCCGGTTTTAAGCATAAAAGGAGTCCTGAATCCAATCAGTTCTTTTGATCCATGTTTAGCAGAAAGTCTATGGTTTCTCACAAGGATAATGGCTATAAGCATTCCTGGTGTCCAAAGCAAGTCTCTCCTTCCTTCTATTTCCTTGGCCATTTCCATGACATTCTCCAACAGTGGGAACTAGATCCAGGTGCTAAAGTCACTAACTTGCTTAGATGCCCCCTTGCTTTTTTTTTTTTTCTTACTTTCTGTTTATTTCTGCCATTCAGAACAATAGTCTATTGGCAAAGTACTCATTAAGGTATAGGTTAATATTTCCTCTTCAGACATGTACTCACAATCTAAGGACGTGAGACTGAAGGTACCGAAGGCAACGCTGTTACAGAATGTGCTGGGCATAAGAGCTGAATACCAGCTGAGCATTAAGGTCACCCTCCACTCCTACCAGAACAGCAGATGTCCCTTAGTTACCAGAGCTCACTCTCAGTAATATCTCACATCTGAAAATAAACCCAGTTTTAGGCAGCTGACCACAAATGTGCCTCTGAAACTATAGCAACAGAAAGTCCTTTTACCTCTGTGTCCCAATTAAAAGTGTACTGTTGACTATAATTGAAGTGTTTGGTCTCCAAAACTAATGCATCGAAGCAATCATGTAAGCCTCAAATGTCACCATCACACAAATTGATATTTCCAATGCAGGCGGCTAATGAGTGGCCAGACCAAAGAGCGGGCGTGATTGAGGTTTCAGAGAACAACTGGATAAATTCACTTTTGGATCTTTTTCTCAGTGGCCCACCCCGCCCACCCAATGTTTGAATGCTGGGGTTGGGAGAGGAAAGACGATAGAGATTTCAAGTCTGGATGTCCAGGAGGAGAGAGGGGCTTTTAATAGAAACGGAGGTAAAATACTTGATGAGTAAGTTTCATGGAAAGAATGACACATAGTGAGAAATGTGTTCATTCTACTCACTCAGGACAGCCAGGTGTCTGGCATTGAACCAGGACACATAATGTTTGAGTTTCCTGCCTGGTTAAAAAGAGGAAGAAGAATTAACTAGTCATATAAATATCTTTCTCAATCATTATACTTTCAGATTTGTTTTATCTTTGTTTCTGATTGATTCTTAATCAGCAGTATCATGGAAGAGATCAGCTCTAAGTTTCTCCTCTGTTAAGTATGAAATAATCTATAAACAAATACTTTAAAAGATGCAGTTGAAAGGGATTCTGTGATCTTTTTGTAACGTGAATAATTTCACCCTCTAATAATCTGTTTGTTAACATAGTCAATGTTTTTTAATAATGTAAAAGGCTGTTTTCTGGGGAGATATATATATATATATGGATTCCTTTTTGGACAACATCAGAGGAATGTGTTTGACTGCAAATAACAGAAAGATCAATTTATAGTGACATAATCAAGTCAGAAAGTAAGTGGTTGCTGACTAATTCAGCAGCTCAAGTATGTCAAAGCCAAGTTATCTCATGGTGACAAGAAGGCTATTTTACCTCTAACATGACATCTAAATGCTAGACAAAAACATAGAGAGAAATGGCATATTAGCTGGGTCTTCCCTACGGTAAGGGACACTTCTTAGAGGCTCCACCCAGTGACTTCCATTTACATCTCATCAGTAAAACGATATCACATGGTCACCCCATCTGCAAAGAAACCTGGAAAATCTGGTCTTTTAGTAGACACACCACTACCTTTTAACTGGAGTTCTGTCAATAATGACAAAGGAAGAATGGATATTAGGTCAGCAACCATCATCGCCCCTCCCCATCCAACTTAGAAGGTCTGGCATTTCTATGGCAGCCATCAAGCAGCTTTCAGTCTAGAATTTCAAGAGGCTAGTCGTACATGATCTATTAATAGAGCAAATGAATTCAAGTCAACAGACCTGGGATCAAGTTTGGCTCTGCCAGTAGCTCTGTGACCTTGGGCAATGACTAAGTCATTTACTTCTGTTTCTTTTCCATAAAATGAGAGCGCTTAAATCAATCATTGCAAAGATCCTGAAATTCTATGCTTCCATTTTACAGCCTTACCTGGTATATATCCAAGTTACATGATATTGCTCTCCAGGACCCTGTTCCTCGGGCTTTGTTCCTGGCAGACAGGGGAGCATTGCTCTAGCAGTATTTCACCAAGGACCCATGAGCAGCATCACTTCAGTAATCATATTGCTTTGGAGAAATAAAAAAAGCTCCTTCTGAGACTTGACGTTGGGTGATGAACACACAATACAATATATATGTGATGTATTATAGAACCGTACACCTGAAATCGACATAATCTTATTAACCAACGTCACCCCAATAAATTTAATAAAAATTTTTAAAACTAAATAAATAGAAATAGTTCTTTCTATCATTTATAAACAGAAGGTTGTAAGGCCAAGGTGGTTCTGAGATGACATAACTGGTCCACGATGGCAAGACCCTTGGGCTGTGCATGACAAACACACCTGTGTCTAAGGTGAGAGGTCACCATGGAAATCAAAGGTGAGACGATCTCCAAGAAGAGCAAGAAAGACAGAAGCAACTTCTGCCATCACCGCTGCACATAAACAGGCAAGAAAACTTCTAAAACAGAAGTAGAAAACAGGGAAGACACAAGGAAAAGAGAAGAGTAAGAATAGTTTAAGATAACATATGTATTCTTCCTCAGATATACAACACTGTGGGGTCCATGGTATTTTCTTTCCTCCCACTTTCTCTATCCAGGAACGTCATCCTCACTTAGCTAAACCCACTTTCCAGCAAACTGGAGAACGGAAGAGTGCTGTATTTGTAATAAGCATTAGGGACCAATTAATTACCCTATGCATGGGGGACCTATTTTACTAGTTACACCATTGTGGGTGAACCCTATTCAATCCAGAGAAATTTCATGCTTTCCTTCTCTCTTTCAGCTCTGCCTACCTACCCTCTCACTGCATCAGATTTAGTGGTGAATAGAGACTTCCGGTAACTGCCTCTGGTTAGCTGAAAAATTGGGCTTTGAAATGCGTCTATGACTTCATATCACCTACTACATTTTTTAGATATTTAATAATAGAAAAATCTGGCTTCTGTTGGAAATAATTTTCCAAAAAGTACAGCAAATGAAAAACAAAACATGTCTCTTTCCTATGCAAACTGCACAGGCTAGATCCAGATCTACCAAAGAGTCTGAGAGATCTCTGATATTCCTGAAAGGAGAGAGATTGCTCAGACCTCTCAGGGGTCATTAGAGATGGACAAATAACAGAAACTTTATCCAGATACAAAGTGCTTCTTCACTCTTTTCTGAACCCATATTTTACAACTCACACCAAAATGCAACCACAAAAGTTTCGTAAGACTCCATGTGAGAAAATAAGAATGACACAAAGCCTGGGAGTTTTCGCTTTCAGTTTTAACTGCATACAAAAAATGTTTCTAAATTTTTGAAATATCAGCCAAGTTCAAAGACAAATTATAAACTGGGAAAATATTGTAAATTATATGACAGATAAAGGCATAATTCCTTTAATATATAAAGAGCACCTGCAAATCAATAAGAAAAAGATCAACAATCCAATAGAAATTTTAAAAGTTGACAAAGAATAAGGACATGAATATTCACTGAATAGGTAGTACAAATGGATAGCAAACTTATGAAAATGCTCAAATACACTCAGTTGTGCTGGAGAGGAACAGAGACATAGACACTTTCCCTCCCTAAGCCCAACTTTGCCTCCTAAGAGTAAATTTTGATATGCAGAGTCATTCACTCCCCTTCATACCCTGCCCCCAAATCACGTGAAAAATATGAGCTAGAAATTGAACTAGGAAGGTAACTGCATTTTTGGTATGATTTCAGGGTTATTAAGAATGCTCAGTAAAATGCTTCCCATGTTGGCCACCAGTGTCTGAACTCCCATCACAAGAGGCCTACCTGGGTGCAGCTGGTTAGCTCATTTGGTTAGAGTGCAGTGCTCTTAACAACAAGGTTGCCGGTTCGATCCCCACATGGGCCACTGTGGGCTGCACCCTCCACAACTAGATTGGAACTACTTGACTTGGAGCTGATGTGTCCTGGAAAAACACATTTAAATAAATAAAAGTTTAAAAAAAAAAAAGAGAGAGAGAGAGAGATCTACCTGTTTGTTTGGTTTCTATTTGCTTCCCTGTTGAAAGCAAAAAGACATGAGAGAACCCCTAAGCCTTCTAATTATTCCTTGGCATGAATAGCAATAACAGCAATGTCATATTCTTGTATTGTGCTTTGCCATTTACAATATACTATTGCAACAGGATCAATTTCATCTTGTCAATAACTCGGTAGAGTAAGAAAAGGGAACTTGATTCTGATTTTATGGATACCTCTTCAGTGATGGAGCCACTACTCAAGCCACGTTTTCTAATTTCATATCCTGAACGTTTTCCAGAACCGTATGCTGTTTGAATGTAGATCTGTAAGGTCCTTTCCTGTCACGGCATTCTGGCAGGCAGAGTGGAGTGAGAGCATGTACTTCTGGTGTTGCTAGGAAGGAAGGGAGGTGTAAGAAAAAGTGCCACCATCGAGAAAGTGGTACTAGACCAATGGTCAGCCCCACTAAAGACACATTAAACTTGACTCACATTTCATTTGTTGACCTGGAAATAGACATGGATATTTCTACCCTCTCCTCCCCTCCCAAGTATACTGTGAAAAGAAAGTGTTCCTCAAAAGAGGGACCACTGGAAATTTCTACAATCCCAAACTTGTGCAAGGAGTTTGTTTTGAAGGAATATTGTTACAAATCCTTAAGAGGAAATTTACCCCACACACACACTCAGAACTCAAGAGGAGACAAATTTCATTATGGTATCCAGTTGATGGACTTTTTCCTAACCATTTCTGCAAGGGCATAGCCTTTCCCGTGCCCCAGATTTTTTCACTGGTCTCAGTTTCAACTCCCTGTTGCACAAGGGCCTCATCTCCCATCTTTACATGAGCCTGTTTACCAGAAAGAGTAAATTCCCACCTCCCCAAGGTTACTGGACAATCAACCCTGATCTTCAGTTCCCTCTGTTTTTAGTTTGTGGGGATTCCCCCTTACTTTCTAGGCATTTAAAAGGATGTTGGTTATACTCTATTCAGCATTTCTGGGTATTTTCAAGTGGGAAGATTTATGGACTACTTAGACTATTATATTATTGGAAATGGAACTACCAGTTATCTTAGATATATTGTTCAGTTTAATCCTCATCCCATTCCAGCAAGACAGATAATCACAGACCCAGTTCACAAATGAGGAAATTAAGACTCATGGAAGTTAAGTAATTTTCTCAAGGTCACAAAACTAATCCTAACCCTGAAGACCATGATATTCCCCCTATATCCTATTACCTCTCTGAAGAGCTAGACCATTTCCTCTACTGTGTCTGAAAGGGTCTAGAGCAGGGGTGTCCAAACTGCGGCCCGCAATCCATTTTTTATTGGCCCACAGCAAATTCCAAAAATATATTTAGTTTACTTAAATAAACCAGGTGAGGCAATACATACTTCACCTTGAGTGAGTGGCCCGGCTGTTTGTGTATTTTACCGCATATGGCCCTTGGTGAAAAACGTTGAAAAAAGTTTGGACACCCCTGGTCTAGAGCATGTGAAGAGATTATACTGAAGGATCCTTTGAATATTCTCCTTGAAGAATACTCTTTTTTTAAAACAATGGTTTCTGGCAAGTTTCCATTATTAATTATAAGGGTGAATGGTAAGCCAAAGAATTATGATGCTTGAATGTGACTCGAAATCACCTTTGGGGAAACCATCAAGAATCATTGAAAAAACTAGTGTCTAAGCATACTGAAAGTACGAGAGAGGCAGACCTCTCCCCAGGCAGCCAACCTCATTTTATCCAAGGGTGGGTCTGCAGAAGGTCTGGAAGATTGGCTGTGCCCAAAATCTGTAGGAGAAAGTGGATACGGGAGAGGTCCATGCTGTGGAATCATGGAACCAATGAAAACGTGGATCATTAGGTTAGAAAGTGGCCCAAGGCCAAACACAAAATATAGTTATAATTGGAGCCTTCCCAAGTAGAAAAAGGTTATTAGTGGAATCACATTAATCACAATGATTAATGCTGAAACGCAAGCTTTTTAATATGTAAAAGTCTCAGAAGAGTATATTGACAGGGGAATAAAAGGCTTTCAATTTTGTAGAAAATAGTGAAGCAAAGAGGGACAGTAAATATTCAGGATGTGATTTGAAAACCAGAAACCTGGATGAGTCACACAAATCATGCTGAAAAGCTGCTTATACGAAGAAGTTTGCCAGAAAGCAAATGTGCCTACAGATGGCCCATCAGGATACAGTTGGGTAGCCCCTGAGTGCTGCAAGGGCAGCCAGACCAAGGGACAGGTGTGGGAGAGGAGGGGTGAACACGAGCCCAGAACAAGGATCTTGCCATCCACCAAAGTGCACCTTCCAAAGGCTGTGCCCGGGATTGGTCATCTCAGAACTCCAGAGCCTTTCAAATCTCCTACCCCAGATAAGCAAGAGCAGAGAGAGAGTGCTAACCAGGCAGGTGTTACTCTAAAAAGCGATTGCAGGAAACAGTACTGCATCAAAATCAAAGTACACAAACTGACGCCTCACCCCTGAATCAAAACCAAGCTACATGAGAAGTCAGTCAGTGATGAAGGAGATGCAGAAGAATGAGGCTATTTGAAAAACAAAAAGAAAGGTGACCCTGGAGAAAATCTCTAACCTGGATATTGGATGCTCAGAAGGCTTTTGATGGCCTGACCATTCCCACTGATGTGGGCCCAAATTGTTCGGCTTCCCAACCTGAGAACAAAGTATTAAATAACTTTTCCCTGCTTTATAGTTTATAGAACAAAAATTCTGGAAGAAAAGAGGCAGATTGTGTGTTTTGAAATTAACTTATGACTATTCCAAAAGGTAAGTCACAATGTAAGAGCATATGCACAAGGCAGCTAAGTAAACATGTCTGGCCATGTCTGGCTTGCTCTTCATCACACCCATTTCCTTTTCTACCAGGGTGTAAATTAGACCACATTTCCCAGCCTCCTTTGCAATTCGGTATGACCTCCCTTACAATTAAGAATTCCTGAGCTCTAGCCAATAAAATGTGAGCAGAAGTATATGTGCCACTTCTAGGACTGGACCATAAACACCTTCCAGGTATGACCATTCATACTCTGTCTCCATCTTCTGGCTAAATACAGAGGACTCTGAAGCCCCAAAGTGGAGTGACTCTAGGTCTCTCATCTCCACTCGTGGGAGAACCCCCTAATGATTAAGAATAACCATTGGAACTTTACATGAGAAAGAATGAAATAGGATAAGCCACTGAGATTTGGAGGATTCTTATTTGCAGCAGGCAGCCAGCTACTTATGACAGAAGTTGGTAACTTGTTAGCTTAGCAACCAGGTGGCAGGCAGAGTGGAATCTGAGGCCCATAATATTCCATAGCAAAATATTAAAACTGTTACCTGCCACAGCTAGAAGGGCAGATCATGTACCAACTGAGCCTCTGGCTCTAGACAAGTGGTTGAGAAAAGACCCAGATTTTTTTCTGCTTTTCATAAGGAGAGAGAGAGAGGGAGTAGAAAGAAAGAGAGATTGAATTGGGGGCCTCTAGAGATTGGAAAAGCTTACTATTTTGAGAACCCAGACAGTAATAGATAAGAATGAAGGAAATTTGAAAGGCAAATGACCCAGCAAGACCTTGCCCTGGGATAAAGATTAGATTCAGAGGAGGACATCAAAGCTTATTGTTGCAGATGGCATCAAACTGGGACAAGAATGCTAAGAAATAAACCCGATTTGAGAATTGTGGTAGGAAAGGATTTGGAGTGTGCTTCCTTGGGCTCAGGACTGCCTGGAATCAGAGAAGCCAAAAGAGAACTGAGTCTTTGGGCCCAAAGAAGCCTGTGGCTGCCCAGATTTGTGTGACCATGTACCAGGCCAGGAAAGCTCTACAGCCTCTAAGAAGAGGCACCCCCAAACCCCACTTCAGGGGGCTGTGGAGGAAAGGGGACAAGGCAGACTCTTGCAAAGGGTAGAGCAGGGAAAATAGAGCACAATAAGCATGGAAATTCTTCACCCAAAGCAGAGTCACGCCAGTTCAAGGAACTCCCCCACTGCCAGACGAGAGGAACTTCACCCCCACTTTCCTGGCAAAGCCTCCTTATTGATCTGGACCAGCCACATGCAGTTGCCATCTTTCCCTTTTATGAATGGAAGAAGTTTTTTTGTGCATAATCCAGTCCCTGCTGTATATTGCATGTGGGAATTGGGAGGGGGCATGATAATCATCTTTTCAGCTCCTTGTTGCTGGGCCACAGGTGCTATCTCCAGACCTGGTGGAAAGAAATGCACATCATCAGCCAGAGTCCTGCAGTTGGAACCTAAAGATGTGACTGGATGGGGCTTTGGGTGGCCTCCCTTGAAGAGAGTATCTTAGATTTGAGGGAAGAACAAAATGGTACCTGGTAACGAGAAGGAGAGATATGGCAGATGTCTTAGTCAGCTCAGGTTGCTATAACAAAATATCAAATGGGTGGCTTATACAACAGAAATGTATTTTTTATAGTTCTAGACCAGCTGGGAAGTCCCGGATCAAGGTGCCAGCTGATTTGGTTCCAGTTCCTGGTTGAAAGCTCTCTTCCATCTTTCTGCTGTATCCTCACATGGTGGAGAGGGAAGGGGGGAGGGAAAGAGGGAAGGAGAGAGAGAGAAAAAATGAGAGAGGAGACAGCAAAGCAAGTCCTGGTCCCTTCTTACAAGGACACAAATCCCATCAATAATAATAATCTCACTCTCACAACTTCATCTAAACCTAATTACCTCCCAAAGGCCCCTCCTCCTAACACTATCACATTGGGGATTAAGGCTCTAACATATGAATTCCGGGGGGACACACACATTCAGATATTGACTAGATTTTCACCAAATAACTTTTCTTCCCAGCACACAATTTGTCTACATTTCCTAGCTTCCTTTGTTATTAGGTGGTGCTCTAGGTGATTGAATTCTATCCAATGGAATATGAGCAGAAATTATATGCACCACTTCCTGCTCTAGCTTATACACAATCCTCCATCTTTTTCCCCACCTGCCGCTAGAATTGAGAGGACTCCTAGGCCTAGATGAGGGCGGAGTCTCAAGAAGGAAAGCCTAGGCTTCAAAACCACTGTCTGGAAGGATTTGGAAGTGTATGTGAGAGAGAAATTTCCACAATGTGTAAGCCTTTAATATTTGAGGGGTTATTTTTTAACAGCTAGCATTACCCCCTAACTAACAGAGACATAAAAGGAAAATTGGAGACTCCTTGGAATTAGGAAATATATAAATGTACAGAAGAGAGAAGGCATTATAACAATTTAGCATTTGGCTCTGAGCTTCACGGAAGCCAAAACAAACAAATAAACCAAGACAGTCACTAGACAATACAGTTCACAGTGCCTACGTTAGAAAGCATATAAATGTCATGGGGAGAGACAAACTTCTTGGCACTAAATGCAAGGAACATTCGTCACATGGAGCCATACCTTTGGGAAACTACTGAATGGACTTTTTCAACTACATTTTGACAAATCATGCAGAGCATGTCTTACTGGACAATTCCAATAAAATTCAAGAGCATAAAATCAAATATTGCCTGAGTGCAGGGAACCAAATTATTTAATGACCATATATATCTTTATATATTTACTTAATGGTCTTTGCCCACACCCACTCCCTGCAAGGTTTCAATGACTCTCCAGCGCCTTCAAGGTAGCCAGCTGTCCCTTACCTTCTTCTTCAATCTAATCTCTGTCTTCCCCCACAGGTACCCTCTGCCATTATCAAGCTGTCCTGCATTCTATTCACCACATTCCCGACCCTGACCCTTTACGCACGTTCTCTCCCTTGCCTAGAATTCACTCTCCTCTTCTTCCAACTTTGTTATACTCTACCTTTTCTTCAAAACACAGCTAAGTTGCCACCTCTTCCTTAAAGCCTTTAGCCAGCCAGGTATCTACCACTTTAAGGCCCTGAGTATGGCCTTGTAGGAGAACATCTGTGGTAAATGGAATAATGCCACCCCCCAACATGTCCAAACCAGTCAGTAATTCTAATCCCCAGAACCTGTCAACATGTTAAATTCCATGGCAAAGGGGAATTAAGGTTGCAATGGAATTAAGGTTGTTAGTCAGCTCACCTTGAGATGAAGAGATTATCCTGGATTATCCAGTAGGCCAATGAAATCACAAGGGTGAGTGAAAGAGGGAGGCAGAAAAGAGAGCCAGAGGGATGGCATCATGGGAAAGATTCAGCCCTATGTTTCTTATTTCCAAGATGGAGGAAGGGGCCACAAGCCAAACAATGCAGGAGGCCTCTACAAGCTGGCAAAGGCAAGAAATGAGATTCTCCCCTAGAGCCTCCGGAAGGACGCAGCCCTGCCAAGACAATGATCTTAACCCAGTGAGATCCATTTTGGAATTTCTGCCCTCGGGAGCTGTAAGATACTACATTCATGTTGTTTTAGGCCACGACATTTGTGACAGTTTGGTGCAACAGTAGTAGTGAACTAATACAACATCCAACTGAGGGAGTAGGGAGGGTACTTGTGGTCACACACCCACAGGCCTACATTCACTCCCAAACCAGCTCTGTTCTGCACCTGTGTATTTCTCCGACCCAACTGCTCGTTTCGTACAACTTCTGTGTTCTTCAGCCTAGTCCTCTGTACTCTTGCTCTGCGCCACTGGTTGAAGGGGAGTCTACCACACCATCTACCAGCTCATGGCTTGCCTTCCACCTTCTACACGGGCATTGCTCCAACCATGAATATGATAAATATGAAATTCTTAGGAATGGCTGGCCTGCACTGGCCACTGAGTATCATGCTGGCATCCACCCCAGTGTGACTAATTCTGCCCAGTTCATTTTGGACATGCCAATGGCATCCAGCTAAGGGTGTGGCATCTCATCCAACATCAGGCCTCCACAGCCCACCACTCCTCTAGCACTTGCATATCCCCCACTGAGGAAGCTCTGATTCCTGGACATTATCCATGGACCCTGGAGGACTAGAAAACTGTCTCAGGTCCAGTTATATGGATACTTCCCTCAGCCATTTCTAATCTACATCCCTCCACCAACCAGCCCCATGCTATCAAGCACCATAGTGAAAGTGGAACATCTCTAAGGGTCTTGAAATTTTCTCAGGATATGGCTTCAGAAATGCGGAATAAGAAAGAAGTTCCCTGTACTACATTTCCCCAAACCTTTCTGGGTGTTTCCACCATCCCTTGATTCTTCTCTCTACCCCCAATTCTTTTCTCCCACACCAGAGGGAGTCTTCCTTCCTCCTCGATCTGAAAGAAACTCTCTTTAAGGAAGTTCTCCTAATTGACCCTCTCACACCTATACATAGCTAGACTATAAGAACCCTGACAGCAAGAATTCATTTTCATATCTTCAATACCTACTCATGTGTCTTGCATGCAGTATGCACTGGTGTATAGTTGGTGAAATAAGCTAAACTATATTGAATTGAGGGATAGTAATAAGGGCTTGGGAGCCAGAATGGAGAAAGAGAGTCAAGGTCTCAAGATAATGATGTGTGTGTGCGTGTGTGTGTGTGTGTGTGTGTGTGTGTGTGTGTGTGTACATATATATGTACCAACTTCACTATATATGTGTGTGTGTGTATATATATATATATATATATATATATATATATATATATATAGTGAAGTTGGTTCTCTAGAGATTGAAAGTTTGGGTTCTATATAGGTGATCATATGTTCCAATTTTCCCAGGATATTCCCAGTTTATACCTGTTCTCTCAGCATGTAACCCTCTTCCTTCTTCTAGCTTACCTTTGAAGTGCCCCAGTTCAGATAATAAATTATATAGCCATCCTAGTTTTAAGTACCTTGTTGGAACAAATCTTGGTAACTCACACACTCACTTTCTAGCATATAATATCCTTGTGTTCATAAAGAGAGCCTCTTATTGGAAAACATTATAAAATAAGGAGAACAAGAAAAAGGAACACAAACTTCATTTTTATGAAACTAGGAGATGTCTGTAACTCAGAACCACAATAGATGAATCCCGAAAGCAGAGAGAGAAGTGGCAAATGACTTAGCAGAGCTGAGTAAAGTAAAAGCTAAGCATCTTCAGAGGGGAAACCTTCTGAGAAGAGATCTAATTTACTCTGAAGAGCCCAAGAAAAACTAAGAAACTAGAGTTACCAAGTGCCTAGAAGGCAAGAGTAGCACCATCACCATGTGTTGCAAAGCAGTTACCCTCCTCCATCCCATAGAGTCTCTGGATGAGTTGAACCAGACTGGCTCCATCTCAGGGACACCAGGCACAGAGGAGGACGTACATGAGGTATCAAACTCAAATCAGGAAGAATTAACTGAACGCTGTATTCTGAAGGTGAGACTGCCAACCTTCCTCCATATTCCAGCCTTAGAACACTGTCATCTAGCCTTATACGCCTCAAGAATATTTAAGAAAGTAAACAACCCCAAGGGAAAAAGACCTACAAATAGTGACTTTGGGGGCAATCTGGTTGGCCAAAAAATTTCCCTACATGAAAGCCCTATAAGTCAACAAGACCAATCCAAGTCTACTCACCTTCTTAGTGCCTCACTCTTAATAAATATGAATGGATACCAGGCATTTGGGGGAAGCAGCCAACTTGAAAGACAGAGTCTAAAACTAACAGAAAGAAAGGAATAAGAAAAAGAAAAAAATACAAACAGACAAAGCAAGAGAAAATTTTAAGAAAATTATAATTATTGACTTCAGAGAGTGATAAAAAGATAGGCTACCATCTTCTTAAAGAACAAAATTGGAGAACAATAATAAGTTCTTAAAATTTTAAATATTGTATTCAGTTTTTTTAATTAATCAACAAAAAAAGATGAACAGATGGACACTACGAAATATCAGAAAAGTAGAGGACCAACTCAAGACTCCTAATATCTCCTTAATAGGAATTCCAAAAAAAGAGAACAGAAAAAAATGGTGGGGAAGAAATTTTCGAAGAAACACTACAAGTAAATTTCCCAGGCCTGAAGAACACAACTGTTCAGCTTGAAAGAGCCCACCAAGTATACAACACTTAATAAATAAAATTACATCATTTGTGAAATTTCAGAATGCCATAGATAAAAAGAAGGTCTCAAAAGATCTTAAAAGCTTACAGAGAGAAAAAAGTGACGTAAAAAAAAATCAGCAATAAGAATGGCATCAGATTTTGAAATAGCAATACTAGAAGCTAGAAGAAAACAGAATACCTTACAAATGAGTGCAATGCTGTCCAACATAAAATTCTATATCCATTTAAACTATTTACTAACCAATGTCACTCCAATAAATTTAATTTAAAAAGTAAATCAAGTGAAACCAATTTTGAAAGTAGAATAAGGTAGTCAGTCTCAGACAATGTATCTCTCATGCCACAAGAGAATGTGCTTCACCAAAATGATAGAGTTAACCAAGAAAGAAAAAAATACATGGGATCTAGGAAATGGGAGATTCGACATAGAAAAACAGCAAAGGGAATGTCCAGGTTAGGGAACCATTCAGGGAACAGTTACGACTGAAACAAGGGAAAGAGCGCTCTAGGAGAACCGACTCCAAGAAAGGTTAAAATGTGAATTGATAGGTTTTCTGACAGGTGTGTGTATAAAACTGAATTGAGTGAAATGTTACAGAACTATGGGAAGATGTGGGAAGATTTAGCCTGTGATTCCAGAAAGTAAAAGAGATGAAAAGAAATGAGATAATTATTAATTCTATGAAAAGCAACTTGATCAAGCAGAAAACAAAATAGTACACTCTTAATTTAGGAATGGGTGATATTAAATAGTTATACTTAAGGAAAGTAAATATGGACTTCACTATAGCTATATAGTACTCTAATTATATTGTAAGTATAAAGAAAGAGAAAGCGGCAGTAGAGAATTAAAATTCTCATCTCCCCACAATAACAATGCAATAAATAATGTCTAAAGGTGATTAATCAAGGTAGAAAGGTATATCCATACTATTCAGAAATGTAAAGGCAAATATCAGAAGAAAGAAGGATTAAAAGTTAAAAGATATTGGTTCTGGAGAGATGGAGGAGAGCTGTTAAACAAGGGACAGCTGGGTATTTTTCAAATGTCTTTTAGCACCACTTGACTTTTTAAAATTATGGGCATGTACTTTTTTTGTAAAAATACTCTTTTAAAAAGTAGGACTTCTTTGTAGGCTCTTTTTCTTCTATCTAGTAATTTTTTTTAAATAATAAATTATGTAAGATGATGGCAGCCTAAGGCACTAATGAGGGTGAAAGGCTTTACCGCCATTTCAAAGTGACTGTTGAAGCACAGAGCAGACCCAATAGCCTGAACAGTCAGTACCAAGGATATTTTTTATATTTTCTGACACCCAGTACTGTTAGAATAGTCTCCCTGAGGTTAGGAAAATTTTTACCTTCAGACTATCGCCTCCCTTAGGGAGAAGTCAGTACCTTGCTTTCCCAGTTTTCTTTGCAGCCAGGACACAGGCATGAGAATTCAGTACGGAAAAAAGTATAGCTCCAATACAGGAAAGAAAACTCCAAAATACAATCTTTCTCTCTCTCTCTCTCTCTCTCTCTCTCTCTCTCTCTCTCTCTCTCTCAGTCTCTATCCAATAGGTAATAAGGCTCCCAATATTTGAACAGGTGACTTCACACCAACCTTTACTTACAACTAATAGCCAAACATGTGAATTAAGTGAGAATGGTCACTCTCCCGGGTGCAGAATTCCGTTCACTTCCACATTTCTACCAGTGTCCATATTTGGAAATGAGAATGCTGCCAGAGGACTGGTCAGTGCTCCTGGGGAGAATTCAGATGAGCAGCTGCTCCATCACCCCCCTCAACTGCGTGCTCAAGAGTCATCTTGTGCTTACTTGATAAAGTGCCAACGTCATTGGAACACACAACCATCTGGTGGGTCATCTTAGGGTATTTAACCTCCTTCCCAGACAAGTGAGGCCCCCATTCAGGCTGGGATTACAGACACATGCTGATGAGTGCGAGGCAAGATTGATCCACGTGGTTAAATGCAGAACACGTGAAATGGGAACGCATGCCCAGGACACATGGAAGCACGGACCCTTCTGAATCACCAGTTCTAAGGAAGCAGGCAGAGAGGCCAGAACAGAATCGAGGCTTAGAGGTCTCTACCCAAACACAAGCCAGATGCAGCAGGCAGGCTTAGAAGTCAGTGAGTCCCCTGGGCACCGGGGCACAGAGAAGGAAAAATTTACAGAGCCCCTGAGATCTTACTCTTGAACAGAAAGAGGGTCACACGGGGGAATAGAGTCACTGAAGAGGCAGATGGCATCATTGTCATCATGAGTTGACTGAGTGCCAAAGCCCATATGGGCCACAATAAAGTAGGTGGAGAACACCAGCCTGTCATCAGGGCAAGACAAGGGCATTGAGCAAACATGTGCTGGACCCAACATTCAAGGTTTACCACTGAAAAGGTGTTCGAACATTGATTTTTGGTAAGCCAAAACTTTTGTTAAGTATAATGAGTGATGATTTGGCGGGGGGGGGGGGGGGGGGGGGGGGGCCGCAATGATTTTTAAAGTAACTTCTTGGAACGTAAATAATCTTTGGAATGTGTGTAACTTTAGACCTCTGGATATTTGAATTTTTTGAAGCAAGTCAAACAAGTACACAAGTAGAAAGGACAGCTTCCAGTGTTTGTACCCTGCCCTTGGGAGGGCACATGTAATGGCTAAGCCACCCAGACAGAAAATTAAAAGAAAAAAAAAAAAACTCACTGAAACAGAATTCTACAAGGGGAGGGAGGCCCTTTATAGGGATCAGAATCTTCACTACAATAATCATTTTGGTTTTTTATCTTTATTAAATGTATTGGGGTGACATTGATTAGTAAAATTATACAGATTTCAAGTGCACATTTCTGTACTACATCATCTATATATTGCATTGTATATTCAATAATCATTTTAGAGTCCCTCAGCTTGGTTATCCACATAAAATACCTAAAGAGATTTTATTTTAACTTGAAACTTTGTGAAGGTGACAAAATAATTTCTTGAGAATGTCTAAGCTCCTTCTCCAAAGTGAGGCCACCATCCGGTTACTCGGCTTGTCAGTACACAACAAATGACAGAGGATACGCAGTGCGTTCTCATCCTGAGTTCCCACTTCCTGCACACACACTGCAAAGCTGGTAGTAACCCTCAACCAGCAGGCTCAAGGGTGTCCCTAACTGCCCTGAATCCTTTGTTTGTATTTCAGATTGCTCTTGGCAAATGTTCCTGTTTACTTACCCTCTGTCTTTGCAGCCAGTCAATATACAAATTTTAAGTACAGAAGACTTTTGCCATCTATAAGCCTTCTGGATTTGGCATTGGCAGTTTTGACCATTCTTGAGTGGCACTAAAGGTCTGTGGTATGTAGTACTATTTTGCAGTGTCTTTACATAAATTTCAATCCTCTGTTCCGCAAGATCAACAGTCTGAACCAAGTCAGCAGCTTAGCTACTGAACAGCCGTAGCCAAAGCTGTGAATTGGCATCTCAACACGATTCAGTCACTCTCTCCTTTGTTATCATATGCACTATAACTTCTATAAAGTGACAAAAGTTTTGTTTCTGTGTGAAAAGTAGCTCCTCAAAGAAAGTCAGCTGCTGGTGCTGATGATAAACATGAAGAAAAAGTGACGACATCTGAGAATATAATGGTTCTGACCAGAGAATCAAAATGCTAGATACATTTGGGGTAGAATGTCGAGTTTGGTGGCATCTATAATCTGAAAGATTCCATTATGTTTCCTATATAAAAACAATAAAGGCAATTTGTAAAAGTGCTCCAGGATGTTTTATAGGCAGTGTAAAAACTGCTCATTGAGTGAGCAATAAATCATTTTCAAAGAGTCACTTAAATTGTTCAGTTACACTTACAGAAAAAAGTATATGTTATAATGGTGGGGATTCTTGTTGCTCTTGAGACATAACTTGAATAGTAAAAACGTGTCTCAAACATCCATTCTAGTAGGCCTTTATGAACTGGCAGCTGCAAAAGGTTTTGGTTTCCTCAGCCTGCTCTGCCACATGGTGGCCATGTCTGTGACATGGCAGTTCTCAGTCTCTCTGACCTGAGGACTCTGTGCTGATGTAGCTCTTGCCAGCGATCACCCTCGTTTACTCAGATGATGAGGAGTGTCATAGTTGACCCAGGCTTCCATAACAAATACCACAGACTGCCATTTAAACAACAGAAATTTATTTCTCACAGTTCTACCGACCGGAAGTCCAAGATGAGGGTGCCAGCATGGCTGGGTTTTGGTGAGCGTTCTCTACCTGGCTGCCTTCTTGCTGTATTCTCACACAGAGGAGAGAAAAAAGTCATCTCTCGTGTCTCTTCTTATAAAAGCACTAATTCCGTGCATGGAGGCTCCATTCTCATAACCTAATCACATGCCAAAGGCTCAGTCTCCAAACACCATCACTTTGGGGATTAGGGATTCAACATATGAATTTGGGGAAACACAGCATTCACTTCTTACCAGGGAGTATGGTCCCTGGGTAGGCAGTCTGTTTCTGCCAGGAGTTCACTCTGAAAAGAGCTCCCTCTTGAGGCAGAAAGATCCATGTCCTGCCGCTCCCAGGCTAACAGTGAGGAGTTCCCAGAATTAACAGTGATTATCCAATCACTTCACTCATTCACTCACTTACTAATTTTTCTTTTTTTGTGTGTTAAGTCCTTAAAAAATAAACACCAAAGCTCTTTGTCAACTTGAAAAGCTCACCTCTTTATAATATTGACCATTTGTGTACACATACACGCATTGTTACCTGGGGAAGGTAAAATCTGCAAACTTGATGAGCTAACCTGAACTCCCTGAGCCCCACCAAACTACAAAGATTGTCATCTCTCTTCAAAGGAAACTTTTTCCTCCTTTCCACCATTTCACACTAGGCAGAGTTTCACTAGTTCTATTGCCGCTGATGTTGGGCATGCTTTGCTTATTTCACATCTGGGGCAGATTATTTTATAACACCCCTCTTCCTCTATACAAAAAAAAAAATTATTTCCAAAATAATCATAAAATAAGACAAATACCAGTAATGGCCAGGCAAGTGCAGACAGTAATAAGTTTCTTCTGTTGAATGTCATATTTATAAAATCATGTCAGTAAAATAAATAATAATAAATGCAATATATATTACAGTACAAAAAAAGGGGGGAAAGTAACAGATGAAAGCTTTCTAATCCCTGGGACTCCGTTCCCCAGTCTGTGTGCCTCCAAGGCTTAGAAAAGAGGTGAAGGGGCCCCAAAGGAGCATTGAGGCAAGCAGCTGTCTTGTTAAGATCATAAGATGACTCTCTTTGGTCACATCATTCTTGGTTCAGTTATAGAAAAAAATTTAGGACTTCACATTTTATCCCTCTTAGCTGTTTTGCTCTCTTCCAGAGCGTCAGATATGCTCAAAACTGTTTTAGTGAACATGTGCCCAAGATTTCTACTGGGACAACACAGTGTTATTCTGGATCTCGCCTGCTTTTGGACCAAATTAATTCAGATTCATTTCTGGTTCTCTAGTTACTACAGATAATTTCCTAAAAATATACAATGGTGTATAAAATGTTCCCATAATGTGCTGGTCATTATTGTGGCTGTTTTATCTTTTTTGAAATATGTCTATACATACAATTCAGTCCTCAAGTCAGAAAATCCATGTACAATAATGCTTGTGGGGCACATAGCATTTTGGTCCATTTCTTCAGCTTCTCTCTGTCTGGGTCTTTAACTTTGCATATTTAACATAACTTCTAATACCACTATTTCATATGCATTTCTATTACTGGACAGTAGCATTAGTCTCTTGCCAATACATTTATTCAATAAATATATACTGAGTCCCTACTCTGTGCCAGTCACAGGGAATACAAGAGTGAAACAAACACAGTCCCTGACTTCAAGGAACTTAAAGTCTAGTAAATAGCCAAACAGTTAATTACAATATAGGAGCCCTTGATGAATCCTTGGCTGTCACAAGACAATACTTCTTCCCTCAGTGAACCTGGTAAACATTCACCAGAAGATCAAAGGACCAGTTAATGTACACAGTTATAATGGAAAAGTGAATGAATGATCGAGTTCCATAGTCTTTCTTTTGTGAACTTGTTAATTTGTAAAATCTCTGGTATTTAGAAATACCAACTCTAAGTACCCAAAAGGAGAAAGGAAAAGCAGTAATTTGATGACATCATTGCCAGTCAGCTTAAGAACAAAACAGGTAGCTTACATGAAAAAGAAGCAGCAATGACTTGGTCATGTCTGCAGAGATTGATGCTGGATGTTTTCCTTCTATGTGCCCCTCATAAAATGGACTGGACTAGGGTGCTCTCCATCTCTGTGCAGATACTACAAATCATTCAAGGAGAGAGATCCCATACATAGCGAGCTGATAATGCACTGTTGCCAGATTCTGATTATTATTTCATTTTATCTTAAGTAGAAAGTGAAGGAAGTGTTTCAAAACACTTACGATAAATGTCTATATCTTAGAGTTCTGAACCATTGACTCATTGCCTTATTTCAAGAATCTACTACTTAATTTGAGGCTTGTAAAGGAAAAGAGAATGTCCACTGATCTTTGCCCAAAATTTTTCCCAATACAGGTGGGTAGGATATAGAAAGTTGCAAGAGACCATTTATTTTACCGTAACAATGAGAAAACACTCTTTAGAACCACCAAAAAGCTGTGAAGGCAAAGAAATCTAAACAAATTAAATTTCAGAGTAGGGCAAGCCCTTACTAGATGTGTAAAAACTGGCAATTGTTTTTGTTTCTGGAGGTATCTAACAGGTCAAGGCAGGGCAGGAGAGAATCAGTTTTGCCAGAGGTTGAGGGACTTAGCTGGGGTAAGGAGAAAACATCCAAATGACCACATGTGAGCTAAATGAGCATATTAGAATATGGAGGAACTCCAAATGCTAAGCTAGTTCTCAATGCCAGCCAATATCCACCCGTGGGAATTTTGCTTAGGAAGTGGTGCTACAGGAGCAAGGGCTGAGCTGGAAAGCAGGGGAAGATATTTTACAAACCCAGAGTATTTGTATCCTAAAGCTCTGCTGGAGGGAGGAAACTTGATCCCACTGTCAACATATTTGAGACCAGAGGGGACCTGAAACTAATTAAGCAACAAACGAGCCCCAACACAGCTCAACTCCCAAGTAGAGATCAATCCTTGCCCTAGCTGCTCGATGAAAGAAAGAACAACCTCTTTCTGGGGGGGAAATATTATCAGACTGTACTATTTTGTTTTATATACTGTGGCATGTAATCAGGAGAAAAAGCAATCAACACAACGAGACCCACAGAAGACCAAGATGTTAGAATAAGCAGAAAATATCTTTTAAATAACTATTATACATATGGTAAATAAATTAGAAGAAAATACCAACAAATTGGATGAAAATATAAAGAACTTCCACAGATAAACAGAATTCAAAAAGTAACCAAACTAAAAAATAAAATGTATGAATTGAAGAACACATTGGATGAGCTTCATAACAGACTGAACACAGCAGAAGACAGGATTAATGAAATTAAAGACAGGCCAATAGAAATCAAGCTGATGCATAGAGCAAAAGAGTAATAATGTGAGGGGGAGGTGTCAACAAAGACCTCTAAGACAATACCATATGTAATTGGAGTTCCAGAGAGAAAAGAGAGACTGTTTGAATGTTCAAAATGTTCAAAGAGATAATAGCCAAGAATTTTCCAAAATTGATTAAAGTTATCAACATGAAGATTCAAGAAGTTCAAGAAACCCTAGGCAGGATAAGTTCAAAGAAATCTAGACCTAGCATATCATAGTGAAAATGCTGAAAGCACACAGATTAAGAGAAAATCTTAAAAGCATCCAGAAGGAAAAAGACACATTACATTCAGAGAATAATAAGAACAATGAATAACTTCTCATTAGAAACAGTAGAAGCCAGAGAACAATGGAATTACATATATTAAATGCTTTCTTAAAAACTTGAATTCTATGTACAGCAAAAATATGCTTCACAAATGAAGGATAAAATAAATTTCCACTTCCAAGGATGTGGAGTAGGCATACTTTCCCTATGTCTCCTGGTAAGTACATGTAAAAATACTGTACATTATATATAAAACAAACAGAAGGTTCTGAAAGGTGGAAAAAGCCTGACTAGCTAGGGACTTCAGGACTTAAGGGATGACACAGTGGTAGGTGCCCTGTGTTTTCTTGCCTCATGTCTCTCAAACTTAGAACCAAATAACTGGCAACTCAGAAATGCCAACAGGCACAAACAACAAAAACCCTAGCAAAAGTCTGACCTCTATCCAAAAGAAGAGAAAAGGAGCCTCCTAGCATACGGAAAATGTGTAGCCAGTAACGATTCTACTTCAACCAACACCATAGAAACAAACTATGCCACCCCCTCCACATCAGAAAAGGCCAAGTGGAAAGCCTAGACTTCCATTCTCATGAGATGGTAAAAGACACCCCAATACCAGGTTAGGTCAGAGAAGGCCTAGGAGGGAGCCAAAATTTTCATCCCTGACAACTAGTTAACAGGCTTCTGCCCACCACAGTGCCAGTGGGGACCATGTAGGAAGCTGGGACTCCATCCCTACCAGTAAGCAGCAACAAAGAGCCCTTCCATCAACTGTCAACAGAGGTTACCTATGGAACTTGGCATTATACCTCTACCTGTCAGTATGAGGTGGCACCACCCTATCCCCTGCCAGAGCAGTATCAGAGAAAGCCAGTTAGAATACAGGGTTTAAATAAGATCCAGAGTCTTAGAACATAATATGGAAATGTCCATGTTTTAATAGATTGTAATCAGACAATTTTGACATGACATTATGGCAGTCAATCAAAACTGATTACAATCATTCCAAGAACCAGAAATATCTCAAACTGAATGAAAAACAATCAATAGAGTCCAATGTTGAGATGACAGTGATAGTAGAATATAATCTGACAATGATTTTAGTGCAGCCATGATAAAAAAAAAAATTATTAACAAGCAACTATGCACACACTTGAAACAAATGAAAAACAAAAATGACAGCCTAAGCAAAGAAATAGAAAGTTTCAGCAAAGAAATAGAAGATGCAAAGAAGACCCCAATGGGAACTTTAGAACTGAAGAATACAACACTGAAAATATAAAGCTTAGTCAATGAGATCAACACCAGAATAGAGAGGATAGAGAAAACAATAAATGAACAGAAAGATAAAACAATGAAAATTATATTATACTGTCTGAACAACAGAGAGAAAATAGACTGAAACAAAATGAGCAGAGCCTCAGGGACCTGTAGGAGTATAACAAAAGATCTAACTCTCATGTTCTTGGATTCCTGCAAAGAGACAAGAAAGAAGGCAGGGCTGAAAACGTACTTAAAGAAATTATGGCTGAAAATTTCCCAGATTTTTCAAAAGACATAAACCTACCAAATCTCAAATAGTATAAACCCTAAGAATTCACTTTAAGACATATTATAATTAAACGTATGACAAATAAAGACCAAAAAAAAATCTTGAAGCAGCCAGAGAAAACCACCTTGCCTATAGGGGAAAACAAATTCAAATGATAGCAGAGTTTTCATCAGAATAGTGGTTACTTTCAGATGTGTTATCAACTGGAAGGAGATACAAGGGAATTTTGTGGGTGATGGAAATATTTCTATACCTTCATCTGGTAGTCACAAGGTCAAAATTCATCCAGCTGTACATTTCAGATGTTTGTTTTTTTTGGTATGTAAACTTTTCCCCAATAAAGTGCTACTTTTTTCAGAAAGGTGATTCAATGTTGGTTTGCAACAAAAAGGAGAGTCATGGGGAAAAATAGTTATATTATACTAGACGCCTCTAGTGTGGCCTAGAATGGTTGTACCACAACCTCTTCTTCCACCACGCAGCCTACTGGTGGGAAAACAAGATAAAATTGTCTATTCTAATAAGTTTGGCTGTGTTTCAAATGGATCTCTTGCCATATTATAATGGCCAGACGGTAAGGGTCAGTGCCCCCTTTAACACATTGTTTTTGTCGTATAATTAATTCTAGCCCTTGCCGGAACTAACCACTGTTTTCAGAGCCTAGTAACTAACCCAGAGCATCTCAACAAGATTCTCAACTCACATTAGACCTATGTGGGAAGTTTTGAAAAAAACACCAATGATCAGGCCCCATCACAGACCAATTCCATTTGAACCCTTGGGGTGTGTCTAGGTGTAGGCTTTTCGTTTGCTTATTTGTTCGTTTGTTTTAAATGCTAAAGTGCAGAGAAGGTTTATAAAAACCTTTTTTAGAAATAAACTGCTTCATGCACAGCTTCTAAAATTGAACATTAATTGATGTAAATGTGCAGGCATACATTTTAATGTTTTTATTTTCAAGTTCACTTAACAAGTGTTGGCTTCCTTGCTTTATTCTTCAGAAAAGATGTTTTCTTCATGCCTGCGTTAATTTTCTTATTGTTTTAATTGCTAGATTATCTGGTAGCTTGCTCAGTGTAAGACTTAATAAAAGCGTCCAGCTGGCTACACTGCAGGATATGTTTGCAAGTCAGGCAGATCTTTCAGTTTTCTGCGCACACATTCTAGGGACATGAAGTGTTGTAAAATCCTTGCCAAGGCTGGTGACAGCCCCAGCTTTCCCCAGACCCTCCCGGTAGAGTCTAACATCAAGTTTAATGTCTCTACCCTAGTTTTGATAGTGAGTGTGCCAGACGTAAGCCCTGAGTTCTAGCACTGACCCGAGATGACAGCTTCTCCTTTTTAATCTCATTTCAACTCTACTCCTCATTCAAGCCCACCCATTTTGACGGGGCTCTGACATCTGCCTTGCATTTACAAGTCCTCCACCTCTGGAAGCTAAACCCTATTCTCTGTGCTGCTCTTTACTAGCTGAAAACTTGATGTGAAGGGATGGAAAAATGGGCATCCCACTGTCTTGAATATCCTCGTTCTTCTTCTGCTTACGCACCCACTATCAAACCCCAAACTATGCTGTCTAAATTCCAACACCTGCTCCAACAAGCTCAAATATTTCACAGCCATTTCAATCCTGGGTGGTGGATCTCTAAGCCACCCTTGTTGAATCTATTCACTGTACTTTTGTCAATATCCTTGGCTTCTGTCTCCCCCGCTTCTTATTCCAGCTTTATTAAGATATATTTGACATACAACATTGTGTAAGTTTACAGTGTACAACATGCTGGTTTGATATACATATTTATTGCAAAACAATTACCACAATAAGGTTAGTTAACACATCCATCACCTCACATAGTTTCGTTTTTTGTGCGTGGTGAGAACATTTAGATATATCTTTTAGCTACTTTTAAATATACAATATAGTCTTGCTAACTATAGTCACCATGTTGTACATTATATCCCCAGAAATTATTTATCTTAAAACTGGAAGTTTGTACCCTTTGACCACTATCACCCATTTCCTACACTTCCCAATCCCTGGCAATCTCCAATCTACTGTTTCTATGAGTTTAGTTTTTTAAGATTCCACATAAAATTGAAATCACACCATATTTGTCTTTCTCTGTCAGACTTATTTCACTTAGCATAATGCCCTCAAGGTTCATCATGTTTATCTCCCATGGCAGGATTTTTTTCTTTTTCATGGCTGAGTAATATTTCATTGTGTGTGTGTGTGTGTGTGTGTTACATTTTCTTTTTCCATTTATCTGTCAACAGACACTTGGGTGTTTCCATGTCTTGTCTTAGCTATTGTAAATACTACTGCAATGAACATGGGGATGCAGATATCTCCTTGAGAGGGTGATTTCATTTCCTTTGCATATATACCCAAAAGTGGAATTGCTGGGTCATATGATAGTTCTAGTTTTAATTTTTGAAGAAACTCCATACTGTTTTCCATAGTGGCTACACCAATTTACGTTCCCACCAACAGTACACAAGTGTTCCCTTCCTTCCATATCCTCGCCAACACTTATCTCTTGTTGTTTTGATAATAGCCATCTTAACAGGTATGAAGTGATATGTCACTGAGGTCTTGATTTGCATTTCCCTAATGATTAACCACGTTGAGCACCATGTCATGTACCTGTTGGCCATTTATATGTCTTTTTGGAAAAATGTTTATTCAGGTTATTTACCCATTTTTCAGTTAAATTATTTGGTTTTTTGTTATTGAGTTGTATGAGTTCCATATACATTTGGGATATATTTGAATAGGTGGCGTGCAAATATTTTCTCCCATTCCATAAGTTGCCTTTTCATTTTGTTGATTGTTTCTTTTGCTGTGTAAAAGTTTTAGATAAATAGATAGATGATAGACAGATATAGATATAGATATAGATATGTAGATATAAAATCCCACTTATTTATTTTTGCTTTTGTTACTTGGGCTTCTGGTGTCATAGCCCAAAAATCGTTGCCAAGACAAGGAGCTTTTGCCCTATGTTTTCTTCTAGGAGTTTTAGAGTTTCAATTCTTATATTAAGTCTTTAGTCCACTTCAAGCTGATTCTTATATTAACACGTTGCGTACGGCGGGGTTTAAATCCCTCATGAAGATTCTCGTGATCCGTACACAATGTGTTAAGTCTTTAATCCATTTCAAGCTGTAAGTGGTGTAAGATAGAGGTGCAATTGCATCAAGGGAGGATATCCAGGGACTAGGACCTGATAGACATGAGTTTCTAGGAAGGAGTGAGAGGAAACAGGGAAGGTGGGAACTCTGGCCCTGAAGATTCAAGAGCAGACTCCCCACTGGTCACTGAGCTCTGCTGGGCTGGCACTGGCCATGGACTCCTGGCTGGCGAGGGAAGGCTTCTCAGGGGGAGTAAAGTAAAAGGAGCTTTTCCTCCACTGATGAGGAAAGATAGTGGGCTATCTGTGGACTTGCTACTTAACTGTCTTTCTGGTTGGTTCGATGGCAAGGAACCCCGGTAGTTCACCGTGATCGTATAGTGGTTAATACTCTGCGTTGTGGCCACAGCAACCTCAGTTTGATCGCTTGATAGTGACCTGGGGTCCTGCAGCGCTGTACTGCTTGACTCAAGCTTACAAGCCAGGATTTAGATAACAGGGTCTCACACTTGCCCCCAGTGAAGACTCAGAACCAGCTGCCTGTCCTGGTCAAGTTCATCTCTCACCATCGCCTTTTGAATCCACTACACAATCTATAGTTGCAGCATCCCAGAAAAATAAAGATCCCCAACAAGAAATGAACAGGGGTGTTCTACTTCCATTGCAGCAAGAGCAATAAACTAATATTTTTTTTTATAATTCAAGGTACAAACCTTATATCTATAAACTTTAGGCATTGAAACTGCATTGGGATTTCCACGTACACAGACAAAGCCCACTGATTTTTTTAATCTACTATTGTTAATAAAAGAAGGCAAAACAAAATTATATCAATAATTGTTGCAGACTGGAACTATATATCTATGTCAAGTGACTGCCTTTGGCAATTTTTAAATTTTTTTAATTGCATAATTACAAATCTGCAAGACGTATGGTGTATAAAGAAGTCGCTGGTGTAACCTTAACTGGTTCAATGTGATAGGTGTCTGTCTTGTTTTGCAAATTATAACCTGCAAAATGATGATATGCCTGGAAAGCAGTGATGGGGATTCATGAAGCTTAGCACCAAGAGTCAGAAAACGCCCATAAGAAGCCATCACAGGCAGATTAATGGTGCCATTAGACAATACACATATGGCATTAATTATACCCTCCAAGTTTGGGTAGATTGCAGGCCCAGACAGTATGACAGGGAGTAACACCCATCTACAGTGTCTCTCAGCCACTTACCAGTGACATCTTGACATCTTTGTCAAGTACAATCTGTGCACGCTTCGCGCCCAGACCCAGAGGACCAAGACTCTAAATGTTCCGTCCTGCCTCCACCTGTTGGGCAGCCAGGCAAAGCCTAAGCTAATGAAGGGAAAGCAGGACCTCTCCCCCAGAACAGACCCCTCAAGACTGAAGGGGGACATGATGGAATGACTGAGAAGCTGGAACAGGACTAGAGAAGAAGGGAGAAGGATTTGGAATTTTTTAGCTAAGGCAGGAAAGGGCTAGAGATGGGAGCAAGGAAAGAGGTAGGCAAGAGGATGTTAATGTCAGCCTTTCTGTCTTGGATTACTGATCCTTGTAACTGTATCTTCCAGACAACACTTTATGCTGAAACCATGATATAACGTCCCACAAAAAGGCCATCCAAAGCCCCTTGCACAATCCCAACCACAAACACTCACTGCTTCCCCAGGCAGCCTATTTTGTCTTTGGACGGGTCTGATGATTAGCAAGTTCAACTTCCTTTGGAGCCCAAACCTGTCCTCCTATAACTGACAGCTGGGAGAAGAAACATGGAGTGGCTCTGCCTTTCCTTTGAACAACAGCCCTGCAAGTATTTTATAAGAGCTAATGTGTGCCATGGACTTCCTTTCCTCAATTTGGCATAGATCTGTCTGTCTCTGACCCATTACCAGACATCATCATCAAAAGCAGGAAACAGAAAAATTGTAAATAAAGCAGTGTGCAAAGTAAACACATAGAAGAATTAACAGATAAAAAGATACTATTGAAGGATAATTTCTCTCCCCACCCCACCCCCAAAAAATGTAAAAGGATGACACTCTTACAGATATAAAATAAACACGTTAAAGATTTTATTTAACTCATCAAATGAGGGAACACAGGCCCAATAAGATGTTACATTTAGTTTGAAGGACAAACCAAAGCACGAACACATTTGAAGATGAATATTGAAATGAATGTGCCAATAGAAACAAAGTGGGCTTTTATCACAGTAGGGGAAGGAAGCCCATGACACCCCTGTGTGGACAGGACAAAATTTGCATGTCTATAGGAAAGAATTATTTTGCATTAGTATCAATTATCTACAATTCACAGAGTTGAAAAGAGCTCAAAGGCAATGAAAAATGTATTAGTTTCCTAGTGCTGCCTTAACCAAGTACCACACTCTGGGCGACTTAAACAACAGAAATCTATTGTCTCACAGTTCTGGAGGCTGGAAGTCCCAGATCAAGGTGTTGAGAGGGCTGTTTCCTTCTGAGGGCTGTGAGAGAGAATCTGTTCCCCCCCTGTACCCTAGCTTCCATCTGTTGATTTGCTGGAAATCTTTGGCATTCCTTGGCTTGTAGATACATCATCCTGATTTCTGGGTTCATGTTCACATGGTGCTTTCTCTTGTGTGTCTTTGTCCAAATTTCCCTTTTTATAAAGACACTTGTCCTATTGGACCAGGGGCCCACCCTACTCCTGTATGACCTCATCTTAACTAATTATATCTGCAAGCACCCTGTTTCCAAACAAAGTCACATTCTGAGGTGCTGGGCGTTAGGTCACTTCAACATACGAGTGGGGGTGGAAGGCACGCAACTCAATCCATAATGGGCTCAAAGCCCCACAGAATCAGAATAAAATCATCTGAAAGGGTATGTTCTAAACAATACATACATTTCCACTGAAGCACAACTTTCTTCCTTACAGAGCCGTGTCGAAAACTTCCATAAAACAATTTCAAGATATATTGGAAAAGTGACACCTGGAGGCCTGGATATTTAGAACTTGCCCCCAGCTCCTTTACACAACTTGTCAAAAGAGTGTAAATTCTGTTCTGCTGATATTCTCTAATAACCTAATGGGAAGAAACAGACACAGCTCAAAAGGGCAAAGGGAGTTGTCCACTGATACAATTTACCCACTTGCCTAAAAATCTTGTCTATCTAACTCATTTTTAATGGAAGCTGATTGAACTGGGTTATAAAAGGCGGGGGGGGGAATCTGTTATGGTAACAATAATCCATTCATATAGTGTTTTCTAATGTAATGCTCATGACCTTTGAGGTAAGTAGTTTCGTTCCCATTTTATAAATGAAAGAGCTGACGTTCAGAGGATTGAAATGAACTCCCGAGAGCCAGAAGGCTGTACACAGAATGCATGGCAAGCATCCTTCCTCAGTGTCATCTTCTTACCATCCTGTCTTCTTTGCCTTTTTCCAAATTTCTTTAGCAATTATTTAAACTGTTGATTAGTATTTGTTTCTCATGCCATGTCCAAATGTTTTGTTGAAATGGAGCAAGGAATACATAAAAGTCATACAACCAGGACCGAAGGCAGCACTTCTGCCTCCACGAGCACAGACGCTGAGATGAGCCCCGCTCCTCAGACCCCCATCACCACTAACCCCACCCCACCCCCACCTCTCTCGGTGGGTCTGGTCAACAGGGCTGGTGGGCAGAACTGGTGCTCAGAACCCTGGAAAAAACCGACAGAAGCCCCAGAGTCTACGTATCACACAGGCCATCAGGCTTTAGCCAAAAACAAACAAAAAATTACAGCCCCCTGTAGCATCCTCACGTCAACAAGATCAACAAAAATGAGAAGCGTGGGGTCTCAGACGGCAGAGCCCCTGGATCTGCCACGTGACCGGGACGGGCCTCTAGCAAGTGCTCCATAAATATGAATTTCATTTCCTCCTTTTCATCCCTTAGGTAAAACCAGACCCACATACTTATCCCCTTCAGAACATATTTCTCTCACATTTTCCAGAGTTCAAAACCAGAAGAGAAATACAGAGTTTCAGGTTTACAAGATGAAGACGTGCTGAGGGTCTGTTACACAACCATGTGACTAGACTGAACACAACTGTACACTTATAAATGGTCGATTTTTGGCTAAGATGGTGAATTTTGTTACGTGATTTTATCAAAATGTTTCAACAGTAAAGTTGAAGGGCGACCTAGAAGTTTCCTAATCAGTGTAGTGTGGTTATTCCTCGGCTGTCAGTGTTTCCAATGATCTTTTCTTCTAATGGGAGACTGGGGTTTTTTCCCCCCATCTAATCATAATTGGCAGGTGGTTGGGAAAGGAGGTGTTGCTGAACTTTGTTTTAATAAAATACCTAGGGTTGGTGATACCTATATCATCCCACACTTTATTAGTATGTACATGTCAACTGCAAAAAAAGGTGGAGAACAGGTGAGAAAGCCATTTTAAATAATATCTTTAGGGAAGGGGCTGCTTTTCAAGATATGCTTATGATAGCCACTCCCTTTCTCAGACTGACGGTAATCAGGATTTCCCAAGGAAACTTGTGTGTGAGCTTTGCCCCCCAACTCCCTGTAACCACCCTGACCTCACCCCAGACATACCTATTTCCTCACACCCTCCCTCTGTGAGTGGACAGCAGTAGCAAGCAGTGAAGCCCATTAGTTAAATATAAATGACGTGGTGACACCAGAGGGAACAGCTACTTTCCTTCCCCAGGCTGAGGAAGGAAAATCTTCAAACTAACTCCACATGAATCCTTTAGTCACCAAATATTTATTGAGCACCCACTATGTGCCAGACACTGTAATTGTTTCTGCAGACTATGATTCTAGGGTGTGGCACACATTTCTATACAGAGCTACCTGCCATGGGTGGGCCATTCTAACTCCTGTGAGCAAATATTTGCTGACTCCTCGCATATACAAAAGCATGAACCAGCATCAGAGTCGAGTACAAACCCCTCTCTCCTAGGCTTAGCACTGTTTTTATATTTCCTATAGCTCCAAACTAGACGCATTTTCTTGCAAACAATTTGTGTGAATCAAAGGCTTTATCTTGCTTCATAAACTTTTCACAAATAAAATTAATCCAGCAAGAAGGAGGCAGCCCCCCACCTGAGTGATACCCATATGAAGAGACGAGTACACAATGCAATATACAGATGATGTATTACAGATGATGTATTATAGAATTATACATTTGAAACCCACATAAATTTATTAACTAATGTCACCCCGATAAATTGAATTAAAAAATTTTTAAAAATAAAGTCCGTATCTGATAATGTTCATTCTGTATTACCAGTGGAGTTGAGGAGAGATGAGTGCAGGACCACCTCCTTTCTCTCAGGCCTCCTTTTGGATCTGAGAAGCACTGAGGACAAGAGCTGGGGGGAATCTCAGGAACTGCCCTGTCCCACCTCTTCTAGTTACAACCTGAGACTCAGAGAAGTTAAGCAATTTGCCCCATGTCACACAGCTGGAGCCATAACAGAGATCTCCTGACCCCAGGCTAGAGGCTTTTCTGAAACACACTAAAGGGTTTGGCTTGATTTTAAAACACCCACTCTTCTCCTCCTAGTAATTTTTAATCCCTGTCAAGTAATTGTGGGTTTAATCCCGGTCAAGTAATTGTGCTTGCTGTTGGTTTTATATTATTGGGATTTTTATAGTAAAATAAGGGGAAATCTTTATTTGAGGGCTTCTTTTGAAATTCCATAATAGCTCTTAAGATCATTGGAGAAGCTCAGGCAGTTGTTTTTAACTACACGAGAAAGTGCCAGCACTCCTCCCCAGACCTGTATTTTTTGAGCCTCATGGGGGATTCTGAAGGTTGGAATCGAGGTTGTTTCAGGCCCAGTTCTGGAAATGGTCCTTTCATGGGACACATTTGTTCAACACAATCATTCGACAAAGAAACTAATGCTTATAAGTGTCAGGAAAGTCAGAGGAGAGTACATACACGTAATCTCCCCACTATAAAAACATTGACATGTTAGAGATAACATTGAAAAAATATAGAAATAGTTATGGGATAAATTAATTGTCTTATAGTCATACAATGTAATAGTGTTCAGCAATAAAAAAAAAAAATTACTGAGGCAAGTATCAATATGGAGGAATCTCAAAATCACTATGTTGAACAAAAGAAGCCAGATACAATAGAATACCTGTTCTGAGATTGTATTTATACCAAGTTCAGAAACAGACAAAACTTGTCCCCAGTGATAGAAATCAGGATAACTCTTAGGGGAGATGGTACTGCCTAGAGAGAAATTTTCTGGGGTAAGAGAAATGTTCTGTCATGATCAAAGGGTTGCATCTTAAGTAGACTTCACATTTTGTCTTTCACTGTATATAAGTTACACCTCAATAAAGAATTGTTAACATGAAAAAGCAAAAAAGATAAAACACAAAGCTAAGCTCAAAAAACGAGTAAAAACAAGTCCTAGAAGGATATCAAATTCAAGACAGTAATTGCCTGTAGGGAGAGAAGAAATGGTCTGTGCCTGGGGGTGAAAGAAAGCTCACCTTTATCTATACTATTTTGCATCTTCTATGACAAGCAAATAGGACAAAACAATTTTGAATTCTGGGCTATTAGACTATGGATATTTGTTAAATAATACTCTCTACTTTTCTGTTGTTGTTTTTTTTGTTTTGTTTTGTTTTTTGGTTTTTTGTTTTGTTTTGTTTTGTTTTTTGGTCTTTTTTAAAGAAAAATAAATAAATATGAATGACAGCCCAAGGTCACAGAGCAATAAACAGAAGCCACATCTTCTAAAACCAAGTTCAGCAATCTTTCCACTCTCCAGAGATGGCTGTTAGGGGAAGTTTTCCTCAAACATGTGCATTCAAGAAGCTTTTCAATGAAGGGACATGTATATTGATGTCACTGATGTCATGCCTAGTACTGTTTGCATTTTACAGTCAGTTTGGGGTGTTAATGGGTTCCCTTTAGTCACACAGATGGGAAGATGAACCACAACTCCCACTCTGAAGAATGCTTTCTGTCCTAGTTTCCTCATCTATAAAATGAATTGATTAGACCCATTGATCTGTAAGTTCCTTTCTTTCATTTAGTCAGTTGGTCAGCTATTTTTTGGAGTTTTTCTTTAATTGCCAAGCTCCGACCCTAAGTCTCTTTCCGATCTGATGGTCCATGGGCAAGCTCATTCAATCATTTATTTGTTACATCTTTGTGGAGCATGCCCTAAATACCAAGCTCTGTGCCAGGCACTGGCCAGAAAAGATGAGAGAGGAGCTGTGGGCACCCCTGACCCACAGTCTGGGGGATGTCCGAACTGGACAGGAATTCATCCAGTCCAGCCCTATCTTTTCACAGGTGAGGGAACAGATATTCCACCAAAGGATGTGACTAACCCAAAGTCAGGTACCTAGTTAGAGGCAAAGCCAAGACAAAAACCGGATCTAGCTGACTCCAGACCAGGGCTACTTCCATCGCATCATCCTGCCAAAAGCATTCAGGGGTCTTGTAGTGTAGGCCTGCGGTGTTGATGTGATTTCTGCATGGCTCTTCCGTTTTCCCTGACGTGTGGATTGGACCAAGTCATCTTGAAACCACAAGTTCAAGGCCTGTCTCGTTGATAAAGTAAACGCTGGGAATTGTGCCTGTTTTTTTCCCTATTGTTTCACCAGCAATACCAGGTACAGACGGGCATTCCATAAACATAAGTTGCATAAGTGAATGAAGGATCAATCTGATTCCAAAAAACTTCTTCTAGGGCAGTTGTTCAAATAAAGAAAAAAAGAAGGTAATAAAACAGAATCGTTTTTATTCTTGGAATGCATCATGAGCAAGTATTATTTCTTGGAACTTTTGTGAGTCATGATATAAAATATATTTCTTACTATGGTCTCAGTCAAAGAAGTTTGAAAGTCCTCTGCTCGGAAATGGAGATGTCCTTATCAGAAACAGGAAATATGGGAAGATGGAGATATTTGGGGCTGAGATGATGAACTGAATTTAGTCCTTGTTTCTGAAGTGCAGAGGAAGGCACTCAGCAGCCAGTAGAACTTGAGAGTCTAACAACAGAGAGATGTCAGGCAAGGTCTACTCTAATGAGAACGATGGCAGTTGGAGAGGACAACAGAATAAATATCAAGGGAAGTGCATATTTAAACACCAAGTTAATTTCACAGTTGATAATAGCTATAGGAGCCAGTAGGGGAAGGGACAGCTCAACTAGGGTAGAGAGGGAAGCTTAATGGAGAGCTAGCTAGCATTTGGGGTAGGTGAGAAAGGTAAGGCACGAAGCCAGGCAGGAAGAAGAGAAGAGGCCCAGAGGCAAGAAAACTTAGTGTTCAGAACAGTGAGGAAACCAGCTTGGCTTGAGCAGAGAAATCAGGAGGAAGGTGGACATAATATTGGAAAATGATTACTACTTGTAAATTATTCCGGTAGATTTGGATGTTTGTGGGCCTGGTGTTGTGACAAAAAAATAAACACTGGAAAGAATTAGGAAACCTAATCCTTTGAAATCAATTAAGCAGCTCCTGTTAAGTTCTGGGCTCTGTACTAGCCCACTTGTGCTCAGCCTTGATTACACATTAAAATTACTAGGGGGAGTGTATTAGTCAGCTCAGGCTGCATAACAAAGCACCACAGACTGGTGGCTTAAAGAACAGATAGTTATTTTCATACAATTCTGGACACTAGAAGTCAGATTAAGGTGTGAGCAGTGTTGGTTTCTTCTGAGGCCTCTCTCCTTGGCTTTTAGATCTTTTTCTTCTGGTGTCTTCATATGGTTGTAATGGTCCATGGTCCATGTCTTAATTCCTCTTCTTATAAAGACACTGGTCATATTGGATGACAGCCGACCCATATGACTTCATTTTCACTTAATTAATGTGAAGAGGACTTTTTAAAGGCCCTCTTTCTAAATATAGTCACATTCTGAGGTTCTGGGGGTTAGAAATTCAATACACGAATTTTGAGAAGACACAATTCAGCCCATAACAGGGAGCTTTGAAAAAATTATCAGTGCTGGGTGCCCACCAAAAACTTGCTTTAGTTGGTCTGCATGACTTGGCACTGGTACTTTTTTAAAGCTCCCAAGTGATTCGAATGGGTGTCCAGCATTAAGAACCACTAATTAGAACATTAATGGATATTCTAGGCCCAGTTTAAGAAAAAAAAAAAAAAAATGTGGACCATAGCTTTCCCAGCTATAAAATGAACCAGCTGGACAAAAAAAAATCTTCAAGTCCCTTTTCAGCATTGAAATTTCATAGCCCAAAAGAAAGAAAACACTTCATAGCCTAATTCTTCTTTTCATTATAGCCAAAGCTAAACTTTCACAGCATCCTGATATGAAGTGGCACATCTGGGGTCCAAGAGTAAATGTAAAGAAACTCGGAAAAATTACCGGAGGATCAACTTCTAGCCAATGAGGTGTTCCCCAGCGATACTGACAGGCAGGATGCTGGTGGCATTCTGCCCAAATGCTTTTGCAGCTAAAAGCGATGGGAAAACATCAAGGGCCCTGTCATTAGCATCTCCACAGGGTTGCAATTGGATTCCTCTGAGAGCAAATTTGCACAAAGAGCGTGGTATGCTAATTAAAATGGTATTCTGTGTGGACATTTCACTTGTGCATTAGCTAAATGCAATTAGCATCTGGGGCAGACAGGGTACTGTGGGAAAGAGGCTGAGCTGGGTACTTTTTGGGGTAGAATGGAAGAGTTAGGCTTCGGCTAGAGTGTTTAAGGGAGCTGTCTCTGCAGTCTTCTTGGGGGTTCTGTCACAGTGAGATGAAAGCCACTAAAGTAGTCTGGGCGAACCCCAAACTCTAGGCCATATGACAGATTTCCTGGATTCATTAGAAGCATAATATAATAAAAGCGGGTTGACCATGGTATATTCATTTGTAGCCAAATGGTAATTAGAGACATCAAATAGTATGTTTCTAGAAAACCCCTACAAAGAACCTTCTTGAGAAAAAGGTGGGAGGCAGACTAAGAACTGTAGACAATGGGCCAGGTGAGACAAATCATTGGCGAGCATGTGCAAATTGGAAGAATTGATTTTTCTTCCCTCTGCCCAAAACAAGATAAACAGGCCTGCAAATGAGAAACAAGACTTGGCAGAAGATGAAGCAAGTTAGAGAGAGTGTAGTGGCTGAGGTTCCTCCAGTTCTGAGAAGAAAGAAGAGGAAAGGGAAGAAAACTATGAGAAGATGCCCCAGGAGTTTAAATGTAAGTGGACGGACTAACATGCTCCTTCTTGACTGACGTTAGACATCAAGAGTCCCACTGATGCCTCACATAGCACAAGACATGGGCAGCTCAGTAAAGAGATGGCAGTAGGTGTTCCAAACAGGAAATGACAAAGAATGCCCCCTGGTTTCTTGCAGTGCAGATTGCACCTGACATGGAGGAGACCCAGAAGGTCCCCTGTGCCCAGCTGTGGGGAGGAGAGAGCATTGCAGAAGCTGAGCCTTGGTTGGCATGGTTGACCAGGAATTTCCATCGCTAGAGGCAAGATGACCCTGGAGTAGAAGGCATGAAGGGCAGTCTGTCCCAGCCCCAGAACCCCCAATTCCAGCCAGAACAAATTCTGAAGTTCCCACTAAAGAGATTGCTAGAGTATTGGGCAGGGTCCAGTCAGGAGAAACAAACTACATCCGTTATTTGTATAAGAGAGCACTTACTATAAAGTTAACTAGGTAACTGTAAATGCCAAAAGGGAATTCTAAGGTATTACAGAAGTAGGAAGTGCAGGAAGAACCCCAACTCCTTATGGCTGAGAGAACAGGAAAGAAACTGAGGCAACTCAGTAGGTTGCAATCACAACATCCTAACTAACAAATCTCTGCACCTGTGAACTGATGCCATCCTCTTCCACCTGTCAATTATGCTCACCCTCTTCGGACCTACCATTAATGTCTTTCTCTCTTTCTCTCTCTCCTTTCCTTCACATCTACACTTAAATATACTCAAGTCTATTTAATCTTTAAAAATCATCCCTCCTCCTAGCATGCCTCTCCAAAGACTCCCTTACCTCTCTCCTCTGGTCTTCTCTTTCAAACCTCTTAAAAGAGTAGTCTAATGGTTCTCACCTCCCATTAGATCCTCAACACACTCAAAAGTCTCGCCTAATATGGCTCTTGCAAAGACTCTCCTCAAAGGAGACGTTCCACCTCTCCACAATCATAGCGTCTCGTACCCCTCACAGAGTTACATTTACTGCCTGTTTTCCTCCACTGAACTGAAAGTCCCTGAAGACAGGGACTCTCTATCTTATTCACATCAGACTCTTGAGCACCTAGCATAGTTCATGCTCAATGATTGATTATTGGAAAAAAATGCCTAGAGAGATTTTTTTTTTTAAATAATGAATCTCATCGTTTGGTGAAAAGTCATTAGAATGTATGTTATTCCTTTGAACTTTAATTCTCATTTATATTTTCATCATTGTGTATATCTGATTAATTTTAACATATCAACATTTTTTTGCAACTTTGAATCATCCTACTGTTGAATATCTTAGATTTTAGCCCTGAATGATTTCACTAAACATATGTTTATAAGAAAAACAGTCTACAAGATGGCAAGGGCCACCTGTATGAAATTGTATACTTGGTCACTAATTGTGTCTTACACTGATATAGTGATAGCATTCAAATAAAGAGTTCTCAACTCCCTGACTTTTCAGGAACTTCGATTAAACCTATTTGCCAGCTAGTTCCCTGGAGAAGCCTCAGGGATGGTGCAGAGAGGGGACTCAGTGTAATTAGCACAGAGGTGTCATTCTCCATCAAGAGCGGATGCCAAGGACCAGCTCTTAAAAGGTACAGAGCAAACATGGTTCCCATAGTCTCTTTGATCATATCCAACAAAGAGTTCAGCTTATCCTTCCCCCCCTTGAACTTCATGCAAACACAAATGGGAAGTGGAGACGCTCATGTAGCAGCTTGTAGCTTCCATCATCGATCACAGGCATGAGCTGCAGCCTTGGGTCTCACAATTTGTTTTATTAGTTTCAGGTGTACAAAACAATGTACTCGTTAGACATTTACACCCCTCACAAAGTGATAATCCCCCTCCCCCAATCTACTACCCTTCCAACATCGTATATAGCTGCTACGATTCCATTGACTCTATTCCCTATGCTGTACTCCACATCCTGGGAGTATATACATATTAAATTATAGTTGACATTCATTATTATTCAGCTTCAGGGGGTATACTGCAGTGGTCACTAATTCGAGAAAAATATATGTGCCCCTATGTTTATTGCAACGCTATTCACAACAGCCAAGACATGGAAACAACCAAAATGCCCATCGGTAGATGATTGGATTTAGAAATAGTGGTACAATTATACAATGGAGCATTACTCACCCATAAAGAAGAATGAAATCTTGCCATTTGCAACGATGTGGTTGGACCTAGAGAACGGTACGCTAAGTGAAATAAGTCAGACGGAGAAAGACAAATACCATATGATCTCACTTATATGTAGAATCTAAAGAACTGAATAAATGAACAAACTAAACAGAAATAGTCTCAGATACACAGAGGAAAAACTGATGGTCTCACAATTTCAAAGTGTCTTGTGTTCTCCCTCACGTGGTCAAGAATGGCATCAGCACAATCTCCATTTTGATACAGAAAGGGACGACAACACTGATTGCTGCCCACTTTTAGCTTCCCCTTGCTGAAAGCCTACATGTGCCCTTTTTCCTTCCAGATACAGTAAATCTACATTAGTTCAGGAGACACCTGCCCAAGAAAGATGTCCAACGTTACCTAAGGGTATTTCTCTTTAGGACAGTGGGTGTGACCGGTGGCTCAGCTGGCTGTTCTGCCCGCGCAGAATTCCTCAGTGTTACTGAGGCCAGGATCCCCTTCCCAGTAGCTGTGGCTCTTGTTCTAGGGCAGCTTCAAAGTAGACAGAAACCAATACGCTGCCATCCACCAGAGAGGCTTCATCATCTTCATGAAGCCAAACGGTCTGAGAAGAAAGTTAACACAGACCTCAGGCCTTTTTCAAAAGTGCCCATTTGTTGATCGAGACTATAGTTGCTTAAGTCTAAGATGGCCGCTATCAAGTCTTTCATCCCTGCACACACATCCCACCCTCCTATCGAGAGGTGGAGCCTATTTCTGGATGCAGGCATAAATAGGAAACGTTTCTCTGGGCATTAGCTCATAAGCAAAGCTTTCCTTGGGTCATCCATGCTGGTGTGAGCTTTGCCCTCCTGGTGCCCATAGCATTTTGTGCAGTCCTCCGTGACAGCCCTCACTTTGTTGTGTATAACTGTTCTATACCCATCGGCTTGCAAGGCCTTGAGGGTTCCCAGCACAAGGTCTGGTAGGTAGTGAGCCCCATAGCACAGTGATTAATTCCAAGTGTTTTGAAGACATACAATACCAGGTTTAAATCCTGACTCTACCACTTAATTAGATGTGTGACTTTTGGCAAGTTTCTTCACTTCTCTGATTCTCAGTTTCTCTGCTTGCAAAAGGATGTAAGAATATCTATTTCATAGTGTTGTGTGAGCATTAAAATGAGATAGTGTGTGTAAAGCACTCAGCACAGGGTCTGACAGAGCAAAGATTTCAATAAATGGTAGCTATCATTACTGTTAAGCTCTGAGCAAATGTTACAGAACAAATGAAACACTCTAAACTCTCACCTGCTCTACTGAGATGGCTCTTTCTTTTATTCCCCTTTGCAATTCCCTTCGATCAATAGCTTTTCACCTGAGCTGCATGGTGTAATTACCTGGGGAGTTTTAAAATTGTTTGATGCCCAGGATGCCTTCCAGATCAATGAAATCAGAATATCTGGGGTGAAACCCAGGCGTCAGGAGTTTTATAGTCTCCAGGTGGTTTCAACAAGTGGCCAAGGTTGAAAACCACTCCCTGAAAGGGAAGCACTTCTCAAGGACCAGCCCTTTGTCCCCAGCTCTTCCTGCTCTGCATGTCCTCCCTGAGGAATCCCATCCTCACTCACTGCTTTATAGCTGTCCCCTAGGCTGGTGACTCTCAGGACTCTTCTTCTGGAACCACCTTCTCTCCCAAGCTCCAAATGTGCATTTTTCTTCTGCTGCTTGGCCCTTTCTTCCGGATGTCTCACAAAGCTCTGAATGAATAAATCCAAAACAGAAGGCTCTGTCTTTCATCCCAGCCCTCCATCTACCTTCCTTCAGGGTTTTCCAACTCAGTTAAGGGCAGGAACAGCTCACGCTGAAAATCACAAAATCGTGTTTCCTCCTTACTTAACTCTCAATTCCTCCAAAGAATTCGATCTTCCTGTGCCAGCCATAAGGCCTCAGATAATTTATCCATCCCTGGGTCTCCTCCAATGATAACCTTATAATGTAAGATTCTGGGGAAAAACTCCATGAGCCTCACTCCTCTGTTCTATTCTCAGTTGCCCAGACTGGGGCAGTTGAGCCCTTGAGGGCCCTTCCCCGAAGGGATGAGCTTGGGCAGCTGGAAACCCATCTCCCTCTTAGCTTCTGTCACTGAACGTATGTTTTCCAAGTCACTGATTTATTATCTCAGCACTGAGAGGTTTATCACCTGTTGGGAACAGGATTAAGAACACAGATTCTGGAGCCAGAGTTGCTTCTCAGGTTCAACTCCTGGCTCTGCCACTTATCACAAGTACAACCTTGAGCAAGTTCCTTAACTTGTACGTTTCAGCTTCTTCATTTGTAAAATGGGAACAATAATAGTACTGACTGATAGCGTTGTCGTGAGGACTAAATGACTTAATCTTTTAAGGTCCTTAGAAAATGACCTGGCACATGGTAAGCAGTGTGTAAGTGCTTGTTAAATAAATAGAGAATCTTAGTGTGTGTTAACAAGCCATCTAACAGAATGTAAACTCCCTCAGGGCAAAAATAATGTCTATTTGTCTGGAGTAAGTGCTAAAAATATTCCTCTGTGCTACTGCTGCTCGCTGGTAGACATGGATTGGTACATTTCTGCAGGACTGTTAGACAATATGTGATGAAATTTTTAATGTGGCTGCTCTTTGATCTAGTAATTTCACCTCTCAGAATATCTCCTATGGCCATAACTAAAAAATGTGAAAAGATGCATCTACACAGATATTCAATGCACTGCTGTGTATAGTAGGAAAAAATGAAAACAACCTAAAGGTCTTAATGTCAGTTACATCAACCATGGGACACATATACAGTGGAATATCATACATCTATTAAGAGGTGATGGTGACTATCTATAATTTTAGGGCATGGAAAGATGTCTAAGATATATTATTAGGTTTCAAAGGCAGGCTACACAACAACAAAAATAGTATAATCTCATTTTTACACACATTCTCATGTGTGTACATCTGAATAGAACTACATCAGGAAGAATATACATGAAAGGTTAAAAGTTATCACATCTGGACAGTGATATTATGGGTGATTTGTACTTTTTTTTGTTTTTAAATTATAAATTGGCACATTTTAAATTCACATGCTTTGAATTAAAATAATGCTGAATCTATGTAGCGAAAAAAGTGAAGATTCCCTCAACTTCCCAATGACTCACACAACGTAACAAACACTCCCCAGGTGTAGCTAAACAGTTTGGTGCGGTCTTCCTGACTTTTTTCTTATCTATGTGCATCCAAGCACACTCATGCATGAGACGAGGTTTTTCTAAGCTTCGGGATTAAAATAAAATTGGCACCAGTGCCTACGCCCACATCCTGTAGGCAGTCCAATGCCCTCCCCAAGATTTCTATGACTCCCCAAAGGTGAATATTCTCACAATCCCTGCGGACTTTCAATCCCTACTCTTACCAAATTCTCTGCCATATTTATGAATTCCCTTTGCCACCTTTTCTTTCCTCTACCTTCACCAATCCTAATATGCAAAGGAGTTCTTTTTCCTGACCTTGCCCAAAACCACGTCCTCAAACTATACGTCTAGAAGAATTTACTGAGGAGTTGTACAACAACATGTGGAGATTTATTTCAACGAATAAACATCTTGCAATGTATTAGGTTAGTGCAAAAGTAATTACGGTGTTTGCAATTATCTTTAACCTTTTAAACCGCGATTATTACTTTTGTACCAACCTAATCATATCAAAAATGCCCATCCTTAAAAATCCTCTTGTTTCCCTTTTCCTCCCACCTCCAAGCAATCTTACCACCATTTTCAGCAGGTTCAAGACTCTGGCCAGGTTCTTGAACCTTCTATATCTCCCAAGACCATCCTCTCATCTACTCTTGTATATTTGCAAACTTCCAACTATAAAGCATTATAAGTTGCTTAACCAGTGAAACCTATACTCTTACAACACTGACACCTGAACCATTTGAATCAACTAACAGTTATTGAGATCTAAGAGCACTGGAGCATATGCTGAAGGGACAGGTAGTCACCACCCCAAATACACAATCACTAAAAAAGTAGCTGTGTTTACTGACGTCTTCCTATGTGTCACATGTGGTGACAGTGCTGAGTGCTTTACACAGATAGTCGTCACAGGAGTCCCATGAGGTAGCCATTGTTTTTACCCCCGTTTTCAAAATGAGGAACCTGAAGCTCAGAGAAATTAATTATTTTTCCCAAAGTCACACAGCAAATATGTTAAGGAACTGAGATTCCAAAAGCCATGCTCTTAACCGTTCCTCTATATTGCCCAGAGTAGGAACAGAAAGGAACAGGTGTTTATTGGGCTACCACGATGTGCCAAGCACTCTTCTAAGCACTGGAGAAACAACGTGAAAAGAAAAGCTCTCTATTCTTGAAGCAAGCATAAGGTCTTCTGGGGAAAGAGTTACACAATGCAAATTATAAAGCAGCAGTAATATAGGGTCAGTGGCTTTCCACTGCTGTTCTGGGAGCCCTTCCAGGCCTGATTTGGGTGTTCACCTTCTGCCCCCATGACACCCTCTGCTTACTCTCCAGTCATTACCAGTTTTTGTTGCTGTCTCCCCTACCTGACTCTGAGCACGTAAGAGACAGTACCATGGCTCGGTCCACACCGTGTGCCTGCTATGTGACACCATGCAGACGCAGGTGCCACCTCGACTAAAAGATTCATTATTAGGGGAAGAGAGGTTATCACTTTGTGAGGGGAATAAATGTCTAAATATTACATTGTTTTATACACCTGACACTAATTTTTTTTAAAAAGATTCATTATTAAAATGGAAATTAGGCACTGTACACATAGGTTAGTTGGAGTGTAACCCCTGAGGTATTCACACATCTTCAAGAAATGGAGCACATAGCAGGGATAAAGAGGAGAGCAGAAAGAGAGGCAAGACTCAGCACAGTGTCCAAACTGAAAGCTCCTCTCTCATATGGAAGCCATTAAACCATAGTCAAAAGAACACCAGGCATGAGTCAGAAGGCCGGGGTTTCGGTTCCGCTGGGCCTCTAACAAGGTGTGTGGTCAATTGGTTAACCATCTCAGCCCCACTTCCATTGTCTCTAAACTGGGAATAATCATGCCCACTCTGCCTCCTCACGAAGCTGTGGTGAGACTCACTGAGTCACTGAAGAGACTCTGTGGAAAAGTGTTTTCTGAACTATCAAGAGCTATTCAGGAGTCAGTGGCTACAGTGGTTCTCGTGTTTCTCCTTGGATGGACATGAAGGTCACTGTAGGTCAGCAGGGGAAGTGACGTTTCAGGGCTAAGAGAGAACAAAGACCTGACTGGGGCCCCCTGCCAACCTTTCTCAGTAGGCCCAGCTCATGCTGACTCCAAGGACCCCCCACAGCACCCCTTCCTCCCCTGAGTCCCAGGACCTATGAACAAATCAGCAGACTAGAAGCATATCTTCCCCAATGAGAGGGACCTGTGTAAGCCCTTACCCAGTCTGGGCAATTTGAGCTGAGCTGCCCTGGACCCCTCAACCAACAGGAGAGCCAACCCTCATCTTCTGAGCCACAACCACGGCAGAGCAATGAAGCCCAGCTTCACATCCTATCAGTACGTCCTGGCAAAGTAGGAAAAGCTGCCAGGGACTTCATTACTTGCTGAACATAGTCTTATTTTAACCCTGCATCACCTCCCTTCCTGCTGGCCCTCCCCAGTCCTTGAAGTTCAGTAACTTAATGGGAAGGGGTCAAGCCAACAGGAAACGGAGCTACCTGACTATTTGCAATAAACGCAATGAAATCTCACTTCAAGAACAAATCCAGGAACACAGGCTATGAGTCATGCCTACTGATGAGGCTGCCTCTTTCCTCAACAGCAGCGACAATGCCTTTTCTGAGACCAGGGGAGAATGCAGAGGAAGCACACGAATTCTGTGCTGCTTGTATGATGTTGGCCTGTCTGCCCTGCCTTCTCTCTGTCAGAAATCAGCAGGGCCAATCAAGTGCTTTAGGAGGCCTTGAGCAAGTTGTTTAACTGCTCTATGCCTCAATTCCTCATGTGTAAAGTGGAGGCAATAATAGCATCCTATTCCATAAAGTGGTTCTGAGGAGTGAGTTAAGTTATAAAACGCTTAGCACAGGAGCTGAGACATAGTAAGTGCTGTATAAGTATGCACTGTTTTCATTATTGTTGTCATTCTTAGTCTCTGTTCCTAGTTATTTAGGGGCCCAAGAGATACATGAGATCCAACACAGCACCATAATCTGTTCAAGTTTTCATGATTGTGATCAGAGAATCAACATTTATTGAGAACTTGCTATGTCTATGTGTTAGTCTTTACAACCATCCCGTGTGGCTGGTATTATTAATACAATAGTCCCCTCTTATCTGTGAGGGATACATTCCAAGACCCTCAGTAGATGCCTGAAACCCCGCATAGTACCAAACCCTATATAGAGTATATTTTTTCGTATTCATACATACCTATGATAAAGTTTAATTTATAAATTAGGCACAGTATGAGATTAACAATAATAACTAATAATAAAATAGAACAGTTATAACAATCTACTGTAGTAAAAGTTATGTGAATGTGGTCTCTCTCTCTCTCTCTCTCTCTCTCTCTCTCAAAATATCTTATTGTACTACACTCACGGTTTCACGTAAAGAAAGCATTTTACAGCTTCTCTTTGGCATAGCCAAGTTGCCAGCATCACTACTCTTGTGCTTTGGAGCCATTATTAAGGGAAGTAAGGGTTACGTCACAGAACACAAGCCCTGCGATACACACCTCAGCAGTCGATCCAATAACCGAAATGGCTACTAAGTGACCAACAGGCATGGATCCACTGGACAAAGGGATGATTCTGTCCCTGGGAGTACGGAGCAGGATGGCTCGAGATTTCATCACACTGCTCAGAATGGCAAAGCAATTTAAAACTTAGGAGTTGTTTATTTCTGAAATTTTCCATTTAATATTTGCAGACCCCAGTTGACTGCAGGTAACTAAAACTTTGGAAAGTGGAACTGCGGATAAAGGGGGATTGCCATATAGCCTCTCTCTCCTACCAGGAAGCAATCTCTAGGAGGCACAGACTCCTGTCTATCTTATTTGCTGTTGCATCACCAGGGGCACATAGTAGGCACTCATTACTTTCTTGTGTAAAGAATGGCTATTCTAGGCACCTCTGAGGTGGTCCCCACGACCCCTTCTTCCGGTATGTATGCCCTTATGCAATTTTCCCTCCTTAAGTGTAGGTTGGACTGAGCGACTCAGTTCTAACAAACAGGGTATGACAGAAGTGATGGGAGGTCACTTCCAAGATGAGGCTACAAAAAGACTGTTTTTGGATTGGTTCCTGACTCTTCTTAGGATCAGCTATTGTCATGTGGTGAGGACACTTACCATGTGGTGAAGAACTATTTTGGACTGAATTCTGTCCCCCCAAAACTCATGTGTTGAAGCCTTATCCCCCAACATGACTATATTTGGAGATAGGGTCTTTAAAGAGGTCATTAAGGTTAAACGAGGACTGACTTAAGGGTGGAACCCGAATCCAATATGACTGCTGTCCTTATAAGAAGAGATGGCGACACCGGGGGTGCACAGCGAAAAGGCCATGTGAGAACAGAGAGAAGGCTGCCATCCACGAGCCAAGGAGAGAGGCCTCAAAGGAAGGTGCCAGCACCTTGGTCTTGGACTTCCAATCTGCAGAACTGTGAGGAAATTAATTTCTGTTGTTTAAGCCACCCAGCCTGTATGCAGTGCTTTATTATGGCAGCCCTAGCAGACGAAGACGGGAACCAAGGACATGTGAGTGATCTTGAAAGCAGATTCTCCAGCCCCAATGGAGACTTGAGATGACTACAGCCTTGACCCACAGCTTGATGACAACCGTAGGAGAGACCCCAAACCAGAGGCACCCAGCTAAGCCAGGCCCAGATTCCTGACCAACAGAAACTAAGAGATAATAAATGTTTGTTGTTTTAAACCACTACGTTTTGGTATAATTTGTTATTGCAGCAATAGGCAACTAATACAATGAATGAACTATTCTTTGCATTAGATGAAGGCAGTATTGTCATTATCCCCTGTTTATGGGTGAAGACGTGAAGGCTCAAAGAGGCTAGTGCCTTGCCTATGGTCAAACAGCCTGGCAGACCTTCTCAAGGGAGAGTAGAGGAAGCCAAAGATAAGCTTGGCTCCCACACAAGTTTTGCCTTGGGCTACCCTGCCAGGCCTGTCCAGCCGGAGGCACCAGGATACAGAGAACGTTCCTGAAATACAGCAGAGTGTCACTTTAATGGTCTCCTTGGAGTTTTTGCTGCCAAACGGAGTTAAGACAGAACTGGTATTTTAACAAGGTCCACCTTGATAAGCTTACCACATGCAGTAATGAGGCCCCTTGGACGTGGTCTAAGAAAACTGCCTCTCTCACACCAAACTGTGTGCTTTTGAGGGTCATGTTTGAAAGGACTTGAATATGTGGGATCGTCTCAGAAATTATAACAGCAAAGGTTTAAAGAACATTTCCTGTGTTCTAGGTAGTGTTCTAAGCATTTTATTATGTACATTTAATTCTGACACAATTCTGCTATTAATACTATCTTCATTTTATAGACGAGAAAACTGAGGCACCAAAGGCTTGAGCAATTTGCCCAACGTCGCACAGCTAGCAAGTGATAGAAACAAGATTTAAAACCAGGCGTTTTAGCTCCAGAGTTAAGGCTTTGACATATTATTCTCTAGGTCTTTAGAGTTTTTTAATACCTACAATGTAATAGCAACTTGTTGGCAAGTCTCCGTATCTCATAGACTTTCTAGTTTTAAAATATCCAAGTGAAAAAGAATCACAGCCCATGAGAGATATCTTGTCATGCCCCATGAAACACCTTTTAGGAGCTCGCTGCTGCCCTCAGTGTGACTTATGAGGCGCTCCAGGTTCTGACTCCTTCCTGAGCCCGTGACCCCCCCTTCTATTCGTACAGCTTCATTGCCTCTTTGCTGTAACCCGGGCAGCCAGACCCCGTGTCTCCCAGCCTTTGCCCAGGCTCCGCCCAGGAAACTATCCTCACTCATCTCTCCTCCTGCTAAACACTGCTCATGCTTCACCTCTTCTGGGAGGTCTTGCTGTCACCTTCACACCAGGCAGGAAGCCTTAGGCCTGTCCCCAACGCACCGTCAATCCCCCACAGCCCAACACTTGTGTCTTACCTCTTCTCTCCCTCTCCCCTGGACTATGATGTCTGAAGAGCACAAACACTTTATTTGCTTTTATATTCCCAGAAATTAACACAGCACTTGACACCTATTAAGTACCAGTTTGTTGAATGAACACAAACCTTTCAAAAAACCCAGCGACATTTTCAGTGACTCACCCCAGCTGTCTCCAGTAGAAAGATCTGAAGCACAGAGCCAGAGAAACGTCACACTGGAAGGGTCCTGGGAGAGATCCTGGGTTCCTTCAACAAACAGGTGAAAAACGAAAAAAAAAAAAACAATGAGTTCAGAGAAATGAATCAACTTGTCTCAATTAATCAAGGGTAGTCGTGGGAACCAGGTGGGGTTAAGTTTCCAGGTGTCTGAGCCCTCCAGATCTCAAAGTATTTGTATTAGCTTCCTATTGCCATTGTGACAAATTATCATAAACTTAGTAGCTTCAAAACAACACAAATGTATTATCTTACAGTTCTGGAGATAAGAATTGAGAAAAGACTCTCCCTGGGCTAAACTCAAGGTGTCAGTAGGAGTGGATTCCGTCTGGTAGATCTAGGCGGAGACTTCGCTCTCTTGCCTTTCCCAGCTATTCTAGAGGCCACCACATCCCTTGGTTGTGACCCCTTCCTCCTTCAGAACCATCACTGTAGCATCTTCAATCTTCCCTCCTCTCTGCTTCTGTCTTCATTGCTCCTGCCTCCCTCTTTGCCTTCAAAGGACCCTGATGACAATCCAAGATAATGGCCTTATCTCAAGAGCCCTAACTTAACCCCATCTGCAAAATTTCTTTTACCATGTAAAGAAAAACATTCACAGATTCTGGGGATTAGAATGTGGACATCGTTTGAGAACCACTATTTTGTCTACCACAGCATCTTAATGTTTCTGATGTCAAAACAGGTTCATGATCTGACTGTTTCTTCTATGGGCAGAATGGCTTTTAAAAAACGAACAAAACAAACAAACGAAAAGCCCTTCATAAATGTTCAAACATATTTTGTTCTGTTTTTTCATTTCTAAATGTCTACTTTTGAAAAACTGGTAGGAGAAGTGGTTCCCAATATATTTATAAAAAATACAGTATTACATATGAATGACTAGTATACTCCTCTGTAATGTTCATATTTTAGGCATGCATTTCTAACATTTTGTCCCTTCTGACTGATTCATACAGAGTTAAGAATATCTAATTTGCAAAGAAAAGGAGTGAAGGGAAATAATGTTTAGTGAGTATCACTATGTACCAGGCACTCTGGGTCTTATTTAATTTAAACTTCACAATAGCCTTTCTGAGCTTGGCTGTATTATCCCTCATTTCATAGTTGAAGAAACTGACTCAGAGAAATGAGGTAACTTATATAGCTCATAGAACCAGTAAGTGGAAGAATGAGTTTGAAATCTGTATTTATTTGGCTCCAGAACTCACGCTAGGCCTTGTTGCTTCCCCAAAACGTTCAACTTTCTTTTAACTCCCAGGTTGACTGAGTGATGCAGAGAAACAGAAAATAGGGGGTTGGGGGTGTGGAGACAAAAAGAGGCCATCAAGATAGATAAATTTGGTTGGAAATTTCCATGAGCAAGCAACTTTGGGGAAACCCTCCTGGAGGCAATAGGGATGCCCTCTACCAAAATTTGCGGTGAGGTCCAGGAGACTGCTGGTTGCTAGGCAACTCCTAGCCAGCCACACTTCTTACCAATCTAATTAGTATGTGTCATCTGTTTTCCAACAGTTGCTAGGTAACTCTCCAACTGTGGCCTTTTCCCCTCCCCTCCAACCCAATACTGATCCAAAAGGCAAAGGAGGGAATGTTTGTAAAAAAAAAAAAATCCACTGAAGATTTAAAATTCCCCTTGTGGCTTCATTATATCCACCAAGAGTAAGCAAATCCAGGAAGTATAATTCAGTGACACTAATATTGTAAACAAAGGTCCCATGAGCCAGTAAATTGATTCTTCGGGGACAGAAGACTTTGGGGACCAGAAAAGACCAGAGACCAGACTGAAATATCTTTGGGAACCACTTCAGACAAGAATTTTTATCAGGGATTCTGAAGGGACTTATCCTTTGAGCTATCTGAGAGGGAGAAAAGAGGACTGATATTTATGGAGCACCTGTTATTACTGGGCAACGGGCAATGGGTTAGACGTTTTCACAAACACCTCATTTACTCTTCATACAATGCCAGCGAGATGGGTAGCTGTTACCATCACATTTTAGTGATGAGAAATTGCAGTTCAGAAATGGTAAGTAATTTGATCATGATCCTTGTCCAAAGGAACTGGAAGTTAAAGACAGGAGGGTCTAACTAAATTCTATGCATGATCTTTCCACTACTCCCTACGTGGGGCTATCGCCACAGGATGACAAGTATTATCATTCATTCCGTATAACCTCAGTATTAAAACAGCCGTCTGGCAACAAAAAAGCAAGCTGGAAAACATGAACTCCTCACCCCTGTTCGTTGCCAGGGATACAAGTCTACTCTAAGACAGTGATTCTCTAACTTTTTGGTCCCAGGACCCTTTCACACTTCTAAAACTTTAATGAGAACTCCAAAAAGCTTTTGTTTATGTACATTACATCTATTCATACTTCCCACATTTGAAATTAAAACAGAAATATTTTAAATGTCTATGTATTAATTAATCTCAAAAATAGTACAACAATAAACCCATTGCATGGTTAAACACAGTGATTTGTTTTTCTGTAAAATAACTACTTTCAATAAAACATAGAGTGAGAAAAGTGGCACTGATTTACATTTTTGCAGACCTGTTTGATGGCTGGCTTCCTAGAAGAGCTGGGTTCTCTTCCCTGCTTCTGCATTCAGTCTGGAGCCTTGTCACATGCCAGACAGTCCCTGGACCATTTCACTCTCCTTCTCCACTGTACATTGAAGAGAGACTGAGCATGAGATAAGCAAATAGCATCCTATATTATTACAAAAACAGTTTGACCTTGAGGGCCCTGTCTCAGAGTCTCCCAGGGATCCCCAGACCACACTTTGACAAACACTGCCTTAAGGCAAGGTAATTTGAATGCCCAGAATGCATTCAGAGTTCGACTGTGTTCCTTCTGTTTTTCCAGCTAATTGTTTAAGAATATCCCCCGTCTTTCTTGCCTGTAGCACTTTACGGTCCCTTAGAACCCCAGACTACCCCTCTGGTATACAATCTTTGCAATGCTGTCTGTGAAAAATAAGGTGCAGATACTGGCTCCAAACTGTCTGAAATGGTTAGAAATATCAGAATATGTAGCTTCTGTTGTATCAGCAGCCTTTCCCCCACCTCTTCTGGTAACTGGTGCAGAAAGAAGAATGAGCCCTCCTGGCCTCTGTGACTGGTAGAAGGGATGGGCCTCGAACCCACACAGGCCAATCAGAGCACTTCCCTAGTTTGCAATTTCTGCTCCTGAGGTATTAGCCTGTTGTACTAGAGCATCAACTTGATGCTGCTACTTTAGAGTCATCCACCCTGCCCTCCCACCCCACTGCAGACTTATAGTTTCACAGGTTAGCGATTCTGTCAGATAATGTCTACTGGCTCTTTTAACACTGAGGTTCTGCACTAATTTTTCTTTCTGAGCCCCTCACTGCCCCTGTGAAATCCCCCCTTGGCTGTCCTGCCCATCAGAGTCCAAAGTGCTGAATTACTCTCCAAAGCCTGGAACACTGAGGCTCTTCTCTCTGCTCCCTCCCACCCTCCCATACACTTGCCCAAATTCCTCTTCAGGGAGCTCGAGTCTTCTCTGCTTTCACAGCAGGGGTCAAGCAGCCCAGATGTCCTACCACCTTGCAATGAAGTGCACCCATTCCAACAGCCACATTTATCAACGTCAGGGTCGGCCGTGGTGAGGGGAGGCTGTGTCTCTGCGTGAGCTATTCTCTCTGCCTGGGAGTCACTTGTTGGCTTCAGCAAGTATTTGCTGAGTATGTACTTTGTCCCAGACACGGCACTGAGAATACAGAAACAAAAAGGACAGTCCCCACCCTCACAGAGTCCACATCTGGTAGGGCAGATGAGCCATAACCAATAACAACAACAAGAGCTAGCTAATAAGATTGATGTCTCACATAGGACTCCTGCTGTACAAACGATACAACAGCCGCCCAAAACTGGCTAAAGCATAAAGGAGGATTGTTAGCTCTCCGAACTGACAAATCTAATAGGACCTCCAGAGCAGCTTTGTGCTGCTTTTCTCCCTTTTCTTCCTCTACCCCAGATCCATTCTCTGTCCTTCTTATACCAGCCTGCATCTGGGAGGGTGATTTGGGTGCAATCTCTGGCTTTGATGGTGTCAGCCAATGCAAGTACTAGCAGAAGATTGGAAAGCTTGAAGAGGATGAGGTCAGAGTATTTACTTGCCCTCAGCCTGTCACCCTTCCTCTCTGCCTTGGCAGTCTGGCAGAGGCTGCAGCCTTCTTCCATGGCTCCAGCTCTTGTCGGGTTCTGGTAACACTGTTCCCTCCCCTTGCCTCCTCAGCGCTAAGGGTATCAACACCTTCCCACTCTTGCTAGTCCCTGGGTGCTTCCCTATGGTGTCCTGGCTTCCTTACTCCTCCCTCACATCTCTGTATATAGTCCTGGTGTTCACCTCTTTTCATGTAAGCCTTGTTGAATATTCTATCTCCCCTCACAGGGACGAGGTGGCTACTAGGGCCTAGAGTGTCCCAATGCCCACATCGTCAAGGTCCAAGGCAGCAGAAAGAGTGTGCCTCTTATCCCTGTCATGCTCACTACACCCTCCTCATGTGCCCACCCCTGAACCAATCACTGTGGCTTGAAGAATTCAGTGGGCTGATTGGCCAGGTGTGGTCATAGGATCCACCCCCAAAGCCAGCAATGGAGCCATCGTCACTCAAGCGGTGGCCTAAAAGTGAGGGAGGAGGTGTGGCCCAAAGGAAATTCTGGGTGCTGTTACCAATAAAAGAAGGAATGGGCCTGAGTGGCCCCCAACAAGAAATTTCCACTTCAACATGTCACAAGAGAAAAAAACAGATGAAAGGTTGGTGGAGTTAGAGATGCGAGAGGTCACCAGTGGCAGGGATTGTCCCTCTGTTGACTACTTTTGCCAGGAAGTTCTTCTGCCCTTTTTACTGCAGAGATAATTCTCAGCTATATCCTGTTCACTATCTTTCACCAAGGAGTGAGCCTTAGCACGTTCCTCTATGGCTTCTGGACTGTTCTCATACCTGCTGCCATTTTGTGTCAAGATTATAAGCTACTCCAAAAGCTGAAATTGAGGTGCGTGCCACACCTTATGAGTCAGTGATTTCTTTCAAAATTATCGTAATGTGGACGGACCCTTGTGAACTTCTAAGTCATAACTTGTAACAGAGATCTCCCCTTATTCAGTTTAATGCAGCAAATACATTGCATGCTGAGGTGGAAATATTTTGAAAATTGAAAATACCATACAAATAGCAGGCATAATTAAGTCCTCGTGTAAGGAACTGTCCTGGGCTCTGTCCACCTGCTCAGCCCTTTAAGGGAGCAATCCCATCCCCCACCCCTCATGCAGCCGGTACCATCAAAGGCAGATCCTTCTTATCCACAGTCCATTCATAACCATAAAAACGCCTGCTCCACCCACACCACATTCCAACCTGCTCCAAATCCCAAGCTCTCATGACCTTGTTGCTCCTTTTCTTTTCCCCTTTCAGACTTGAAACCTTCCTGGATAGATCCTTGCCTCTTCTCCTGCACTGTAAAGGCTCCCTGTCTACACTATCTCAGTCCACATCAGACAAGGCCACTGCCTGATCCAGAACGGTCAAACACTCCTTTCAAAATGCTGTGAGATCTCATATCCTCTGACCCTTAATAAAGAAAGTAGATAGCTCTGAAGAACGCTGAGCCATGACCTCTGAGGAGAATACACCTCCCAAGATGCCAAGTGGTGGGAGTGGGTAATAATATACTGTGAGGACCTCAAAAGAGCTCCTTGATTGTGAGACTTTGGCATACCTGACCATCGGTGTACTCAGAGAGTCTGAACCAATGGCTAATAATCTTGTAGTTAATTAATTTGATCCCTCTATAGTCAGTTTTTTGCCCTTCTATACTTTTTTTCCCTCAGTTAGGATCTATATATCTGTAGTCATACAGTATTCACATTAAAAGCAAAAATTGGGGTGGCCGGTTAGCTCAGCTGGTTAGAGTGTGGTGCTGATAACACCAAGGTTGTCGATTCAATCCCCACATAGGCACTGAGAACTGCGCCCTCCTTAAAAAAAAAAAAAAAAAAAAAAAAAAGCAAAAGTTGACCTGTTTTCAAATTTGAGCACTTACCAGCTTTGTGACCTTGGGCAATTCACTGAACATCTCTGAGCCTCAACAGTAAAATGTCGATAACAATTCTGCCCTGTCTACCTCGCAGATGCTTGAGGATTAAGTGAGATGGTTAAAAAATGTGAATGTGACCGAAACCCTGTAAATGTGAGCTATTATCATTATCATTGCTATCAATAAAATTCAAGGGGACATAAGTTCTGTTTTCCTCCCCTTCCCATCACCACACAGCATCCCTCAAATTCCCCTTCAAATGCAGCCACCTACTTTACCCAAGCCCATGTTCCTCCCTGATGACCAGGGAACTATTTTTCTCATATATCCCTCTTTAAAAGGATCACCACTCAGAGCTCATCTCTCCATAGAAACCCAGACAACAAATAGAAGCAGCAGGTTTTCAGCCGTTTCCACTCTGACTGCTTCAATTAAATAAACCCCACACAACTCTTCCATTAGCATGTGGGTGGAGAAGCCAGAGATGCTTCAACGACCTCTGGTTCGCTTAGACCTTCCAGTTATTTTCAGATAATATCTCATCTCCTTAGCTAGTGTTGTAAGTAACCTGTGCCGCTGTCTGTGTGAAGAGATGTGGTTGGGACAAATCTGCTGTAACCTTAACATCTCTTTCAAGGGCTGGAAATTATAAATATGTTTTTCCATATCATGCAATCCTTTATCAAGTACTTTTCTTCTTTCTCCAAGGGGGCTGTTTCTTCAATAAATAGCTTACCTCTGTTAGCAGAATCTTGGACCTATAAAAAGATTAGTGGTAAAGAAATAGAAATAGGAACGCTCAGTTCAGATAAGAATGTGCCAAATCCAGTGTGTATGTTCACAGCCCTATGGCTTTGAGGGCACTTCACAAGTCAATGTGCCATATAGAGGATTCCCAAATCTTTCCACATGAAGTATTTCTTCAAAAACAGACAGCAAGATGCAGACAGCAAGCTCTCTTGTTTCACCAGATAGACCCAGATGGCATCTCAAAGATGGTGCTTGGCTGGCTGCCAGGGGAAGAGTTTTAACGGCAGTGAGGTAAAGATTCCGGGGAACAAGAAGGGAAAACTTAGCTTTGAGGTCAGGGGGAGATACAGGGAAGAAGGGATGAGGATACGGTGCAAGGGGAGAGCTTTTGCGTTTGGATCAACCTTGAGTATGAAATAGAAACCTGGTAGCTCCCTACTGAGGCAAATGCAGCAGCAGTTTAGATCAGCTCCATATAAATGAACATGGAGACATCTCCCAAGCAGATTGTTAAAAGAAAAAAACCAGTTTAAGTTTATCTACAGTATTCCATATGTGCAAAAAAACACACATGCATTTGACACCACAAACAAAAATAAACAAGTGGGAACTATATCAAACTAAAAAGCTTCTGCACAGCAAAAGAAACCCATCAGCAAAATGCAACTTGTGGAATGGGAGAAAATACTTTTCAAATCACATCTCTGATAAGGGGTTAATACCCAAAATATATAAAGAACTCAAGAACTCCTACAACTCAATAGCAACAACAACAACCAATATCCAATTGAAAAGTGGGCAGAGGAACTGAATAGACATTTTCCAAAGAAGATATACAAATGGAAAAGTACTCAATATCACTAATCATCAGGGGAATGCAAATCAAAACCACAATGAAATATCACCTCACACCTGTTAGAATGGCTGTCAGGGTTGTTGAAGATGTGGAGAAAAGGGAACCCTTGTATGCTGTTGGTGAGAATGTAAATTGGTGCAGCCACTATGGAAAACAGTATGGAGGTTCCTCAAAAAATTAAAAATAGAACTACCATACGATGCAGCAATCCCACTTCTGAGTATATATCCAAAGGAAACAAAATCACTATCTTGAAAAGATATCTGCATCTTCATGTTTAGTGCAGCATTATTCACAATAGCCAAGACATGGAAACAACCTAAGTGTCCATCAATGGATGAATGGATAAAGAAGTTGTGACATATAGATGTAGATATAGATGTAGATATATAGGTATAGATACATAGATAGATAGATGAATATTATTCAGCCATAAAAAAGAAGGAAATCCTGCCATTTGTGACAACATGAATGGACCTTGAGGGCATTGTGCTAAGTGAAGTAAGTCAGACAGAGATAAGCAAAACTGTATGATCTCACTTACATGTGGAATCAAAAAAAAACTAAACTCATAGAAACAGAACAGACTTGTGGTTGCCAGGGGAGGGAGGTGGAGGGTGGGAGAAATGGGTGAGGTTGGTCAACAAAAGATACAAATTTCTAGTTGTAAGTCATAGGCACATAATGTACAGCATGACGACTATAATTAATAATACTGTATTGTATATTTGAAAGTTGCTAAGAAAGTAATCTTAAAAATTCTAATCACAATACAAAAAACTGTAACTATGTGAGGTAATGGATGTTAACTAAACTTATTGTGGTGATCATTTCTCAGTATATGCACACACCAAATTATTATGTTGTACACCTTAAGCTAATACAATATTATAAATCAATTATATCTCAATAAAACTTTAAATTAAAAAAAAGAAACTTCTTAAATTGACCATACAAAACCACATGTACGTGCAAAATAAAACTATGTATTTTCATGGAAATATATGTATGTGCATGCATAAAAGAACGTCTGAAAGATTAAACAACAAACTATTAGCAGGGTTACCTCCCAGGAGGAGACTGGGTTTGGGGTCGGAGGAAGTCAGATCCCACCACTTGGGAACTTCTGCAGCAGGCTTATTCGGATTTCCCCCATTCTGCACATGGGAAGTCTTGGGCTTCTCCATAAACATTGGATATCTTTCCTTTTACAAAGGAAGATGATGTCTTTCGCTCCCTAAGGCACCCTTGTGTGGACACGCTTCCTGCTAGCTGGTTATTCTCAGACCCCCCTCCCCACATCCATGTGCATCACCCTAAAGTAGTATCTTTTTCACCTAGACACTAAAATTGAGTCTGACTTTTGAGTTCTAGCAACTTAGAATCACTTTACTGCCCTCAACATCTTCCAAAGACCATTACTCCCAACTAACTTGACCCGACTTATGCCCTTCGTCAGCCAGGTGAGGCCATGCTAAACTAATCCTAGTCATTTGGGCCCCAGGTGAGTGTTCCGTGCTTACCTGTGCTCCTGCCTCTGTGGCCACATTAGCGTGTCTCTACATCCTGGCAACCCCTGTTGCAGGTCGTACTCAACTTCCACCAGGATTATTTCAAGAGACTCCTAAGTGGTCTGTCTGCTTTTATCTAATCTACGCTCCACTCCACTCCAGGATGAGTTCTCACAGATTCATTGCCATTACCACTTGAAACTCTTCAGTGACTCTTGCCTCCTAAAGTGTCAGTTGTCAACTTCAGTGTATACTAGAATCGCCCGGGAGCCTCTCTAAAATGCAGATTTCTGGGTGCCTCCTCCAAAGGCTCTGATTCAGTAGATCTTGAATTTTTAACAAGCACCTAAAATAATTCTGATGCAGAGTATGGGGATCAAACTTTGAAAAGCACTACCTCAGGCAAACAGCAGCCCTAGTTCCTTAGTATGCTAATCAGATTCCTCATAAACTGATTCTTACCTCTCCAGCCTCACATGTACCTGTCTGCACCTCAGACATTTCCTTCCAGCAACACAGACCAGCTTCTTGTACCCCACCCTCTGTTTTGCCCTTCAATGCTGTTGTTCTCAACTGTGTCCATAAAACTCTCCTTGCTCATCTGCCAACATGCTTCCTCTGGCTAATGCCTACACATCCTTCAAAACCCAGCTCAGGCATTACCTCCCTCCAGGAATCTTCCCTGACCCTCCCAGGTTATGTTACAACCCCCTGTCTCATCCTTCTAATACCCAAGCTTTGTCAGATAAAGCTCCAATTCCATTTCCTAGATTTTCTAGAAATCCCGGATTCTGAGATCCTTGCAGGAAGGCCATGTCTTATTCATCCCCCCTAAGCCCTTAGGAGCTACCACAGACCCTGGCACACTGTAGGCAGTTACACTCGTACAGTGTAGATATTTACACAGGTACACATAGGTAGTTTCACTGGTACACTGTAGGCACTTTGCTGATGGCTGGATAGGCCACAGCAAAGGAAGCCTTTTTAGTTGACATCTCTCTGAAACTACAAGAGCAAGCTGGTCAAGTGATATTTCACATGCCCTCACCTCTCTTCAACATCCTTCAATTAAAGGACGTTACCGCCCAGCCGAAGACGTGATGTTTTTTTCCAACCCTGCAGAAATAGAAAAAGGCTATGACTCAATATTTTCCAGCAGAAGCTTGACTCTAACAATTCAGTCACCAAGATGCCGTCCGCCAAGCTCATGCCACTTACACTGCTACCGAGACGGGGGGGTTTTGTGTAGCCCCCAGTAAAGCAGACAACCTCATCCTGGGCACAGTCCTTATCGACCCACGACCTTCCTTTGCCACCATTTCATCCCCTGACTACATCCTTACTAGCAGACGACTTTTTAATTCTGATAAGTACTCATAAAGATCCTACTTCCTGAAGAGTAATGCCTACCCTCAGGGGCAACGGTAAACAACAAACACTTCCCTCCCTCCTTGCCCCCAGCATGGGTCTGGGGGTCCTTGACTCCATGAGTGTTCCTCTCATTCCTGGAGGAGCTGTGCTAATCATCATATAACGCTGTTCAGCTCTAGGTCACAATTCCTTAACTTGCTGTTACACACTAGGCATCTCTAAAGGAAGACGGGGGACGCATTTCCCAAATTTGCTTGACAGAATATTTCATAGGACTGATGTTCCTGGAAATACGTTTTAGTCAACACTGCTTGAGAAACTATTCTATCTTCAGATGACTACAAGTACACTAAGGGCCCCAGTCACTCAAACACGTTGTCTCAAGATACAATGCTTCATCCCACTTCAAGGGCAAGCTGTGGATTTGGGGTAGAAGAAAGAATTGGCCTCATTGAATTGGGATGATACCATGTCTCTGAGACTTCTGAAGGAATAGAGCCCCTCAGAAAAGGTGAAAACCAAGAAGTATCCTGGAGATTGTATCATCTAGCACTCTTGTTCCCCAGCACGAAATTCAGGCTCAATTCATTTGGATCAACTTATCTGCACTGCTGGTTTTTGAAGCCAAAAAATGCTACTGTCCACCCTCTTAAATGATGGTATCAAAGCTTTCCCAAAGGTCAAATTAAAGTCATGTGACATCTGATTTGTCTCAAGTCTTGGGGTCAGGAGCAAATGTGCCTAAGCTTGGCACATGACGGGTCACAATGCAGCCCGGCTGTTAGAAGATCATCACATGAAGAGCCCACGGTGACAAAAGAGAACAGCTTGGAAGGCAAGTGCTGTGTCAGGAGCAGATTTCTGCGGCAGCATCTGCTGTCACCGCTGGGGTGTCCAGCTGGTCATGTGCTCCTTCCGAAAAAATGAGCCATCCATCACTGACTCAGTTCTTAAACCAACCAGGCAATAATTATTAGTTGAGCATCCCCCATTGTGGATCAATATAAAGTAAATTTACTGATCAATAAATATATTAATGTATTGAACGCTACATGTCTTTATACAATAAATATTTCCTGAGGACATGTCATTTTCAGGCATAGAAGATGAATAAAACAAGTTTCTGTCTACGAGGAGCTCATGGTCCTATAGGACAGACAGACTGGAAAACAAATCAGTACAGTGAACTGTGATACAATAATAAAGCCCTTGGACATTTGTTTTATCTCATAAGCCTCAGGTTCCTCACTTTTTAATTGGGGATTATTATCTGCTTATAGCAGGTTCTACTTATAGTATCTACTTTCTAGTATTTGTGTGAGGATCACAAGGGTTAATGTATATGAAGAGCTCAGAACAGGGTCTGGCACATAGGAAAATCTGATCAATGTTAATAATAGACAAAGTGCTGTGGAAGCAAAGAGAGGGATTGGGACTCATGTAGGACTAGGAAAGGCTTCTGGGGTGGTGATGGAAGGATACGGAGATGCTCACAGAGAAGCAGGGGAAGGAGAGTCTACGCAAAGGAAATAGCAAGGACAAAGACACAAAGGTTTGAATTACAGAGACAACGCTGCCTATTCATCAAATCCATTTCTTCATCCTCTTGGGTGCATAGCTGAACTACATTTCCCAGCCTCCCCTGCAGTTAAGTAGGGCTATATAATTGAGTTCTAGCCAATGAAATGGGGCCAGAGTGATATAAGGTCTGACTCCTAACACGTCCATGCACTTTCATCCTCTCATCTGCTGGCTGGATGACTCCAGGATGAGCTTGCAGTCACTTTTAGAGACAGAAGGAGCCTGGATCCCTGAATCATTGCATGAAGAAGAGCTGCCCAGGAAAGCCACTCAACCAGGAATATCACATTGGAGTACCTATAAGCACTGTATAAAATTGTATTGTGTTAAGGCACTGAGATTTCAGCGTTTATTTGTTACCTTGGCAGAGCTTAGCATTACTTACCCTGAATAATACAGTGTGAAACCTCATGTTGGGTTTGAACTATAACTAGGGGTTATTTGCTAAAACTTAAATTTGTGGAAGAAAAGGCTGGAAAGATAAGTAGGGATCAATTTGCAAAGGAGTCTAAATGCCTCACTAAGGATTTTGGACTGTGCCCTATAGGCAATGGGAAATTTTTAAAGGGTTTTAACTAGAGGAATCACAGAATCAAATGTGTGCTTTCAAAAGAACACCTTGCAAACAGGGAGGATGGAGAATCTGGGTGGAGGTGAGGCTGGAAGTGGAAATCAGTTGTTAAAGACCATTAGGTAATGAATCCTTGAAGGGAAAGGCTATCATACTCAGCATTGTGTCCCAGGGCTTAGCCCAGTACATGGCACATGGCAGGTATTCAGTACAACTGGATGCGTGGATGGACGGATGGATGGACAGACGGACGGACGGATGGATGGATGCATGGATGCATGGGTGGATGGATGGATGCATGGATGGACAGATGGATGGATGGATGGACGGATAGATGGATGGATGGATGGATGGATGGGCAGATGTTATTACAATAATCCTAGTGAGAGATGATGAGATGTAAAGTAGGATTGTGGCAGTGGAGATGGAGAGGAAGGGACAGACTGAAGGTATATTTTAGGAGTCAGAATAGACAGGGTTTGGGGACCCAGTTGGCTATAGACAATAATGGATTTCCAAGAAACATCAAGTTCCAGGTCCTGAAGTCAGAGCCCAGAGGCAGGGAAGACAAACAGTAGATGATAGCCCTGTTGCCAGCCGAGCTTTCAGGAGGACCATCTCAAGACCTGGCCTTTTGCCAGATATTCAACACATATCTTCTCATAACCTCTGTAAATGGCTTTGCATCTCCTGCAGAAACAAAGGAATTAAAGGGAGCAAATTTATCGATTTCCTAATATTTTCCCAGCTAGTCCTTTGGGGTTATTGCCAAGTCTACTGAAGGATTATATTGTCCCTTCATTCTTCTCCCTTTTGTTTCCTGGAAGTCAGTGTTTTCTCCCAAATCCTTCTGTTCTTCACTTGTCTGATTCTGTGATTCCCCACTCTGAAATGCTTCCCACCTAAGGAGGCAGTGACATTCTACACCAGAGATCGGCAAACTTTCTCTGCAAAGGGCCAGATGGTAGACATATTAGGTTTTGTGAGCCATGCAGGCTCCGCTCTGCTGTTGAGCCATAGACAATATGTAAATGAGTGAATATGGCTGTTTTCCGATAAACTTTGCTTACAAAAATAGGTAGTGAGCTGGAGTTGGCCCATGGGCCACAGTTTGCAAACCACTGCTCTAGAATGACCCAATTCCATATAGGAATAGAAGCCACAGGAGGTAATGTGAAGAACTGAGCAGTGGGCTGGTTTTACGGTGTCAACATGAGCAAAGCACATAATCTCTCTGGATCCAAGGTCAAGGAAACAGGGATATTATTGTCTGTTATTCCTGATAGTGCAGACAAACAAGGAGAACTAACTGCTGTTACATACCAACCAGGTGCCAGGAACTTTACAAGCCATATTTTATTCACTCCTCAGAGGAACTCCGTAATGTATTATTGTGCCCATTTTTCAGACAAGAAAGGTAAGTCTCAGAGAGGTTAAGTAAACAGCTCAGCACACATTCCTAAGAAATGACAGAGCTAGGTTTTCACGCTAAGTCCACCCAGTTCTAAGTTCAGGCCCTTCCCACCCATATCACACTCTCTTCCAAAGAAAGATGTTGCCTGGGAAAAGTCCAGCTGGCCAGGGCTGGCCAGAGAGGGCCTCAGCCTCAGCATCACATCCCTAGATCTGGTCCTGAGCTTGCAGGACTGAGAGCTGATGAACCAATCACTCTGGACAGACTCCCATTAACCAAGCTCACAAAGAGCTAGTAATACATCAGAATGCAAATAAATCATAGGGGACACCTTTCCTCTTTTTTGTAACTAGAATGTTCTAGTCCCCAAATCAGCACAAAACCCTTCCCAATATCAGGGCACAGAAGTCCAAATTAAAATTCCCAGTAAGTGTGGAGTCAGAGTGGAGTCAGAGCCAGAGATTTTAGGAAGCCAAGGTCAGGCCCAGCCCACGATCCATCTCTGGACACCACAGGGCCTGGAATTCTTCAGGTCTCAATGGCCAGGACACTGCTGTACACGGCACCTTTCCATTCTCTCTCTGGTCCCTCATTTTCCTGGGATTGACACTAAATACCTTCCTTCGCATGGCTTGTTCTCTCTTCCTTTAATAAATGTTTATCTGATTCCAAATACAGGTTCATCACAGAACACTTCAAATATACAGTAAAGATAATAAGTTCTAAATCGTCCACAATCCCACCATTCTGAGATAACCACAGTCAACATTTGGGAATATAAACCTTTTTTCTATCCATGGTAATACACATACATATATGTATATACATATATAAATATGCACCTTTATAAGAACGGGATCATGTTGTATATATTTTCTGGTGACTTTTTCTTCACTAAATAATACATAGCAACCAACTTTTCATGTTGCCAAATATTTTTCTTGATCATTCAGTGGTTGCCCGTTATAAATATGTGCTATAATTCATTTAACCAGTTCCCCGACTGTTGGACTCATTCTTCCTTTAGCTACTTTAATATCCATCAGTTTGACTAGAGCTCGGCCTGGGAACTACTGGGTCTCTTAATCCCTTGGCTTATTTTTATTAGTCATGCTCTCTGCCTCCCCTATCTGAATCCACTCCTCCCTCACAGCATGCTCTGAGATCCTAATGAGGTGTGTGCATTGAAGCCCTTTCTGTGATGTAGATCAGGGTCCTCAAGAAATGGTTGATTGAACCTGCATAGGGGGAACCACAGGAGGCGGGGATTGGCACCTGGGGTGAAGGTGCTATGGAATGGGGATGAGAAATGACCCTGAGTGCTGTGCTGGCCTCCCCCTGCAAAGGGGCTCCAGAAACCCACCCTAGAGAACAAGGAAGTGGGATTGGGCAGGCAAAAGCCAAGGTGCATGGGTACCCAGCACTCACTGGGACAGTCTAGGATACTCCCGAGCTGACTGCAGCTGCCTTGGTGAACACATACACACATGTGTACACACTCGCATGCATACACAAGTCAGAGTGTGCTGAGAAGAAAAAGCCCCTCAACATCAATGCCAAAGTGAAAGCGACCCCTTCCTCCTATGGCTGCTGGCAACGCAGTGAGAATCCAGGCTCTGGATTCAGACTGTCTAGGTTGAATTCCCAACTCACATGCTACCATGTGTGGCCTTGGAAACGCTGCTTCACTTCAACATGCCTCAGTTTCCTCACCTGTAAATTAGCGATTGATTAATATCTACCTTGCAAGACAGTTTGAGGAGCATGAAATAATGTGTGTTAACATATGTCTATTATTAGACTTAGGAGGCGCATAGTAAAGGTTTAGCAGGCATGAGCTATTTTTCATTATTATTATTATTAATTATTACTGTTATTGGTGTTTGCAGAGGTTAAGGGATATCTCAGAGCCAGCTACACGAGAAAGAACCTGGACCTTGATAAATTCCAGCTCACCCGGGGCCCATAACGACTCCATTATCACAGCCATAAACCACTGGGGGCACCTTGAGCACACTGGCTGATGTAATGCTATGCTCTGGGTGACAGAGGCCAGCCCATAAATAAATCAGGCCGAGCTTCAAAGCCAGGATACTCACACTCCTCCAGTTCAGTGGCGTGCTGCTCATCACAGCTTGCACTACTTCCCCACCAGCAGGATCCAAGAGCCTAAGTTTTCTGTCACCACTTGCTGGTCTAATTTTAAAAAGCTGGTAAGGATCATGACGGAAGGGAGGGCCTGAGGAGGAGGGGACGGGGCATGATGTTATCGGTGGTGGATGTGCCCTAGGGATGGACAGACCACAGGACAACCACTACCACAGCCTTTAAAAGGTTCAGACCTGTTGCTATTCATGTCCTCTGCAATTTGAAATTAATGGACCCTGGGCACAGCATGAGGGATGCAAGTCAGACCTAGGGCATAACTTTATGGCTAGAACAACAGTTAAAACACTAGGCTGAGGAGTCAAAGTTACTTTAGCGTACCTTTCCCAAGAGTATCATTAAAAAGAAAAACATATTGTTTCTCATTGGTTCAGGCCAGCCATCGCCAGGTAGAGGAGAAGAGGGTGAGATGGGGAAGTCAGTGGACAAAATGTCAGCTTATCACATTCTCACTTTGCTTGGAGATCAATTACATAACAAGTTTATATGCTCTAAAGTCAATTGTGACATTAATTCCAAAATGAGATTTATATCCTCGCCTGAGTCCAAAGTCCCATATTGACATAGGTCTGCTACTTGGAGCCCTTCTTGTAAATTAATGCCTCTCTCCATCAGAATCTGCATGGTGATGGGAGCAGGTGGTTTTTAGTAGCAGAGTCAGGCTCCAGCTGCATGCTTTGAAATTAAACTCCAGGTTGCAGCTTGATCCCAAGCAACTCACTTGGCTGATGACACCCCACCCAGTCCCAGGAAAGACGCTGGATGAGATGGGAAGGAGTACCTTCACGGCTCCCTCAATTCTCTTCTTCCCACATTCACCCCTTCCTGAGTGGGGGTCTTGGGAAGGTAGAAAAAGAGGCAGTTTGCTAGGACAGTAATGCGCCAGGCTGTCCTGTAAGAGGCTGTGGATAACGGCAAAGCCAATGTTTTTGGTCTTTGGGAGGTTTCACTCTGACAACTCAGCAGGAGCCAGAGTACCCAGGGTTGGGGCTGGGATGAAGCCCTTCAGGATGAAGCCAGGACCCTGCAGAGAGAAGCAAGCGCCTGAAAGAAGGGAGAAACAGGCCAAGAAGATCCCAGAGTGGGAAGCACAGAAGGAGGAGGGCAGTCAGAGAGAGAAGACTTTCCCAGGCGTTCAGCAAAAAAAAATCAGCTGTTACCGTCTGAACTCTGTGTTTTTTGGGGTGGCCTGTGGGTAAGTCTTTGTGCAATAGAGTACACCACTACACTGCTGCATGTCAGGAGCATTGCCAAGGGGTCCATCCTATGCTGAAACTCTGCCTGCTTTCTCTGGCGGCCGTGAAGAGCCCAAGAAGGACCGCATAATAATAATAATAATAACAGCAAACAGGGATTAAGTGCTTACCGCATGTCAGGTGCTGGTCTAAGAACTTTATACTATTTGCTCATCTAATCTACTCAACAGCCCTCAAGGGACATAGCTATTATCCTCATTTTACTGATAAGGACACAGAGGAGCATAGAGGTTAAGGAATTTGCCCAAGGCCACACAACTAGATGTTAGGGAAAGCTTAAGTTCAAATTCAGGCACTCTACCATTTTCCCAAAAATAAGGCCTAGCCAGAAATTCAGGTCTAATGTGTTTTGGAGCAAAAATTAATGTAAGATCCGGTATTATATATTATATTATATTATATTATATTATATTATATTATATTATATTATATTATATTATATTATATTATATTATATTATATTATATTATACCAGGTCTTATAGTAAAATAAGACCGGGTCTTATATTAATTTTTGTTCTAAAAGACGCATTAGAGCTGATTGTCCGGCTAGGTCTTTTCGGGGAAACAGGGTAGCTCTGAGGAAAGACCAGGGGCCAGAATCAAAGCTGAGGATTAGAGCCTGTAGCCATGTCAAGGAGTTTGGAACAAGGAGACAAGATGAAAGGGAAAGATCAGGGGCAAAAGTGAGTGATGAGGGAGAACTTGAATGATGGCCTAGAACAGTCTCTGGCATTCAGGACTCGTTTGGGTGGTATAAAGAGTATGGGGCATGGTGTGTGGATGATTCTACTTGGTTTGGTGGACCAGGACTAGTAGACAAACTGGGTAACCAGCACCCATTACATTAGGGAGTGAGATACTTACAGGCTCCTACCTCCCCACCCGCTGCTTCTGCATGTGACCTGTTTCCCCTTCTCTGACCCTTTCACTATATTAACTATGAGGATCCCATCAATTAATCAACAAATATTAATTCAGAGCCTCCCATGAGCTGGGCACTGTCCTAGGTGCCAGGAGCGTGTGGCAGTGAATACGACAGAATCCTGCCATTCGGCGCTTGCACTCAAATGGGTCCAGAGGAAGACATTTTCAGCCAGAAACGGAGTCAGTGAATGAGATGAACACATCCAAAGGGATGATTTGAAAATAAAAGTCCAAATGTAGTCTAGGAACTAAGCAATGTTTTTACAGCCCTTCTGTGCCAATCTGTAGGGAACCTCAGCGTTAAGAAAAACAATTTGATGATTTTAGGAAATTTTCTTGCATGTGGTACAAGTCTTTTAAGGTTTAGTTGAACATCAGTACGTTGTTCCAATAAACTCATCATAATCAGTCATTTGTGTCACCTTTTATGAGTCCCATATTTTTAAGTGATAATATGTGAAAGCACTTTGCATATTATTGTGCCATCCTCAAACGATAGCTACGGTTCGTGATACTTTTCAGTGACAGCATTTGTGTGAGTGGCTGTGTGCCATTCATTAATTTATGTATTCATCAAGCAATTATTGAGAGCCTGCGCCGTACTGGGCATGGGATGGTAAAGAAGACAAATGCTTTGCCCTCAAGGGACTGTGGTATGGTGGGGACACAAATAAGGAGCAGACAAATACCACAGGAAACATGGCACTGAATGTACAAGTACCTACCCAGTACTAAGGAAGACCTGGATTTGAGGATAAGGGAAGACAGCGTGGAGGAAGGGACATCTGAGCCGAGACCTGCAGGAGGGCTAGGAGCAGGCAATCAAGTACCCAAATAAAAAACGTGCTATCAATTCTGGAAAGAACAAACACTCCAGATTCAGAAAAACCAAGTGTGGATCCTAGCTGACCCAATGGGTACTGTTGGGCAAATTCTTTCATTCATCTGCGCCTTTGCTTCCCGATTCATAAAAGTATAGGTAACACTTACTTTGCAGGCTCAGTTTAAGGATTACTTGTAAATTGCCTAGTACAGTGCCTGGTGCACGGTAAGTGCTTACTAAGTGGGAACCATTGTTCTTATGTTAGTGGTAAGTCAATACACATTCATTTCTTTCAACAGAGCAGGAGTAGCCCCGAGCTGAGAGGCATGAGGCCAGGGAATAGAAAGTAAAAACATTGCCATATTTCTTCATTAAAACCTGGCTTCGCTTTGGAAATGGGAAGATTTTTCCTCCCTCTCCTCCCATGCGTGGTGATTAACTAACCTACTGCAAAGTGGGAGAAATGCCACTTTCCCCTCCAATAAATAATAAGGTGAAATTTTGCTACATGCTCTAGGCCATCCCTGGTCTCATCTTTGTGAACCAGCAGGAAACCTCTCTTGAGTGCGGGGGTGGCTGTAATTGAATCATTTGGCATGAAATTGGGGAATGCACCATAATAAATCAGACCTACTCCTGCATCCTCACAGAAGTAGGTACCTAAGAGAATCTGGTGCCAGATCTAGCTGGGAACACCCAGCTGCTGGGGCCACGGGAGGTTATGGCGCTTCTGCACAGTTGGCAGAAATATACTTCTTGGCACTGCTGCAAGGAAGGATGTTGAGAGGTCATCCCCCCTGTGCTCTGGCTCCAGGTAGCCCTGCATTAACCTGCTGGACACAGATCAAACCTGTGATATGTTCAAAGATGTGCTTAGGAAAGAAGATTCCTCAGCCAGCAAAATCAGATAGTGAGAAACGCCAAGGCTCTGAGTCTGACAGTCTTGGGACCAAAGCTTTATTCCATTTCTTACTAGCTGTGTGTCTTTGGGCAAGTTACTCAACTTCACTGAGCTTCCTTGTTCATAAAAATGGAAATTATAAGAATACTACTGTATTATTGTCCTATTGCTGATGTAACAAGTTGCCGCAAATTTAGTAGCTTAAAACAACACAGATTTACTCTTATAGTTCTAGAGATGAGAAGTCTGAACCCCAATTCACTGGGCTAAAGTCAAGATGTCAGCAGGACTGGTTCCTTCTGGAAGTTCTGAGAGGAGGATCCATTTCTTTGTTTATTTCAACTTTTCGTGGCCACCTGGATAATCCAGGCTAATCTCCATCTCAGGATTCTTAACTTAATCAGATCTGTGAAGGCCCTTTTTCTATATAAAACTACATTCACAGGTTCTAGGGATTAGGATACAGACATATTGGGTGGGAGGCATTATTCAGCCTACAGCAACTACCAAAGGACAAAAGGAGACATTCCTATGAAACACCTAACACAGTTCCTGGGACCCAACAGGCCCTAGGTAACTTCCTGTTTTCTCTTCTCACTTCCCCCAGGACACCCCAGAGGGACTGTCATATAGCATGCCCTGCATGGCATAAATGGTGCCCTCCAGCTCCAAGGCCGCTGTTTGCCCACCTGGAAGATGCATACCTTCACATTGAGACTGATTGTTCCCAGCCCTGTGATGCGTTACCTCTGGCCATCACAGGTCATTCTTCTAGTCAGGGGTCACTTGCTTGCAAGTAAGAAGAAGATACTCAGACTAGATGAAGTCATTGTAGGTCATCAGTAAGTGGTTGAGCATCCAGGGACAGGAAACTGAGCCACAGTGGACTGAGGGCACTCCCCCAGCTCTCCCTCTGGACCACGTGCTCTTGCATCGCTGCTTCTCTCTGCTCATGCTCTCAAAGACCAGCTTCCAGGCAAGGCTCTAGAGCCTTGCTCCCACACCTTCAGCTTGCCCACGGGTCTGGCTGAACTTGGCACCGACTCTGGCACCACGTTGTGTGACTTTTCCTTGCCCAATGCCATCTCGTCCAACCAGTCTCTATAGCCTTTTGTTCAATTTCCCAATAGAAATAATGGATTGACTCGCTGTGTCCTAGAGACTTGTCTTAGTCAATTTGGGCTGCTGTAGCAAAGTGCCACAGACTGAGTGGCTCATAACAAAAGAAATTTCTTTTTCTCCCAGTTCTGGAAGTGGGAAGAGTTCTGGATTGCACTCTGCCTGCCGACTACTCACTGTACCCTTACATGGCAGAAAGACAGAGAGGAAGCAACTCTCACATAACTCACATGAGCACTAATCCCGTTCACGAAGGCTCCACCCTCATGCTCTCTCCCAATCCTAGCTCCCAAAGTCTCTACCTTCTAGTACCATCACATCACAGGTAGTGTTTTAACATATGAATTTTGGGTGGGACACAAACAGTGTCCATAGCAATCTCCCTGAGTTAGGTGTTCACCCGTGGCTCAATTGGCTGTGTGTGGTTAAGGGGCTGAGATGACATAGCATAAGCCTAGGCTTTTGGGAAGGTGAGGGAGAGTAATTTCCAAAAAAAGGCAGTCTGGGCTGGACATTCACTCTAAAACATATGTACTTGACAACCACCCATCTCTGAAAAGGCTACAAAACTCTGCTAATATTCAAAAGTAACCATTAGTTTTATTAGTGCTTGGAATACCCAATGATCATTAATAATAAACTGCCTAATCATTAAGAATGAAAACTCCATAAATTGCTAATCACAAATTTCCACTTCCTTGCCCTACAGCCAACAGCCTCGCATAGTAAAAGATACCATCAGAGCCACGAATCTAACGCTGCCAGCTGCTAAGAAGCAAAGCTGTCCATTTCCTCCAAAGATCCATGAAGATCAAAACATAAATGAGAGTGCCCCATTGTAGGATTTTAGGAATATCCTTCTATATTCTTAGACCATCATTGTCCAAAAAGACAAGTAACCTAAGCTCTGCTGCTTGCGCTTGCAATGATTAATGCAAAATTTGCCCATTTAAGGAAATATGGAGTTGAATCTTGACCTCAGAAACTCCATAATTAAAAGGCAAGCAGAAAAAGAGAAAGACTCTGATCAATGAAAGAACTCAGCCATACCCCAGTATCACGTCCTGCGGGGTATCAATGGTGTCATTTGTCACTAAGATCTGTGGGCCTCATAAACACAAGACTGTTCTCCCAAAAAGGAGATGGGACATTCCCGTATAAGTAAGCCACCCCCACTTCCTCCAGTCAATGGAAAGGTTGCTAAATAAAGTTTGCTTGCTCCCATCTGGGCCCCTCTAGTCCTCATGTGTTTCAAATGCACTGGAGAAATGGAGGTAGTTTAGGAGACTCCCAATTGGAGCAATAAAACGCCTGTCCATCAGGGAGGAGAAAGGGCATTCTTCTAGGCCAGAGTTGACAGGGTCTTGCCTCTCTCTGCTGAGCCCAGTGTAACAGAACACAGAGAAAATGAGAGTGGGATGCGTGCTGGGTATGTTTATCAGCCCGTTTCTGATTCTGGGTCTGAAATCAAACAGCCAAGGACCTGCATGCTTTGAATTTTAATCTGTCCCTTTAGGGCAGTCACAGGTTACGAACACAGAGAACGAATTCTGGGTACTGTGAGCTGTCTATGTACATACCTTTATCCCTTGTGCTTCCCTTTACCAAGGCCTCGGCATAGAGGTCCTCCCGCTCTTATTTTAGCCAAAATTCTTGTGCCAATGAGAGAAAGAGAGAGAGAGAGAGAGAGATTTTTATTTCCATCCAATAAAGACGGTCTGACCGTGCTCTAGGGGTAACAGAGTAGCTGATGAAATCTCATGTCCTCTCTCAAACAGTTATCTACTCTGACATCTCGGTCCCCAAGTGAGCGAGTTTGGGAAAGGCCTTTGTTTATCACTGGAGCTTGGCCACCATGAAAACAGGTTCTCAGTTTTCAAACTCTCTTCTCCATGGTGGCGAAAAGAAACCGAATGGTGTTCTGTGGGGTCTCACAGTTGAAATGGGAATTAAAATGAATATCAAAAAACGAAAACATTAGAACTTTGTGAGTAGCCATTGATCTTAGACATTGTGAATTTATGTATTCTTTTTATGTTGCCTTACGTTATACATTCCAATATCTTTGGCCATGCTCTGCATTCTGAAAAGTTATGTGTTGTCTATAGATGTGAGAGACAGAGTTCTAAATTATGAGGAGGGGGGAAAAGACACATTTTCTGAGCAGGAAAAGATGATACCACAAGCAGCTCCTAAAGTCCTTATAAATCAAAGCACCTGACGCTCAACGTGGCTGTGAGAAGATCTGACTCTCAGCCAAATCTAAGTGTACATACTTGGCAAGTGTGTAGTCGACATAACAAGTGGCTGATTGGGACTTAATCCTATTTAACTTGCAAATATGAAAAGAGAAAGAAATTGAGATAAGTTTTTTCAAGGCAAATTGGTTTTATTTTTGCAGAATCAAAGGGCAGTACTGCTTTCTTTTCCCATTTCAGAGACTATTCAAGACATCCATTTAAATCTAATCAAAGGCTTCTCTTGCATACTGCAGTGGTGTTTCAGAAATTATGGGCGACCAACCACCTTACAACTCAAAAAATGTGATACCGTGTTATTTTTTTTAATTTAATATCTGCTTTGGTAAACGGGTTAAACGATTGAGGAAGCCCACAAACCTCATGTTAATTATACTTCCTCTGGATTCAACCTTCTCAGGAGGGAAATCTTTGACCGTGAGCCATTTATGCAAACACAATTGTAGAAAAGAACCCTAATTTGCACACAGACATTTATCCTTGTACCTTTCCCACGTTAAACCAGTCTCAATGCTAAATGGACCCTTGCAGTTCATTGATTTCTTTCTCCATTGCCTTCAAGGACAAAATTTCCTAGAAACAGAGCTACGTACTAGGAGACTTAACTGTGCAAAGTCGATTGAAAAAGCTGAAAATAATAGATATTCTCCCCGGGGATGGACAATGGTGCATTTTTTGGAGCCAGGAGGGTAATCTCACTGGAAACTAAGGGACACTGAGAGCTGTACCCAGCAGCCTAAAATTCTAAAACTACATTTGACCTGCTCTTTACTCTGCCTCTAATGCCCATCTTTTAGCCTCGTCCTCATCTTTGTCAACTGCCCATCCTTCGAGGCCCAGCCACAAGGACCCTTCCTCTCTAAAACCTTATTGGCCTTATTGGCCAGATGAAGATAATCTCAGAGAAGAAAAGTTTTTCCCTGGGGATGGATAAATAATAGTCTGAACATGGCAATGGGGACCAAGAGCAAGGCCAATATTCGTTCTACACCCCATTGAACAGGACACCAGGCTTCATCTGCTCTTGCCCACTTGACCACGTTTTCCCAAGGGCCAAGGCTGTATTTCCAGGACTTCTCACGGAGCCGGGGACATAATCAGCTCTCAGAAGACTGTTGAATGGATGAATGATGGAGGACATGTACCCTTAGACACAAAGAAAGATGGGTACTGGTGTTCTCTAAATTAGGAGCCATTGAGCGTGACAGGACCCAGAGGGGTTCTGAAGGCAGGAACCCCTAAAAAGGGAAGTACTGATTGACTCCATAGCTCAGACACAAACCCTGTGCCATGAGCCAGTCTCTGGCACCTGTAGTGTTTTGACCTGCTCCCCAGAAATTCATAGTCTTTTTTATTTTCTCACCCTCAGCCCTAAGATCAAAATTGTGCACTCTATCTAACTAACCCAAATAGACCAACCACAATACAACTATTCAGCTGAAAATGGGACCATTAAAATCTGTTTGAAGGTGTTGACACTTGGCTGGCCTTACTATTGAAAAATCACTAAACATTGGTGAGTGAGCACGTGTAGCCTTCCTTTTCCCATTCCTCAGTGCACATCAAAGGCTTTGAGTGTCTCCACTCTGAGCCGCGTTCTGGACTTCCGGCCCTCTAGCCCCATGGGAGAATTTGGACGTTTAATGTAAGAAAAACTAAAAGAAAAGAACGCTGGTTTTCCTGGTCCCCACACCCCTCACAAGAACTAATATCAAATGCAGTGGGGAGATGAGCAGAAAGAATAAGAGTCTCGTACAGCTCAGCCCTCAGAATAGTTTCCTCCACCTTGTGAAGGTTCTTCCCAGCATTTTCCTCTGCTCTGAGCACCCGTTCCTTCCACAGCCACTGCCCTGTCCCATGTGTGCACATACACAACCATTCATAACAACTCCTCCCTGCCAGTGCTCCAGCCAGACAAACGTGGGGCCTCTGTGATGCGTCAGTTTATCGAGGCTGAACTCAGCTTCCCAAAATTTCCTTCCCTGTGTGCTTCCAGTGAGGGTGGAGCACACAGCAGGCTCTTATGAAATATTGGGAGGGAGGGAGCGGCAGCCATGCTGTGTGTGTCCACTTGGAAGGTTGGGGCAGAGTCACACGCTGCTTTTGTAACTTAACAGGTTATTGCTTATCTAATGAATTACCTCATTGGCCCTGGGACCACTGTGGTGCCTGCAAGTGCCCCCACCTTCTCCTGGGCCCTCCTTCAGCTTCTCCTACTCCAGGTCCAGCATGTGTTCAGCTCTGTGATGAAGGGCTCCTGCTTCCCCTACAGGGTACCTACATCATCAAGGTTGGACGCAGTGAGAACTGACATGGGTTCTGGTCTGTCTTCACGGGGCTTTCCTCATGCTCATGGTGGCAGCTTGTGTTGACTCTCCCCCACCTGAAGTCCATCTTCCTTTCCTGAGAGCCTGTCCTCAGAACTACCAGCTCCAGCATAGGATTTCAAATTCAAGGACGACAGCCTAGCAGAGACTGTTTAACTAACTTGCACAGCTGAGAAAGGTCTAATCCTGTAACTATGTGTATATCCCCTAGGGTTCTGCTTCTCTGACTGAACCCTGTATTGTTTATATTTTTATTTTATATATATATTATGACGGCTTGACATCTTTAAATCCTTTCAGGTTAGGAAAAGACTGTCCCTCTTGCGGCTAGCCAATTCTTAGAGCTAGCAAAGGACTCAACTGGGAGCATGCCTTTGACGTGCAGTCTAACCAGTTCAGAGCCATGCCTCCTCTAACTGACCCATATACCCCAGGAGGCAATATTCTTCAATCATCCCAGGGCCCAGTACCAGGCAACTAGGGACCCCCTCTATATCCTGAAGCCCACCAAAGTTATTAAACTATCCAATCCTAAGCTGCCTTGCCTTTCCCATGGAAACTGTGGTAAAGACCATGGCCTTGGCTCTCCCTTTGCTCCTCCCTTGGTCTCCTGACAGACATTGATGTTTCCCCATGTGGCCCTGCGTGGCATGCTGTGCCTCTTGTTCCTAGGACCTGTAAGTACAACAAATTTTGCTTTCTTGAGCCTCTCCTGTGACTCCTCTTAGGACCACACCTGACTGACCATAACATAAAAGAACACAGAGCAAGACTTGACTTATACTACGTAGATGCTAGAAGACTCTTCTCTTCTCCAACAGTTCTGCGTGCCCTGGGGCTGGACCACTGTGTCATTCTTTCACTATTACTGAAACATGATAAAGTTCTATCTACCTTCTCTGCACTGGATATTATCTTTAGTTGCCCCATACTCTTTCACCCCCACTTCTTGATTATAGCCACCCTATGGCAAGTAAAAGAACCAAATATCGCTCTATAAAGGTGCCCAAGCTGGGGCCATAGCAGTCTTTTTATCCTGGAGCTGACAAAGAATACTGTCTTGCTTTGGGGGTCATGGAGGAAGCCAAGCAGAGAGGGAGAGATGAGAGAGACACCAAGAGACAGAGAGAGAGAGAAACAGAGACTCAGTCTTGCGACCCTTCCTTTCATACCCATATACAAAAAAAACAAAAAACAAAACAAATAACTTGTTTTTAGCCAGCTCCATTTCTTCCCCTAGACATCCACCATCACACGCTCCTGATTTTCCTCATGAGATCAGTCATATGAAACAGGGGACACTGGTGCAAGGTCATGCCTCATCCCATCTGTGACTTGTTTCCTAAACTACAAATCCCTCAATACTGCAAAGGACTCCACCATCCACTAAGAGGGGAAACAGACACTATGGGCTGAATTGTGTCCCTTCCCAAATTCGTATGTTGAAGCCCGAACGCTGTGTACCTCAGAATGTGTGTCAGGAGATAGGGCTTCACACGATGATTAAATTAAAATGAGGCCTTTAGACTAGGCCCTAAGCCAATGTGATTGGTGTTTTTATAAGAAGAGGAAATTCAGACACACAGAGAGACACAAGGGAGGCACACACATAGAGGAAAGGCCATATGAAGAAGACACAGGGAGAAGGTGGCCGTCTGAAAGCCAAGGAAAGAGACTGCAGAAGAAATCAACTCTGCCAAAAATTTGATCTCAGAACTGTGAGAAAATAAATTTCTGTGGTTGAAGCCACCCAATCTGTGGTATTTTGTTATGGCAGCCCTAGCAAACTAGTACACTAACCGTACATCTCTTTGAAGAGTTACAGTGTCTGCTAACAGGGTAAAGGTTCTATGAAGTCCTGCCAAAAGGTGACTGTTTACCTTAAAAATGAACCTCCCGGATGTCTGTATTTATTCCCTGCACAAAAGTGCATTATCAAGACTGATTGCAGAGAAAAGACCATCTGGATATCAGTGAAAATTATGTTTTGCTCTTCAGAAATAAAGAGCTGGATAAATAATTGTCAAAATCATCATCCAAATTATAAAAAAGGAGGTATGTTGTAAAAATGTGGAAGGCTTCATGGTGCAATGATAAATGCGCCAAAGTTAAAACCCAAGTCCAGATTCTATTTCTTACCTGACTCAGTGACCTTGTTCAAGTATCTTCTCTTCTCTGACCTCAGTGTCCCCATTTGTAAAGTGAGTGGACTGGGTAGGTGATCCCGTCCACTAGATTTTTGCCTGGGTAACCAAATGCCGGTTTGCCAAGATATCTTAGTGTTTCTCTAGTTAGCCTGTCAAAGTGTCCTGCTCTTGGTGTCTAGCATTCAGGTTGAAGTGTTCCTGTGGTTGCCATTTTAAATTTGAAAGCACACCTCATAACTAAGTGCCCAACTCTTCCCTGATTCTTCCAGTGTTTCTGATCTTTAATTTTTCTAATCTTTCGCTATTGTAACAGAATAACACTTGGATAAATTACCAGGATGTCCCACCTCCCTACATTTCCTTTATGCTTTGTCCTTCTCTATCCACAAATCTGGCATCCATTCTACGTCAGTCATCTTAGGGAAGGGATCACATAGCAAAAATACAAAGAATAAATTAGTCAATTCTTGGCTTTTGGAATGAAAATTATAAATACTGAGTAATTTAGGGCATAAAAGAGATAGGAAAAACAGCAACGCTGGACAGACTAGCTGGACATTTCCTGGAAAGTCTTCTGATTCCAAAATTGTAAAGCAAAACTCTTTCTATCCCCTTCCCTTCTCAAAAATCATCTCAAAATAGCAAAAAGAGCAAAATACATGAGGAAAAATGCCTTATTAAATGAGGCTGCAAATGATCTGTAAAATCAAACTGTGACATATAGAAATGAAGAAGGACTGAGGAATGAAAAATGGCACGGCAGAGAAAGGTCAAGGCTGAGCGCCCAGAGAAAAAGATCATGAGAAGCAAACCAGTTCATCCCCTCAGACCCTCAGAAAGGGAAAAAAGGAGTTGAGGTAACCTCGAAAGGAGGGGCACTGAAAAAGGGGGACTTCTTGAAAATCTGTATAAAGAACACATGGGCCCTGTGAGAACCATAATCCAAGATGGCCCCCAATGATCCCCATTTCCTGCTAGTCACATTATTTCCTCCCACGCTGTACCAGGGTCAGTGTGTGTGACCAACAGAACATGGCAGAAGCAATGTAAGTCATTTCTAAGATTAGGTTATAAAAGACACACTGAAGCTTCTCTCTCTCTCCCCCTTATCACTAGCTCTCGGGCTAGTGTAGGACTTCTCAGCAGCAATACTGGAAGCTACAAGATAATGAAGCAACAGCTTAACATTCTGACTAAAAAGTTATTTTCAGCCCAAAGGTCTTGCTCTGGCCAAGCTATCAATCAAGTGTGAGCTCAGAATAAAGATACTTTCAGACATTCATGGACTCAGAAATTTACCTCCTTGCACGCCTGTCTTAAGAAATTACCAGAACCTTTTCTCAGCCAACATGAAGAATTAAATCATGAAAAACCGAGCAATGGGGTGGAGGAAACAGTTTTTAACACAGACGAAAAGTAAGGGAAACCCCAGGATGATAGCGATTCAGCAAGCTAGGACAGGTTAGAACAGGAGGACAGAGAACCGACTCCAAGAGGAATGTTTCCAGGGGAAAATAAAGGTTTGATTGGGTGCAAATTTGTACTAAAAACTGCTTCAGAGAATTACTGGAGGATATGAGGTGTGGCCAGAAATGCAAAGAAAACAAGAAAAGAAATAAAATGTCACAATTATTGACTTTCTAGAAGAGTTGTTCAAGAAAGGACAGAAGGTTGCAGTGCACTCAATAGTGAACAATAATAGTATAGTTATAATAATGAAACACTTGATTGTCAAAAACTGTAATATAACTAAATTGAAAAAAATGAGAAAGTTGCAGGGATGAACAAAAGCAAAAATTCTCATCTACCATAACAGGAATTAAGTAGAGAATGCCTAAAGTGGACAGATCAAAAGAGAGCCATAAACACATATTATTTCGGAACCTGGAGAAATAGCTTTTAAAATATAGAAGAGGATGCCTCTGCGGATTGAGGAGTAGAGGAAGGGGAGAAGGGAGCTAGGATGCTGCTTTTCATCATAAGACTTTCAGTACTATTTGTCCTTCATGGATTGATGCCCAGATGAGAAGGAGGACACTTTGGGAATGACAGCGTGGATGGCACCAAATCCCCACTCGAGACTCGGGCATTACATAAGACTCCTAGAATTTGCCTTGCCACTAGAAAATGGAAAGGAACCCCAAACAGACCAATAAGTGTCCCTGATCCAGCAGTAGAGAGCTTGAAATAAAAATTAAATTAATCATAGGGAAGTGAAATTAAGTTTCTAAACTGCCCGAATGAATGGACTGATATTCATACTTGCTAATAGAAATCTCTGCCGTGGTGAAAATATTCTGTCCTATCCAACGCAATAGCCATTAGCCATGTGTGGCTACTGAGCACTTGAAATGTGGCCAGTGTGTCTGAGGAACTGAATTTTTTGTTTTATTTAACTTTAATTAATTTAAATTTAAATAGCCACATGTGGCTAATGGCTACCATATTGGATGGCAGAGAAGAGTGTCATTCCCGAAGTCAGTCTGTCATTCAATAAATATCAGTATCCACTGTGCACCAGGCTTGGTTCAAGGATATTGAACACAACATTCCTAGTCTCTTTGCTCACAGGCAAGCAGGTGAGACAAAAAAATCATCACTGCAGTTAGTGTATTATTAAAAGTTATGGTAAGTGCAAGGAAGGAAAAGGATAGGGTGGTATAAGAGAGTATAGTTGTGGCCCTTAATTTAGATCAAGGAGGCCTCTCAGGAAAAAAATAAAAAGAACAAGCAGGAATTCAAAATCTGACTGAAGGCCAGGGTATCTGCAGCCCAGGGTGTGAGAGGGAACGAGGAACATGAGTTAAGACTGGAGAGGTGAGCAAAGACCAGATTGTAAGGGTTTCATAGGCCAAGTTGGGCTCTCAGAATTTAGGCGAAGTGACACGAGCAGAAAAGCTTTCAATGGAAGTGGCACGCACACATTTCCATTTTTAAAAGACCGCTCCAGGGGTGGTGTGGAGAATGCAACGAGAGGGCAGAGTAAAGTGGCAAAGATTTGCAGAAGGCTGTGCTGAGTGGGGGTCTTGGGGAGAGGTGACAGGGACAGTTACTCAGGCCAAGCTGAATGGAGGCAGCCGGTTTGCAGAGATGTGGACAGGTTCCAGATGTTTTGGGGGAAGAGTCAATAGAGTGATGGATTGGGTGTGGGAGGGGATGGAGAGGGATGTCAAGGAGACTCCTTGTTTCCGGCATAAGCAAATGAGTGTACACTGTTGCTGAGAGGGGAGCAGCTATAGGGGAACTGACGTCAGGAAGGTCATGGGCTGATGCTCCAGTGATCTAATCAGTCAGTGCTACAGGCCTCTGTTCTCCACTTTGCCCCTGGCCATCACCCAGTCTTGGAAGGAACTCCAAGGAATTCCCCTTGGGTCCTCCCTCCCTGGATCTGTGCTTCTGCTCACAGCTCATTCCTCAGCAACTGCACCCTTTGGTGGCCAAGCTCCTGCTCCCAGTCCCCACATATCAATCTCACTGCAATCGGGTTTTTACAGCAGAGCCTTACTCTCACCTGGAGTTCTTACCACCAATTGGTGCTTCTCGACGCCCCATGCTTGTGCTGAGAGGGACAGGATGGGTCCCCAGGAGCCTGTCCCAAGCTTCCAGAGTAAGGACCCCATGCTCAGGACAGGGCCAGGGTCTCGTCATAAGGAGCAGGACATGGGAGTGGGCTGGATTCAGAGTAAGGGGCCTGGGGAGATCCCAGGATGAGAGGATAACTGATAATCTGGGGAAGAGCCACAGCAACAGGGGCAGGGAGCAGAAACAGAGCCCAAGCAGAATGGAAGGCAAGGAGAGGCAGCAAGGCAGAGAGCCTCTTTGGGAGGGACATTCAGGAAGACTCCCTGGACAGTGGTTACAAGGCAAGGGGACCTTTGACAACCTGCGTGCAGAGGAGCTTCAGGGAGGACTCGGGGAAAGCATTTCCTGATTAACTCTGAAAAGCTTGGTCCATTCTCCTTTACACAGCAGAGGCACCGCACCCCAAACTCAGCAAAACCTCACTCCTGAGGACCACCTGACTGGAGCACATATGTACTGAACAAGCTGAGCCTACTGGGTACTCTGGGGCTGTGCGGCCCTGACCATATCTCTCAGGTCCAGCCAGTCCACAGGCCCAGCCATGACCCCAAAGACTCCCCAAGGCTTCACTCAGGGCCAGAAGGGTTTATGGGGGTGGCCGTCAGCGCAGGGGGAAGGGTGGTGGTGGTCCTGGCACAGCCCTGGAAAGAGGAGTTGGCTGGAATAAGAGCTCCATTGCAATCTCTGCAAGGTGGTGTGAGCAGAAGCCAACACTGCTTCATAGCCTATCGTTCTATGCTTTCCAGTGTGTCACATATTTGCCTCGGCATAAATGTCACCTCCTCTAGGAGGGCCTCCCAACACCCCACACTAGGTAAGTTCCCCCTGACATGTATTTCCACAGATGCCTTGTGCTTCTTTCTCTCAGTGCTTATCAACTTTTTAGCAATTGCCTTTTGACTTGCCTATATTCCCCCGCTGGACCTCCCCACCATGAGCTCAGGGACCACATGTGTCTTGCTCATTGTAGTATCCACACCTGCCACACTGCGGTGCAAGTGTACTCACTTTCCAATTTCAATCTTATTTTAGTAAGGGACCCAGCTCCTTCCTCAGGGAAGACACCTTACCACCTCTGCCCTCCATCCAGTGTGAGACCTCCTCCAGGAACGCAGAAGAGGCTGAAATTACCTAAAAACAGAGAAATACTGCATTCGTGGGTCTATCATCCATAAATTGGCCTAGCTAGGAAACAACTAATACACACACTTGAACATCCTAAGCAAAGGATCCCAAGATCAGCGTCACATTTTTCCTATCACAGGTTAAAAATGTTTGGACTAAGATGTTGCAGGCACATTTATATTAAAGTTTCTAACAGAAGCAACAACATCTCTTCAGTTTTACAGAAGCTGTCAGATGCCACTACAATATTCATTGTCTTTTCTCTGGACTTAAATCATTTTCTCAGCCACGGGGACCATCAGTTTAGAATCTGATGTACAGCTATCAGAGAGAATAACAGACACTTGCTGCTCCAACCCTGACTCCTAAAATAAGATAATAATTCTTTTGACACCTCAGAGAATATACCATCAGTTGGTCAAAAATGGATGAAGTCATCTGACTATATTTCCAAGACCCAGTGGGAGTTGATTTAAGCACACTTGTTTTAAAGAGTTGGAGGAGTGCGGGCCAGCCCGGTGGCTCAGGTGGTTGGAGCACCGAGCTCCTGATGCCGAAGTCTCAGGTTCGTTTCCCACATGGGCCAGTGAGCTGCGCCCTCTACAGCTAAGATTGTGAGCAACAGTTAAGATTGTGAACAACTGCTCTCCCTGGAGCTGGGCTGCCATAAGCAGGCCGAGGTCAGCGTCAGCGCCGGCGCCAGCGCTGGCTGCTGTGCTGCCAGGACCGGCCGGTGGCCAGCATGAGAGGCCGTGAGCTGCTGTGAGCAGCCAACCGTGGTGACCGACTGCCTCAGCCGGGGGGAGCGCAAGGCTCATAATTCCAGCATGGGCCAGGGAGCTGTGCCCTACACAACTAGAATGAGAAACAACGGCTTGAACCGGAATGGGGGGCGGGAGGCACAAGAAGGGGGGAAAAATAATAGCAAGGAGGGGGAGGAGAGTGCTGATTCTTAAATCTAGAAAAGTCATGGTTTTACTGATTGACCTCAGGCTAAGACCATGTTAATTTTATTTCAGATGTGTGTATCCAAGTTAAGAGAGGTTGTCGTGAAAGGTTTAAATCCTAAATCAAATGTTCTTTCCAATAAGGTCATTAGTGACAGGCTGAAATGTTGCAAGGGATGTATTACATGATGGATGTTGGTCATTTATTCAAAGAAAAAAATGCTACAATGAGCCTAAAGGGTCATTTCCCAAACCACAAGGTATTCTCAAGAGGCAAAGCTGCTGAGTGATAAAATCCAAATTGCCCCCCTCCCTCCTCTTGCCACATTAATTACTCCTGCACTTTGCAAGGACAAGCAGCCTGCTGGCGCTCCACTGTCTCCCCAAGTTGCCTAGCTAAGGAACTTAGAGCCGCATGTTTGAACAAATGCTCTTCAGTAGATCGCCAAACCCCAGGAAAGGGAGAAGGAAGGGAACCCTTCACAGCCAGACAGGTCTGGGGGCTTTGCCTCAGCATGGTGTTTAGGGACACCTCTGTATTTGGGAATAACCAAGGATACACTGGGTCAACGGGGGATGTGCGTCAAATTCCACTAGATGGTACAAGACCTGTCATTGGGGTATTAAGTAATAATACCATTGCTATAGCCCCAGCTTCTGCAACTGTAATAATCAGACATCTGCAGAATCCCTGACGTCTTGATGACCAATCTAAGGTTCCACAGAGCATAGTTCAAAAACCACTGAGGAGTGTGAGTTTGCATGGGTGTAGGCAAGGTCAAAGCCTGACCCCACCACTTCCAAGCTGGGTGACCATGTATAAATGGTGTCACAAAGTAAACAACCTTCCCCTCGTATACCCCAAGTCTTCCCAGAATCCCCTGTTTCACTTCAAAGACTGATGATATTCTCATTGACAAGTATCTATAATAATCAACTAGCAACAGGGGTACAATAAGCAGAATACCTCGTAGATAGATAAGGATAGAGATAGAGATAGAGATAGAGATAGAGAGATTTATAATTTGCAAAGCGTTTTCAACATATGTTGCCTCACACCCTCCTCCTGACAACCTTACATGAAAGGGAGGGAGGGAGCACAGGGCTATTGCCCTATGTTATAGACCAAGGAGCTAAAGTTCAGAGACAGGAAACAACTGCCCCAAAACTACACGACAAAGAAATACATGTGCCAGGATTAAGACTGGGAGTTTCTGTCGCCAGCTCCAATGTTCTCTTCCCTACTCAGTGCAGCCTCCTCACCCAGCACCTAAAAGTACCCATCAGTTAGCACACACATGGGTACATCGTCATTCACGGTCCACTACAAGAAGCCGGCAGTCAGCCTGGGATCCCAGGGAAAAATGGCGTACCAAGCCACATCACTACCTGGGCTGAGATTTCTCAGGGATGGCGCAAATAAATTGTCTCTTGCATAATACCCAAACCCATTTCTTGAGTTCTCAAACCAGGGTTCATGGATAGCCATGGAAATGGCCACATTATGGTGATCTGCTGCTCTTGACTCCTCTCTTTCACAATGTTGGATTCTCTGTTCTGAAACTACGTGGAAAAGTCATTATCAAAGGAAACTTCTCTCATTATAAATTGCCAGTATGAACAAGTCATCTCTGATATCACAGTCAAGTGGCATTGAACATTGGAAAACGATTTGCTATTCACAAATCTTCCTGGACTGGTTACTTCAAGCTATATTAACAAAGCATAAAAAACTGGAAAGTCAAATAGCAGGGCAGCCTCTCTCCTTCTCACACATGGAGAAAACACTTCCTTCCTATTTAGGTCTTTCCAGACCTCTGGATTCAGAGGGAAGAACCCTTAGTCTTGTAAGTGGTCAGCCTTGACTAGGTTTGGGGAACTCATGTTCCTTTCCCAGAAGATCCCATGTGCCTGGGCTTCCCTGCCAGGAGGGATCTTGAAGATGATCTTATCTTACAACCCCCCTTTACAGATGAGAAAACCTGAGGCCAGTGGAGGTGAAGCCCCTTGCCCAAAGACAATCAGCAATTTACAGTATGAGCTAGGACGTGGATAAAGAGGACACTGGATAAACCAAACATCAGGTGTTGTTCCTGACTGTACAATAATATATTCAACCATTTTATTTCTTTTGGTAAGCATAGCTGCTTTGTACCACCAAGCTAAGCTCTGTGCCTCATGTGACCTTTACGTTGCTAGGACAAAAGATATGGATTATTGGCCTCGTTTTACAGACGAGGAAGCTGAGGCTGAGCGGTCAACAACCAGCAAGAAGCAGGCTCAGAACCCAAACCTCGTTTTGCCCGGCTACAAACTGCCTGCTCATTCTCCTTCCCCACCCTTGGAGTCTGTAGAGGCATTCAGTTGGGGTGGTCTGGAGGCTGCAGCTCACCTGGATTCTGGAAGTACGGTTCCCGGTAGGCTGCTGAGCACCTAGTCCTTGCTCTCATAGCAAAGAACTCTTTCTGCTTAGCTGTCAGTGGAGCCTGCAGCCCACCTGAAGATATGGGGGTCGTTCTCCTGACCATTGCCCAGAAGGCGCCTTTTATGAATGGAGTAGCTAGGAGTCCCCACCTTTAACCTGTCACCACCATGCCTGAGCCCCAGATGCATACCTTGCCTGCTCTGGCACTAGGAAGTCAGTCAACTTCAAAGACTTTCCTTGGGAGAAATAGAAACCTCCTGGGCCAAGAAATAGGGCCAAGGTCTAGGAGGAACATGCAACTCAGACCCATGTGTCTCAGACTGCCACCTGGAACCTGCCTCCCAATGGCACAAATGCCCTCCAGAGCAGGCAGCCTGCCTCCCCTGGGCCCTGGGCTCCACTCTTCAGGAGTCTGTCTGCTCACTCAGAGGAACGGCAGACTGCCTCTGTATGCTGGTGGGAAAAGCAGAGCAATTGATTTTGTTTAGGAGAATTTTATGTTAGTCCTTTTTATTATCTCAAGAAGGGTCATGAAATCCTCTAAAGCAAAATCAATTACAGCCAAGCTCCGGGAGGCGAGAGCAGCCCTTTGGCTTATGAGCAACAGGCTCGTGCCCACATGAGAAGCCTCAGCCCTTGAGCGGCCGCTGCTGCTCTCCCTGCTGGCTTGGATCCACATCACCTTCTGCCCTCTATAGAGCTCTCTCATCAGCTTATGGGATGGCCCTGCCCCAAGACCCTCAGTAATTGATGGGGCTGAGGGTGGACACCTGGGTCAAGCTGGACCAATTGATTCCCTCTCCCAGAAATTAGGCAGTTCACCCAGAGCTTCTGAATGTGGCGAGAATAAAAGCGATATTAACCCTGTCACTTGAGAAGATGGCACTCTCTGCCACAGGCTCCAAAGGCAGAGAAAGCCCATTTGAGCAGAGGAAGAAGCAACTGGTGGGTGGAAAGAAGACGAAACAAATGACAGAGTTTGGCAAGTCTTCAGACCCTCCAACTGGGCTTGACTTCCAGAAGGAATTCAGGTGTATCAGTTGTCCCCCTTTTCTCAGCTATGCTGGCTCAATCTGGTTTATGTTGTTTGCAGCCAAATATTAGAAGTATTTTTTCCCTCAGTTTGCTTGGTAAATATCAGAAAAATACCCCACAAATTTGTTTCATTATTTCATTAAGAAATAGTATGTTATATGAAATATACAAAATAAGTAAAGCCACAGAGACAGAAAGCAAATTGGTGGTTGGCAGGGGCTGGGGGAAAGGGTTAATGTGGAATGAATACTTTAATAAGTATGTGGCTTCCTTTGGGGGTGATGAAAATGTTTTAGAACTTGATATAGGTGCACAACATTGGGAATATACCGATACCACTGAATTGTACACTTTTAGGTGGTTAATTTCATGTTATATAAATTTCACTTCAATATTTTTAAAAAAGGAAACAGTATATTATACCTATGAATACCAGGAAGTTCCATTAAAGATGCAGAATTTACTAACTTACTGAAGTAACTCATTCATTAGTTCATTTATTCATTACTCAACAAATAAATAGTAAGCATTGACTGTGCCAAGCACTGTGCTGAGGACACTGAGCAACACTGAGACAGTTCTTGCCTCAAAGAACTTAGAAAGGACAAGTAACAAGCTGTAATTAAAGTGCTGCAAGGGCACCCATTGTTTTTGTCCTGTAGCAAACACTCCTCCCTTTCTTCTGGCAATAGAATTATCCTTTGCAACAGGCAGCGCATTCTCTGTGACTGAGAAGGGAGGCTGGTTCTACCCACTCCTCCCAAGAGGTCAATCAGAATACCCCTGGTTACAATGATTGGTTCAAAAACGGACACATGACCAAAGATGAGCCAATCAGAATCTCCTGGAAACTTTTCTGCCGTTGCTAACCTGAAAGACCTTGTCTTTCCACTGGTGTTGCTAAGCAGTAGGATGCAAGTATGGGATGCTGGTGGCCATCTTGTCCATCAGTGGAGATAATTGGTCCAAGAAATTGAGGATGCAGGGGGGAGACAGACAGACAGACAGAAGGACAGACTCAGAGCCCTAAAATTAGCTGCCCCACTGATGTTTCCAGTAGTTGAGCCAAGAAATACTCTTCCTGTGTGACTTAAGCTACTTTAAGTTGTATTCTACCACTTTTATTTCAAATTCTTTCCTTGCAAGGAGGACAAGTACTATGACATGGGATGTGCCTGGTACCACGGAAGCTAATAGCAGGATCATTTATTAGAAGATCACAGGGTGTATGAAGGGCCTTGTCTTATCATTTATATGTACATCTAGACTTCACTATTGACTATTGAACACTTATGCTCAAACTGCTGTTGCTGAATATTGCTACATCATGATTTCTAAAATGTTTTATGTCCATTGATGCTTGGGAAACACTATACCACAACATACTGTTTCTAAGCCTATAAGAAAAATAGTCTATAAGGGAGATACTCCTGGGGCCTCTGGTTGGCAGAGTATTGAGAGAATAGCAAGCTGAAGCCACACAACAATCCTGGTAGAGCAAGGGGACCCTCAGGCGCTGGCATCTCAGAAGAGCCTAAATTGATCATGAACCTTTGGCATCCTGCATCATGTCCTTCATCCCAGCGGGACTCAGGCTGGTTTCCTAGCAACCCTGCTCTCTTCCTGTTCACCCACCCAGAATTGCAGTCCTTTTCTTCCTCTGTAGGCTACTGGGTTCACACCCTGATGGTCTGATTCTCAAAGTCTCAGAGAAACTACCTTTTCTCTCTCTTAACTGCCCTCCAAGAAGGGAATTTTCACTGGTCATCACGTGAGACATTTACACACAGCTTTCTGAGTTTTTAACATGCTTCCACTTTTCTTTCTTCATCAGATGCTCACTGCCACCTTATGAGGTAGGAATCATTCTCTCCATTTTACAGATGAGGAAACTGAGGTTCAGAAGAGCTGAGTATCTTGCCTAAGTTCACACAGCTAGCAAATGAAGGAACTCTGGTAGGTCAGTTAAAAGTCACCCCATCACAACAGACTGCATTCCACATGAATAGTCATAGACCAAACACTCTCCTACTCTGGTTTCTGGACTTTTCCAGGTCATTCTATCATCAGTCTCATTGAAACTTTGTGCCTTTTGCTATTTTAACTGGACTCTGACCCTGCTTTACTATCCTGGATGGTGTGTCGATATCCTGCCCACATTCTGAGGGACGTCAAGTCTCCTTCTCTTTTCCTTCTCAGTCGTGGACACCACAGGATGTCAAAGGGTCATAGGTATAGGCCAATAGTTGAAAAGTGCCAAATCCAGGAAGCCTTTTGACAACCAGAAGGTCGAGGTGCCTCTGGGACAGTTACGGATAATATTTAAGTTGACAATAGCAATACACACAATAATTCAGGGTGTGACTGACATTTCCAAAACTATTGTGGGCTTTGTAGCAAAGATAACTTGACCCCAGCAGGACTCTGCCCTGGTTTCCTGGGATAGGCTGAGGGGCACGTTCCACCAAGGCTGGGGGTCTTTTGAAGAAACCAGAAGCAAAGCAGTTTCTTCAAAAAAAAGCCATGGAGTAAGCGGAGGAGATGGTGCAAACTTGTTCAACTCAATTTACAATTCTGAGAAAAACTCCAGGAGACGTTCTGTCGCAATGTCAGCCACAGCAGTTGTCTGTGGTAGGGCTGGACTTTCTGAGCCTATTTGCCAACTCCTAGTAACAAAAGTCTATCTGTGCACAACAGTGCACGTTTATGTGCATGTGTGTCCCTATGCATGTGTGTAGTTTTATGATCGTGGCATAGAACTTCCTGTTTTTTAGGCCCCAAGCAGAGAAGAGTTGGCAATTTCACTTGGGTCGAACTAATGTTTGGAAAAATGGAAAATTCCGTATTTATGGATGATTTATTTGCAGCCCTTCTCTGAAGAAGTGCTTTTCGAAACCAACAAGCAGGGGTGGCCAGTTAGCTCAATTGGTTAGAGCGTGGTGCTAACACCAAATGTTGCTGGTTTAATCCTCGCATGGGCCACTGTGAGCTGCGCCCTCCTTAAAAAAAATAAGTAAATAAATAAATAAAATAAAAATAAACCAACAAGCAATCCAAAAGAATGATTTGTTTTTTATTTGACTGTTACTTCCCATCACACCCTAATCTATACCTGGCAGCCCCTGCAGAAGGGCTTACAAAGCCCTTTCAAAGGCATCATCTGCTGGAATCAAGTCAGACCCGTGCTCTCTCTGAATCCATTTTTCCCATTTGCTGGTGAGATTATCCTATTCTCTGCTTCTGTCTCCTCGCCGTGGATTCAAGTACATCCTCTGCTTCCTGAAGGCGGCCAGGACTTAGGTCCAGCCTGCCATTCCACCCGTGGCTTCTCAGACTGGAAGTGGTTTTCTTTTCTTCTCTCCCCTCCACAGACCCTCTCACCTCCCTGCTCCCTTGCTCTGCCCCACTCAGTGCCACCACACTACAGGACGGCTTTTGCAAATGTTTTTAAATGTCTAGGAAATGTATTACAATGAAAATGCTTGTCATTTTTATCCAGATCTGTTCTGCTAAAAATGTGGGCAGTCTTGAGAAAACCTCAAAAAGGCAGTGCTGCTTTCAGGGAGAAGAGGCTCAGGGAGAAGTTGGAGCCTCACAACCTTGTTGAGGACCTGGGAGACGGCAATCCAGAAAGGGACAGAGTCGCCAGAAGTGGGGCAAACCCAGAAAAGGCAAAAAGAAGAGTCTTCAGGATTGGATTTGCCCCAGGAGGGCTTTTCCAGAGAAAACACCCTGAAGTGGCACAGCCTGAGGCTGGCAATGCAGCCCCAGGTTTAGACATCACTTCTGGCCATCGTGCAGGAGGAAGGCCAGGGTTGAAAAGAGGAAAAGGAAGTGGGAGGAGGGAGTCAGGAGATTAATTATGCTGGGCCTTGGGTCCCAACTATGATGGGGGATTATATGACTCCCTTACTTCTTACAAAACAGGCCATTTGACCAAAACAAGGCTCCTGAACTTGGCAGAGTTATGTGAAGGGTGCGGTATTTGGGACACAATTATGCTAAAAAAAATTATTTGTTGTTTATCTGAAATTCAAATTTAACTAGGATTCTGTATTTTATCTGGTATTCATAGGAGCAGGGAAAGCTCCCAGAAGAGATACAGCACCAACCGCCCAGCCTGGGAGATATCTCCCTTCACCCACACGTCTCCCCAAAGGCTAAACCCACGCTACTCTTAGCACAGATGAGAGACATGCTCACCGATCCAAGAAAACATCAAGAAGGTCTCAGGATGAACACCCAAGGGAGAAGTGTCAGTTCCCTTCCCAGTCCCCGGCCTCCGTGCTCCCCAGCTTCTCCTACTCAGGCCGGGCTCCGTGCCAGCTGCCAGACTGAGGTTCTGGGCATAAATGATTTAAGTACATCCCCACACTTCAACCCATCATTGCCAGGAGGTACTGTGTACAGGCTCAGAGATGCAGTTCTGGTCCCCACAGCAGCCTTTTTAAAGAACAACTGTTTATTTTCATCTCAACTACGCAAATGATAGATGTGAATGATTATACAAGTGAGTTGCTGTAAAAAAAAAAATAGAACACAGAGAAAATTCTAAATGAAAGAACATGACACAATGCTATTATGCTGATATGTTCTCTTGCAGTCTTTTTATATGCCTCTCTGAACTTCTTTTTACATAGCTGGCGTCGTATCACGTACCCAGGGTTTTTTTCTTGCTTTTTTTCACTCAAGTTGTTTTTTCATTTGACTTCATGCCATTCAATTCAACTTCAGTCAATAAATATTTACCAAATGCCTACTACCAGCCCCGCACTGTGTGTAGAGCAATAAACAAGCCTGACACAGTCTCTGCCCTGTGAAGCTTATAGTTCAGGGTGGGGGTCAGACACTGAACCGGCGAGCTAATGAAATTGTCTCCTACAAAGTTTGCGGTATAATTCAATTTTAAATTCTGCTTTTGAGGAAACATGTTCCTAAAAATGCAGAGAGAACATTTTAAAGAGTTATATTTAAAGTGTATATTTTGTGTATGACTCTAGTGGTAGAACACCAAAATGAAAATACAGGCCTGATTGTATGTTATTGTTGACTCACATAAAACCTGGGGTTTCCTAGGTTTGCCTCTTAACAAAATCTATGATAATGGTGGGGCCAAAACACATCCTTCTACAGCACAATTTTCAGTGGCAGCTTAGCATTCCTTTGTGTGAATAGACCATAAATTCGTTACTCCTTTATTGCTAAATATTTAAGTTGATTCTAAATATTTACTTTTACAATAGCAAAGCAATGAACATCTTCATGCATGAATATCTGTGTGTGCGAATCTGATTGTCTTTGGGATCAATTCTATAGTCCAACTACTCCAAATCTCTGTCTTGGTGCAGAGACTAGCTAGTTATACACAAAACTCATTTCCTCATCCTCCTGGACACATGTTAAACTACATATCCCAGACTCCTTTGTAGTTAGTCATGACCATGTGACTGATTTCTGGCCAATGGAACTGAGGTGGGAGTAATGTCTCACACAGGCCTGGTCCACAAAACCTCCCAGGCATGCTCTTCTGTGTGCTTTCCCCTTCTTCTAAGAGTCCTTAGAAGCCACATGTTGAAAATGGCAACCCACAAGATAGAAGGACCTGAGTGCCCAAATCACCAGTTAGAGAAGAGCTACCTGCTTGCTGGTCAGGATCACCCATTTTGAACATTAAGCCACTGATATCTGAAGTTGCATCTGCCTAACCGCTCATGTTAACTGAAACAGGAATCCTGCCCCAACTCCCCACACCTGAATCCAGTCCCTATTGGGCATCTCATGTGGTAGAAATGCCATGCCCCCTACTCCAACATTCCCTCCCCAGCCACCTGTGCTCTTCCCCAATTTCACCAAGGACCCATGACCCCGTCTTGTTCTTGGCAGTCTTCCTCCCTGGTCTAAATGCTGGGCCTCAATTGAAGCTGTTCTACCCAGCCACTCACCTGGAAAGACCCTGGTGAAAGCTGCCAGCTTCCTGTCCTGGGACTTGCCTTGTATTCTCTGCACCTGGAAGGCCAGCACCACTTTCTTCCATGGAACAAAAAGAATCTACACAAGTCACGGGATAAATAAACCCACAGCTTACAAATAACCTATTCTCCAGGCTCACTGGCACACGTTCCATGGCCAGAAACCTCTATGTCATTTTGTTTCTATGTCTCTTTCATCAGAAAACAAAATGGATAATACAGCCCTGTTCTGGAGAGAGCTGTGGGTTACTGTGAATGGAAGCATCTGAATACGACTGCCCAGCTGCCTGGGGATTGGGTCAGCAGGAGATGCCAGTTTTGCAGTCCCTGTCTCAAAGCCCCTTCCTCCCACTGTGCATGGAGTGGAGTCTGGGTAGTTGGGAAACAGATATTCAAGTATTCCTTCCGCAGAGGCTGCTGGCTGGCCTATCATTGTGCTGTGATTGCCATCTGGTGGCAAAGAGTGTGTGAGCATTCCTGGTAGGCACCAAGAGGACCCAACGGACTACCGCCAGCCTCCAAAGAGCACCAGAAAATGATGGTGAAAATCAAAGGTGCTTTCTCCCACTGCTTCTCAAACCCTTTCCTTTGCACTCCACCCCCCACCCCCAAAAAAAATCCCTGCTTCCTATTTAAGCTCCTGCAAATCATTTGCTTTGAGAATTATCTGCAACTGGCTCTTTTATTCCTTTATTAGTAAAATGATACATGCATATCATTTAAAACATTTTTTAAGACTTCAAAGAAGACAAATCACCCAAATCCACCTCTCAGGAACAGCCAGCGTTAGCACTTGGGACAAGTCACTGCAGACATCTCCCTGTGCTACCCACTCTCAGAGAAGCAGCATGGCTTCTAGTGGTTCAGAGTTTGGGCTCTGGCGCCAGGCTGCAGGGGTTTCTGGATGGCTCTACTACTTCCTTGGGCAAGTTGCTTAATCTCTGCACATCTCGTTTTCTCATCTTAAAAGCAGGGGTAATAGTGGCGTCTCCCTCACAGTGTTATTGAGAGGACCCAACTCTGAAATAACTTAGCAAAGAGACTGGCACATGGAAAACAATTCACCGTTAGCCACTATTATAATGGGTGGATGAACAGGCAGATAGCAAAATACATTTTTAGAAAAAGGACATTTGCATATTAATATTATGCATATTAATTTTTACATTAAAAAATACAACTACCATATGATCCAACAATTCCACTGCTGGGTATTTATCCAAAAAAAAAAAAATGAAGCTATCTGCAATGCAGTGTTCATTGCAGCATTATTTACAATAGCCAAAATATGGAAACAACCTAAGTGTCCATCAACAGATGAATGGATAAAGAAAATGTGTATATTATATACTATGGAATATTATTCGGCCATAACAAAGAAGGAAATCTTAGCATTTGCACAACATGGAGGGACCTTGAGGGCATTATGCTAAGCAAAATAAGTCAGAGAAAGACAAATAGTGTATGATCTCACTTGTATGTGGAATCTAAAAAAATAAACAAACAAACCCAGTTCATAGATACTGAGAACAGATTGGTGGTTGTCAATCTGAGGTGGGAGGGGGCGGAGGGTGGGTGAAATGGGTGAAAGTGGGTCAAAAAGATACAAACTTCCAGTTATAAAATAAATAAGTTCATGGGAATGTAATGTATAGCCCGGCGACTATAGTTAATACTCGTATATTTGAAAGTTGCTCAGAATAGATCTTAAAAGTTCTCATCACAAAAAGACAAAAAGATCTGTAATTATGCTGGTGACAGATGTTAACTAGACTTACTGTTATAATTTCACAATGTATATAAATATCAAATCATTATGTTATACACCTGAAACTAATATAATGTTATATTATATGTTATATGCCAATTATAGTTCAATTTTGGATGGGGAGCGGCTGGTTAGCGGCGGCCGGTTAGTTCAGTTGGTTAGAGCACGGTGCTCTTAACAACAAGGTTGCCGGTTTGATTCCCCACATGGGCCACTGTGAGCTGCACCTTCCACAACTACATTGAAACAACTACTTTACTTGGAGCTGATGGGTCCTGGAAAAACACACTTAAAATAAATAAAAGTTTAAAAAAAAAAAAAAAAGAGGGATAGGGAATCCATAATTGGAGAGACTAGGAACTGAGTGGCTGAATCCTCCTGGGTCCACAGGTGATCAGCCGTGGGTCTCCCCGCTGGTTCTTAATCACCTGCTGCCAGCATGCCCCCAGGGATGCTGCCCCCAGCCGTAGCAGTTCCCACTTTGGCAGTCCCCACTCAGGAGGAACAAGGAGTGCTAATAACCAACCAGGGAGAAACAGAATTAGGAGAAAAAGCCCATGCTGCTGCTGGCACAAATCTGTGCGTTCCCCGAGGCCAGATGCTGGCTCTCACACACCACGTTGTCCCAGCTCCTCTTTCTGCACTTACTTTGTCACATGTACTGAAGGAATAAGTCACTGGCAGGCCAAGCCGAGAGGGTTACTCCAGGAGATGCCCCACACTGAGAAGTCACTCTGGCAGAACTCCTGTTTCCTATCAACAGACATGGTCCATGATGGAGAGCTCCCACCCAATGCTGGCAGTAAGTACCTTACACACACCTGTCACTTTATCCTCTGGGTTAGATATTATTATGTCCATTTTGCAGTTAGGGAGACTGAGAGTCAGCAAGATAAAGAAACTAACCTGGGGTCACATAGCTAGTGAGTAGCTGAGTTAGGATTTAAATTCATGATTCACACCGTCTGACCTCAAAGCTCTTTCAACTGACTCTGTTTTTATAGCAAAGGGAAAGTAATAATCAATGCATTTGCCTGTTATTTCCAAAGAACTTCAGGAAGTTTTCACATCTGGCCACAGCCCACATTCAGTTTAGCCAAGGAATCCCAGAGGCAGTTTGAAGTTTGGTTTTTAATTCTTACATCCTTTAACAAACCCAAGTAGAGTGAAATCTTGGCCATCCAGAATCCCTAAGAAATTGGGTGGTGGGTTGGTTAGTTGGTTGGTTGGTTGGTTCATTCCTAACTTCTTCAAAGAGTAATATTAAAAAATAGTCATCACAGATCATCTAGGAAACTGTGATAGATGCAGGAGTGATCCTCTCCCTCTGGGCTCTTCTCTACGTCTACTGCCAACACAGCCACCATCTCAGTATGTTCAGGCTGCTATACGAGATCGGACAATTAAGTTCATGAACTTGTTGCAACGATGTTGCTAACTTTCTTTTTATATCAGAGGGATTGTTCATTATGAATTTGTATCAACTGGACAAATAGTTAGCCAAGTTTATTTTTGAAAGTGCTGAAAAGGCTGTGTGAAAAAGTTACACTGTGTGAAAAGTTACCTGAACTTTTTGCCAACAATTCATGGCTCTTACATCAAGACGATGCACCACAGGACATTCTCTGTGAGGGAGTTTTTAGCCAGTAAATAAATAACTGTAGTGGAACACCCTCCCTACGCATCTGATCTGGCCCCCAATGACATCTTTCTTTACCCGAAGATAAAGGAAATATTGAAAGGAAGACATTTAGATGACATTCTAGACATCGAGGGTAATATGGCAACAGCTCTGATGGCCATTCCAGAAAAAGAGTTCCCAAATTGCTTTGAAGGGTGGATTCGGAGCTGGCGTCAGTGCATAGCTTCCCAAGGGGAGTACTTCGAAGGTGACCATAGTGATATTCAGCAATGAGGTAGCACTTTTTCTAGGATGAGTTCGTGAACTTAATTGTCTGACTTCATATAACAAAGTACCATAGACTGTGTGGCGTATAGACAACAGAAATTTATTTCTCACAGTTCTGGAGGCTGAAAGCCCAGGATCAGGGTGTAAGTATTGTTAGGTTCTGGTGAGAACTAGCTTCCTGGTTCACAGATGGCTGTCTTCTCACTCTGTCTTCTCATGCCTGAAAGGGCAAGAGAACTTTCTGAGGTCTCTTTTATAAGGACACTAATCCCGTTGCTGAGAGTACCTAACCATCTCCCAAAGGCCCCACCTCCAAATATGCTCACATAGGGGATTAGATTTTAACATATAAATTTTGGGGGGACACAAACACTTAGTCTATAACAGCCACCAGAGTGACTGAACCTTCTCAAAAACAGAGCCGACTTTGCTTACTCTCTCACATAAAACCTTTCCCTAGCTCTCTATCGCTTAAGAATAAAGCCTAAGACCCCTTACATGACATACAAGATCCCTTCTCTGATAACGCTCATATCTTTATTCAGGCTGTTTCCTCTACCTGGAAATTCTTTTCCATTTTTCACATCAAGAATTCCTTGAGAAACTCTAAAGTTCAGCAAAAGAGAAAACAAAATCATTACCCCTGGAAAGCTATCTCTGATACCCTCAAACAAAATTAACCACGTCTTGCTTTGTGTTCAACTAAAACAACTGGCACTGCCTGGGCCTCTTTCTGGGGCACCCAGTAGGTGCTCAACCAATGTTTGGTGATTGTTCAGAACCGATAGAGAATAACCAATGTGATCTGAGACAAATCTTCAGGAAATAATGCTCTAGAAGAAAGTCTACCAGTGCCCGTACATTGCTCTGTCCAGCGGCTGCAAAGCCACGGAGGAGGACGAAAGAAATCAAGCCACTGCCCAGTGCCTGATGCGATGCAGGTGTCCCCCCAGCCCAAGTGGAACCTGGACCTGCCCTGGTTCTGACTACTGCAGAACTCAGAGTCAGGTAGTTTGACCTATTCCCACTCTGAGCTGTGTGTCAGATGGCCAAGTGAGGCTGCACGGACAAACAGGGACAGCGTACTTTCCAGCTTCCCATCCAGAATTTGAAGAATGGACCCAAAATTTCCAAAGCAGGAAGGGGAGAACCTGAGAACAGTCACAAGGATGGAAGGAAAGCTCCTAATGGGGTCTTTTTTCCCTTATCTCTGGGATCTGCCACCTAGGAATGGGGTATGAAAGGCTATGTCCAATTTGGGGGGCCCATAGCACTATGGAAAAAGGACGCTGGCAGGTTGGAAATGTGCTCTCAACAATGGCCAGCCTTTGGTCAGAGCGCCGAGGGGCTGAGGGCATGGACACTTGCCCAGGACAGCGGTCCATATCCTGGGGCCAATAATCCCCTTTTATCTTTGCCTCCCCTCCTCCAGTGAGTCAAAAGCCAGGCCCATGGTGCAGCACTTGAGAGCAGCATTCCCAGAAATGTTTCCTAGGATCCCATAAGCCCATAGATTTGTCACATTTGGGTGGTCCTGAGAGCGCCCCTCCATCTCTTTGTGTACTCATTTGGCTTTGTAAATAGACATTGGACTTTGAGTCTGGAAACCTGGGTTCAAGTCCCAATACAGCCACTTGCTAGCCATGTGACTTTATGTAACACACTCCCCATCTTTGGGCCCCAGTTTGCTCAGGAGCATGAGAGGGTAAACTAAGGGCGACCTCCCTGGCCTCTTCCAACTCTAACTCTCCAATCCTCAGTGGTGGCCAGAGCAGGAAAAGGAGAGGAAAAGTTATATCAAGGCTCCTACTAAGCTTATCTAGTCCCCTAATGTAGCAAATGAATGACTGTCTGGCTGTGTTTCCACTTACCCTGTGTCGTGCAGGGAGTCCGGCAGGGTCTCTGGTCCCGCTCCCCACATAAGAACACAGGACATGGTGAGGCCAAAAAGGAACACCCACGGAGCCATAGGTAGGGGAGTCATATCACTATATTCTCGCTGGCGGCTGGGTTGGAGACACAGGAAACAGGAGCCACACAATTCTCAACCCTCACTGTGCCGCTTGCAGGCTCAGCCACCATCTTCTTGCTAGCCCCCCATTTTTTCTCTTCTCTCTCTGCTAGCGTAGCCACAGCAGTTATATTAGTGGCCAATGGCTCACTGGTTACAGCTGACGGCCAACTAGCCACAGCTGATGGCCATCCCATCCCAGTTGATGGCCATTTACTACCTGAGCCAACACCTTTCTATGTGAGGCCGAGAGCCTGGAAACTGCTTTCTGGGGCTCAGTCCCCACACCCTGTCTACCCAATATGTGCCTGCGCTGTGATTAAGGAAGGAGATTCCTGATCTTTATCTTCGCTTTATATATTTTTTAAATGTAAGCAAAACGACCACAGAAAGTCAGAAGAGACTTGGAGACCATCTGGGCAACCCCAGGGGCTTTACAGCCAAGGAAGATAAAGCCCAGGGAGGTAGAGGCAGAGCTGGGAGTGAAGCCTGGACCCTAGGTCTACCTCCAGGGGATCACTGCAGGCTTTCTGGGTCATCCTATCCGTCTGGCTCAGATTCCCCAGAACCATTGGGGCCAAAATGGCACTAGAGGCGCTAGTGTCATGTGCACAGAGGATGAATGTGGAAATTATTAATTCTAGGAATCCAGCTGCATTAAAGTCCAATTATTTGCATGATCTCAGCAATGGCAGTTTCATATATTTGCAGTTAATTAAACAATTTTTCTATCTTATAAGGAAGTCAGCATAATGCAATGGTTCATTCTGTGGATCTAAAGAAAGCAATGAACCCTGTCCCAAAACACCCAATTTTGAAACAATTGCAAAGGGTTCCCAAACCAAATGAAACCTACAAATAATCCACTAAGTCTTCTTGGGCCCTAGATTGAGAACTCCTGGAGAAGAAAGACCTCAGGCTTTTTAGTTAAAAGTCAAAGTTCAAATCTTGGCTCCACCACTTACTACTTATATGACCTTGAGCCAGTTCCCAAATCCCTGAGCCTCCGTTTCCTCATGAAATGAGATAACACCTCCGAGCTCACAGGGTGGTTGTGGGATTGAAAGGAATGTGCAGCCTTTATCACAGGGCTGCCGCAGGGTTTGCCATCAGTAATAATAGCTAATAGTCTGGGTACACTCTAAGTGCCCGGCTCTGTCCTAAGTACTTTATCTGCACTATCTCAGAAAACCTAGGAGACAGGTGTTGCTATCACCCTTGTTTCATAGACGAGGAAGCTGAGACACAGAGCGGTTAGGAATTTGCCTAAGATGACATAGCATCTAAACGGGAAGGCCATATAGGGGGCTCCAGAATCCATGTTCCTCACGCCTATACCCTAATTGTCTCATCAGATGCAATTTAATTTACTCCAGAAGTGTGGTTTAAAAAATAAATTAAAAGCAGAGAAGGGAGAAGAATAGAAAGACACAGACAAATTTTATGAGGCATGAGTTGACCCAAAGACCCCTTTGTAACCTGCCCATTTTGCTTTTTTCTTGGGACAGAGGCAGAAAAGCAGTGTCCTAAGCCCTGAGGGCAGCAGATTATCTGTAAGGTTGGTCTCACCCAGGTTCCAGGGCTAGCGCTTTGAAGATACATGTTGACATGTGCAAGAACCATCCTAAAACGTTTTCCATAAGTCGTCCCATTCAATTCTCATGCTCCCTATGAGAGCAATACTACCACTAGCCCCATTTTACAGATGAAGAAACTGAAACACAGGTTTAAAATCTCTAAAACCACAAGCCAGAGAGAGGCGGAGGTGGGCTGAAAACCCAGATTGGCCTGAGGCCAAAGCTCTTAACTGCAGCTCTAAACTACTTCCCCTTACGGGGTTCCACAGTTTTAGTATAATATGATGGTTAAGATCAGCGGCCCTGGGGTCAAATCCAGGTAAAAAGAGGGGGGATGAATGAGGTCGGTGTTAGGGAGGCAGGTAGTGCGCACTGGAACAGACTCGTGGTCCAGAGTCTACGAGTAGAAACGCTGTTATTGTGGAGAGCACGTGAGCATCAGAACCAGGTGAATGACACCCCAAATTCTGAGGATTCCACTTACTATACATATGAAGTTACAGGAGTCAGAAACTTCTCTGAGCTTGTTTTCTCATCTATAAGGATCAGGACCTCACTTGCAATGACGTTATGCATTAAATTATGTTGTTCCCCCCTCAAAAAAATTATATATATATATATATATATATATATGTTGAGTCTAAACCCCCAGTACAAGTAAAGGTGATCTTGTTTGGAAATACAGTCATTGCAGATGTGACTGGTTATAGTGAGGTCATACTGGAGTAGGGTGGGCCCTAAATCCAATATGACTGGTACCCTTATAAGATGACACGCAGACACACAAGGAGAGAATGCCATGTGATAACAGAGCAGAGATTGGAGTGATGCATCTACAAGCCCAGGAGCACTAAGGATTGCCACCACCCAGGAAGAGGCGAGGCAGGATTCTCTTTTACAGGTTTCAGAGGGAGTGTGGCCCTGCGACACCTTGATTTCTGTTGTTTTAAGCCTCTCAGTTTGCAGCACTTTGTTATGGCAGCCCTGAGAAACAGCTACAAGTGAGGTTCAAGGATTAAGACCCGAGTATATGAGAGTTCCGACAAATGGGAGGTATCGATAAAGAAGGATTCCCATCTCCTGCACCCCAATTTCTGATCCTAGTCCTTTGTCAGCACTCAGACACGACAGCCTAACAGCTGCCCATTCCTTCAAGGACCGTAGGGGTCAATGTGAAGTGTCAGGCAAAATTCCTTGCAGGGTAAGATATGAAGAAACTCAGAGTCTTTGTCCCATGAGCAGCCAGACAACAGCTCTCAAACCAGAGTAAGATGATCAAAACTTAATTCTGCTCTGCAGAGACGGCGGTGACAATGGTAACCCTGCAAGGCCACAGCAACTGTCAGCAGCCCAGAAGGAAGCCTTCACCCTGAGCGCCCGCTACCCTCCTACCCACCCCGCCAAAGACAAACACAAAGGCTGGATCAAAGAGCCAGTCAGACTTGGAAAATAATTTCAGAAAAGGCATCAAGCCTTCAAAGGAACTTTGGGCCATGCCAACTGGAAAGGGTAAAAAGAGAAAAGAGATGCAAGGGCAAGGCTATCTGAATATGAAAAGCAAAGAATTGCTCTAACAGTGAGTGAAGAATCCTAAGGCAGTCACGCCAAAAGGGAACCACAAACTAACTCCCTACCTGCACCCCAATGTTCATTGCAGCATTATTCACAATAGCCAAGATATAGAAACAACCTAGTGTCCGTCAACGGATGAATAAAGAAAATGTCACACACACACACACACAGAAATATTATTCAGCCATGAGAAAGAAGAAAAAAATCTTGCCATTTGTAACAACATAGGTGGACCCGAGGGTATTATGTTACGTGAGATAAGTCAAACAGAGAAAGACAAATACTGTATGATCTCATTTATATATGGAATCTAAAACAAAAAACCAAACTCAGAAACAGAGACTAGAACGGTGGTTACCAAGGGCTGGGGGTGGGGGAAACAAGGCGATGTTGGTCAAAGAGCATAAACTTCCAGTTATAAGAGAAATAAGTTCTGGGGAGCTCACGTACAGCACGGTGAGCATATTTAATAATACTGCATTATATACTTGAAAGTGGCTAAGAGAGTAGATCTTAAATGTTGTCACCATAAAAAAAAAAAAAAGATCATTTTGTGATGTGATGGAGGTGGTAGCTAACACTACCATGGTACTCAGATTGCACTGAGTGCGTGCATCATATCAGCATATTGTACACCTTAAACTTACAAAACATTGTATGTCAATTATATCGCAATAAAGCCGGAAAAAAAGTATTTTTAAAAAAAATATTTTAAAAGCCATCTCATATCCCCACTGTTGAGAAGGTGACCAGCTCACCCTAAATCACTTTACAGACAGGGGGACTGAGGCCCAAAGCCAGAAAGGACTGTCTGAGACTGCATAGCTAAATACGTAATGGAAGAGGAGATGCACAAAAGCTGTCTTTCCCAGGGATTTCACTTCTGTCACCCCCAGCAAGTCAGAATGAACCAAGTTCCTTGGCAGGTACCAGGAGGACAAACTCGGTGAAGCCCAACAGCAGGACCGGGAAATAAGGAGGGGAAGGAGGAACCTCTACAAACTCATGGGGTCGTTGGGTCTTCACCCCACACCTTGTGATGCCCACCCCTCCAAGGGCACGAAATGCAGTCACAGACGTCTACACTCAACATGGTTGATGTTGCTGCTTCTTAGCCGACAACTGGGACCACAGCAATGGATTCCAACAGGATTAACATGCCTATAGCCAGTCATTATATTGTCCAGTCCTGCAGGAGTGATTATTAAGGCCAGTGGTGGGATGCAGGGGATCAAAGCGCCTTTAAAAAATACGGAGATCTGGCACAACTCTGGGTCTTTTAAACAGGAAGGGGTTTCATAAAGGAAATTAGGTGCCAAAGTCCTTGGCAGGACTGGGTAAGTAGGCTCTCATCTAGGTGCCCAGGACTGATTTCCAGAATAATAAGAACTGGTCAATTTCAAGGGCTACTCCCCTGGGGCTGATGCTAAAACTACTAAGTCCATGGCACAGCCCCATTGCGGTGAGTCAGCAATCAGAAACCAGAATCTAGGATCCTCCCCGCCCCCCATACTGCTGTCCCCATATCACCACTTGTCCCAGGAGGCTGGGGACAGGACACTGGAACAGTGCCACAAAACCTGTCCTTCTCATGACCTTGCTTGCTAGCCGAAGAGTCAGAAAGAACGGCTGTGCCTTCTCCTCACTTGGCCTTCCACATCCCGAGCAAGTGTCTCTAACTAGCAGGTCCCACATGAACCCTGGCTGCAAGGGCTCCTGGAGAATGTGGATTTTAGCTTTCCAGGCTCTGTAGTAGAAAAAGGCCGCCTAGAAGAAGGCTGAAATGAATATGGAGCAAGCCGTTTCACAGCATCACTAGCCAATCCATAGGAATTACGAGAACTATTTCTAGGTCTTCCAGATAAGGAAACTGAGGCATGGAGAAGTTAAGAAATTTGCCCGTGGTAACACAGCAAATTAGTGGTGAAGTCGGATTTGGACCCAAGGGGTCTGACTTAAATTCCTCGCTCTTACAATGATCCCTTCCAAGCAAGGGCAGTTTGTAACCTTAAACGACATAGTATAAAGAGACATACTATTTTTTTCTAACTGCAGAAAAGTACAACATAAAACTTTATCTTTTTGATATCACACTTATCAAAAACAAAAAAAATCCATCGATAGGGGGCTCTAAATTCAGCAGACCTGCCTGAAGTAGAATTCAAATATTTAAGAACTTTTTAAAATAGCCATTGTATAAAACCCAGTTTCACAGGTTGATGAAAATAGAAGGGTGACGCAACAGCTTCATTCAACTCAGAATATTCTGGGGAAATGGAGAGAAGCTGAGAAATACAGCCCCTGGGGCACCACCAACTTGCCCTGCCTTCTTTTTGCAGGACCATGAGGACAGGCGGATGGGTGCAGACTCCATGGATGGGAGAAGATTCCAGGACCTTCCCATTCCCAGGGTCTTTATCGCAGACTCAGAAATGTGTATCTAGGAGCTATATGAAAAACCAGGGACACGCTGATCAAGGACAAGCAGTAGTTCCCAACCCTTCACCTGGGACTTAGGGCGCAAGACCCAGAGGATGGCCCTGAGGCCCGGTAAGAGGCAGCCGTGAGCAGTGGTCGTCAGAACAACTTCTGTCCCTGAGCATCTTATCTCAGGATCCTTGGGTGCCCACCCTCCCTTCTTCAGCCTTCCAAATCTGCCCTCTAGATATGGTGTCTAACACCCCAGACAATATAAGTCTGATTTTTCCTTCTCTGTCTCCAACACAGACAAGAAGACAATATTTCAGGGGAAGCAAGGAAAGTTATAAATTCAGAGCAGGTTTGAGATTAACTGAATGTTCCCTCTTTCTTTTAACTCTCTTTGCTTCCTATGACTTCGGAAAAGCATGGGTGGTCCACGAGGGTTATCCTGAAGCCAAGCATCTTCATCTTTGCTAATTCAGAGCCGTGACATGCGTGGGAGAATAGGTGGCTAGTTAGATGAATGGCTTAATCGATGGATGGATGAATTGGCAGATCAATAATGCTGTAAGGAGAGACAGAGACACAGAAAATAAACTTTCAATACTCGACCAGCAAGGCCAGAGCTGGAACAAACACTGTTTCTCTAGAAATGTCAGGAAGAAGAGTGTGGTATCCAGGAGGCTGCTGGGGTGTACACTGAAGAATTTTCAAATTGCCGGAAAAAACAGCAACAACAGAAATAAAAGACACCAAGCCACAGAAGGGCAAGTGAAATCATTATGAACCTCAGTAATTAGAAATAGGAGAGGAAACCAGATGGAAAGAGAGAGCTATGAAAAAAACCTCAACACCTCTATCTACCGCCAGGTTCAAAGCTATGTTCAAATTAATCAGTAAAACTCCTGAGAGGAGCCGGCAGCTACAAGAAATCCTGCTGAGGTCACCTCAGCAAGAAATCCTGCTGAGGTCGCCCTGCCTCACCTTCCCCGAAACAGAGGCTCGTCACGGCTGGGATCCCACGGGCTGATCCCTTGGAGAAATGTTCTTTAAAATTAAAGAGTATTGGCAGGTTCCTTCCTTCTTCTCTAGTCCATTCGTGCATGACCAAAAAGAAGGATAAGCTGCAAGTGTCAGGTCCAGGGCCCACCCTCAGTATAGGAAGTCCACGCGTGCACCCTCATGGACAGATCTGTCCCTACAGCTAAGAGAATGCGCAGGAAATGTGAGGCGAGGCAAGCTGCCGTTTCTGCACATGGAGGCAGAGGGGAAGGAGTGGACGGAGGAAGTGATCTTCCATTCTGAGCGGGGATGGCAGGGAGGCAGCATGGAGCGGGCATTTGCCAGGGATTGGGATTTGCCAGCTGGCACCTGTGTGCCCTGAAGCACTTTATCTCACTTCTCTGAGCTTCTGCTGCCTCACCTACAAAACGGGATAGTGGAGCCTTTCTCCTGATGTTGTTTCAGGATTAAAGATTCTACATGTAAAGGGGCCTGCCCTGCAACCTCTGAAAGCTGTGGTCATGGACATCAGGTACTGCCCGGGTCCTAGCTCTGCACCCCTGCTCTGCACCTCTGCTCCAGCCCTGCCCAGGCTGAGGCCTCTGACCCCACATGCAGGCTCTGTACCTCCCTCACTCCCCAGGAAGGCAGCCCCAGATTGAAACTGTGGGCTCCGACCAAGCTTTCATTGCTGCTCTCCCACCCTCATGGGCTTGTCCCAGCATCAGAAGTGGACCTGGACCCTGGTGTCTGCCTTGCTCTCATAACTGCTTGATGGTCTTACTGAATATTTACCGAGCACCTGCTAACTCAGGTCCCTCAAACAGACATATTTCCTGGCTCCTGCCTTGCTCTTGCTGTCCCTCTCCCAGAGACAGGAGCTCCTGTTTGGTGGCAGATGCTCCATTATTCAGATAGAGACCTCCATGCCACCAGAATCCTAAGTATCTCCTACAGCTGGATCCAGGTTCCTACAGCTGGAGCCTGCCCACTTCAACCCCCATCACGTCACTCCAGCCCCTCCCCTGCTTCAGGCTGCCTGCCCTAGCTTACCAGATACCTCCTGTCTTCCTGCTAAATCTTTCTCCCTCTGCAGACTGTGGCTTTGTGGACTAGACACAGACTGTAGAATCGACTGCCCTGCACATTTACTGTGTGACCTTGGGCAAGTTCCTTCATCTCTCTGAACCTCCGCTATAAAATGAGGATAATAACAGCTTCACTAGGCCATGGAGGAAATTCAAGGGATGGCGAGCGTCCTGAGCCTCCCACAGCGTCTGGCACAACTCCCTCCCTTGTGCCTTCTCCCACCCCAGACGGCCTGTAACTCGTCATGCCTAGCTAAATCCAGAGATATGACACTGGTCATTAAAACAAATTTGTCATTTGGTTCTATAGCCAGGTGGCACATGACAGCCATTAATTTTTCACATGAAAAATGGGCTCTGCTAATTGAAAAGCATCAAAAAGATTGAGGTTTGCACAAATGTTCAGCTCTGTTTATTTTTTCTAATTTACTTTTCAGCAGTCAGGAAGAACTTAATGACTCTCATTTATGGCTTCCTCCCTATTTATAGATATTAGTGCCTGTGGTGTTCTGGATGTATATACTGAGAACGTTCAGCCTGGGCTACGTGGCCAGCAGGGAACAATTACAACATCCAAGTGAATTCCAGATTCCTCAAAAGCTAACTGATACATTCGCTGTTCATTAGAAAAACACCTTAGCTAGTACTTCACATCGGCTGGATTCTGTTTTCCTTTCCTTGGCACAGATTTTTCTGTCTTGGAAGTCTTTTTATTGTCTCATTTGGTATTAAATAAAGATAGGTAACATTTATTGAGCAACTATTTTGTGCCAGGCACTTGCTGTGCACTTTAAGGGGATTCTCTCATTTCATGCCCATCGTAACACCATGAGGAAGGTACTGTTTCCAGATGAGGGAGCTGAGATGTAGGGGGAGATTAGAAATTCAGATATTCAGGTGTCTCTGGTGCAGAGCCCACTTTTTATCATTGTGTCTACACTGGGCCAAGAATCAGGAAACCACAGTTCAAGTCCCACATCTGCCAACAGTCTTCACGACCTTGACTGAGCCTCTTGCCCTCTCTCCTCTTAGAGGCCTGGGATTGGGCTGGAGCCAGACGCTGACACCGACCCTTCTTGTTCTCCAGCTCACGAGTCACCAAGGACACACAAGAGGAATTAGAGTCTTGGATTTACTAGTGGCCTGTTTTGCAACCAATTGCCCTCCAAAAGAAGAGCCCTCTGACAAAGCGGGAAGCCCAAACACCAATTGGAGTGAGGCCAAAGTGGAGGCCTCCTGCTCCCTCCCCAAATATAGACCTTAAAACCCACAGGACCCAGGAGGACATCCCATCTGATCAGCACTGCGTGAGAACAGAGCTCTTTGAGTCCTGGGGCAAACAGGTCAAAAAGACAGAGGAGAGGCACCGGGAACCCTGCCCACCAGTAAAACATGACTAAACCAATACTCTGGTTTAGAGGAAGAGAAACAAATAAGAGGGCGGAGAGAAGAACCAAGACTTTCCCTGAGCACAGAGGGGTGATGGTAAAAGTTCTCTCTTCTACAGGCCAAGGTCAAGGCCTGGGGAGAAGAGGAGAAAGAGCCCCTTAAATTTCTTCACCTGTAAAAGAAGGGGCTGGGCCATTGAGGCAAGAGACAACATGGATGAACTAGAGCAGGGGTGTCCAAACTTTTTTCAACGTTTTTTACCAAGGGCCATATGCAATAAAATACACAAATAGCCGGGCCACTCACTCGAGGTGAAGTACGTATTGCTTCACCTGGTTTATTTAAGTAAACTAAATATATTTTTGGAATTTGCTGCGGGCCAATTAATAATGGATTGCGGGCCGCAGTTGGCCCGCAGGCCTCAGTTTGGACACCCCTGAACTAGAGTAACTGCGGCAACCATGGAAAGTGAGTGGATTCAAAAGGTGTGATCTTACCCGGCTGCAGACTGGAAGTGCAGTGAAGGAGAGGCTGAAGTTTCCGGTTTGGAGAAACAGGGGATGATGCCCTTGAGGGAAGGACCCCATCTTAATCATTTCTGAATCCCCCGCACCCAGCATGCTGCAGGTGGCTTGCCGTCAAACTCAATCAGTATCTGTTGAAGGAATAAAGGAATGAATAGCATGGCTGTGGTTTCAGCATCAGTCTGAGACAATAGGCCACTCTGAGACTTGATTCATAAGCCTTATGGTGCAGCGGTGAAGTTAGCTCGTGCTATACCCGTTCATTTTGACTTCCAGTCACATAATGAACAGCCAACGTGGCAGCAGTCTCTATAATAGTGTTTGTAGGGAGATCATAGAAATGGAAATATTAATTCACTCAGGAGATCACTGTGTTACAGCTCAATCACTTGCACAGCACAGACTTCAGGCCTTGAGAGGGCTTTAGAAATTTAGCCTGGAGACCTGGGCTCCTGACTCCTGTCCGGTGCTCTCTGCCTCTGCACAGTGGGGCACGGGCAGTCTCCTGTGGAGGCAGAGCAACACACAGCACAGGACTCTGTGAAGACCCCGCTAGGGCCAGAGGTAAGATCTCTGCTTGGGAACTGGGTTTGTCAACCATGCCTAGCACCGAATAATCACCAACGTGGTCTTGGATTTCAAATACAAATGCCAAGCACACACAGAAAGAATATGTGTAGGCTATCTCTTGAACTTTTTTTTATTATTTTTATTTTTTCCCCACTTAATTGAGGAATAAGTAATAATTGACAAATATAATTGTATATATTTAAAATGTACAACATGATGGTTTGATAGACATATATTCCTTGTGAAAGGATTACCAAGGTCAAGATCATTAACATCTCTTGGTCTAATGTTACACTGAACCGAGTTCATTGTAAGCTTTGTTCAGCAGTAGCTGAGCCCCATGGGATGTGGTCCCAGACCTCCTTGGGCAGAGGGTAGGGAAGAGGTTTTCCAGGTAGGTGATGTTTAAGCTGAGCCCTGAAGGAGAGTGAGCAGGAATTAGCTTGGGAAAGAGGGTAGTGATTACTCCCTATGAGGAGAGCACACAGAACTTTCCAAGTCTTAAGGTGAGAAAGTTTATGGTGTTTCCACTTGCTTTGCAAAACTTCATGTACATGAATGAAAAGAGGACTTCTCCGGGACAATGATCTTGGATCATATTGATCTAAGGGATTTCAAGACAAGAAAAAACTCATTACATGTTCTGCAGGCTTATTCCCTCCCACCCCATCCCCCTTTCAATTGAGAGAGGAGAAAAATAAAGAGGAGGAGGGGAGGGGAGGGGAAACAAAGAGGGGGATATCTAATCCTTCCCCTTACCAATATTCCAAAATCCTATTCTGCAGACCACTTATCGTGAGAGATACTCTATAAAAATAGAGTTCTGAGACCAAGTAAATTTGGGGGAATACTGCGTGCTAGATCCACCTTTGGACTATTTACACAGCTTGTTAACACTTTAAAGACTGTGAGAAGTCCTGTGGTGAGGAGCCTGGGTTCTCCAAACTCATTTGACTGCTTTTTCATGTAATACCTATTGAACATTCCACAGAATCTACAACAGGGAAAGAATGCCATAAATTAATTTCAACAGCCACGTGGAAAGTGCCCACTCTCCCATCAACCCCAAGGACCAAAAGCTCTTTAATAGAACAGTCTATTGCTACAAGTTTCTTCTGCAGCCCCAGGAGCACCGCAAGTGCCCCGGTCAAGCCTGCAGCTTAAGTTCCCCCTCCCCAAGATGAGGGGCATGTGGAGTGAAGCGCTTGCTCCCCGTTTGATCCCTGGGAAGAAGGAGAAGGAGACATGACTGGGGCTGGCTTAAAAGAGATTTACTTCCCCCAGCATCCTTTGGAATGGATATCCTGCATGATTGAGCCGGGCTTTGTTCAATTCTCAAAGCAATTTGCCAGGAGTGAGAAAGGAGTGCTTAGGAAAGCAAGTTGGTCAGTGCTGGATGATTACTTCTTATTCCAGGACAATTACTACAAAGGTAAAATGGGTTGTGTTGCTGTAAAAAAAATATGACTCTCTCCAAACAGTAACATATGAATTCCCACAACCAGAGCCACCAAGGCCACGGCCAGAGGCAGGCCAAGCATGGGGAAGATGTTTCTGCCCTGTCAAACAGCACTAGTTTCAAACAATTAAAACAGACAAGCAAGGATTAGATGCGTGGAGGGGGTGTGGAGTGATGGGGTGCCCTGGAAACAAGTACCTACTTAGCAGTCTTAGCCCATCCTAGAGAACCCTGGGGAAGTAGCAATAAAAACCATGCAGCTGCCTTCTTCTTCCACCTGGACCCCCAGTCCCACTGACCCTCCTAAAAGAATAAGGCCAAGCAGGATGTCTCAGCCTCAGCACTACTGATGTTTGGGGTTGGGTAACTCTGTGTCGTGGGCGGCTGACCTATAGGATGGTCAGCAGCATCTCTGACCTCTAGCCACTAGATGCCAGTTACAAGCCCTCCCGTCACCCAAGTTGTGACAATCCAAACTGTCTCCAGACATTGCAAATGTCCCCAGGGTGTGAGGTGGAGGGGGGCAGGAGGTGGGCAAGATCGCTCCTGGTTGAGAACCACTGGACTAAAGCAATATGGCTGTGGGAGTGGGGTCCCACCGGGCCCCTGGATCCAGCACATCTCTAAGAGAAAACGGTGCTCAAGACTGGCCTCTCCCAGAGAGCAAAGGGGAATGTATTCAGAGCTGTTCTGTCACCCTTTCCTGTGCACCGAGGGAATGGGAGTGGCCTGAGTCCCTGGGCATTCTGCCTCGTGGCTGGCATCAGAGCAATGGGCCTGCTCTGGGAGGGCAGCCAACCTGGGAGAGAGAAGCCAACAGATGTCAGAGAACCTTCCTGACAAGCCAAGGAAACCATTCCAGGCAGTCTCTCCCCTCCCCGTGCCGGCTCCCAACCATTCCTCTGCTGTTTGAAGGAACGTAACTTAAAATAGAAAAAGGTGTCTTGTGAGACTTGGAAGCCTGGTAGAAAGAATTTGAGAACTCTTTCTCAAAACGGGAGCTGCTCATTCTTCCTTCAGTGGCAACCAACAGGTGACATTGCTATGTAGGGATCTCAATCCATTATCCCACAATTTATGAATGACCTCCCATTAATAGCCACCACTTAAGGATGGCAGAGTGAGTGAATGCCTTGGCTTGGAGCTGGATGCTGTGGTATAGGTTCCCATCCCAACATCTGCTTAAGGTTGCTTTATTTCAGTGGGCCCTCGTTTTCTCTCCACCATAACATGAAGATGATAACAATACTCACCTCACCTAGGTTCAAATGGGATAATGTTTATGGAAGCACTTTGCAAATATAGGGCACCAGGCAGATGTCGGTTGTTTTTATTAACTCAAGAAGTAACATGAAAGTTGCAAAGCAAGTCAATTTTAATTCACTGAAAGTAGTTGCCATGCAGACATTTGCAGAGAAGACTGGGAAGGAATACCAGCTTTGAATTAGTGAGTCAGAGCAACTAAGATGGAAGAGAAAACTAGGACAGTGTTTTTAAGATTTTAAGTGTGCATATTAAAACACCTCAAACTCTTAGGTACATTGAAAAAAAATAGCATTACTCTTCAAAGTGGTCTTTTCTGTCTCTTTTTTTTCCAGTTCTTTAGACCTTTATTCTCTTTCTCCCCCATTCACCTCATTTCCATTGCTGCTCATGCCCCTGGAGTACACTTAATTGTCATTGCCAGCCTCATCCAGAGCCCCTATGAAGCGTTTAACTGCTCATGGCACCATACCAGCCACTGTACCGAGAAAATTACTATTGGTGTAGGAAGGAGGGAGGGAGGGAGAGGGAGGGAGGGAGGGAGGGAGGGAGGGAGGGAGGGAGGGAGGGAGGGAGGGAGGGAGGGAGAGAGAGAGAGAGAGAGAGAGAAACAGAGGGGGAAACTGGTCCTTACCTCTCTGGGGCTTTAAATCTCTGGCTGGACTTACAAACCTGGAACTGTAAAACGGAGTTTTGGGATACTAGATGTGCCAGAGACTTCCCATAGCTCAGTGCCTCTAATCCTTGCAGCATTCCCAAGGAGGACAGCCTTTCCTAAAGTATGTTCCATACAATGTAAGTCCATGCCTTGATTCATTCATTCAACCAATGTTTACTGTGTTTTCTCTATATGTGCCAGACACTGGTCTTGGTCATTATAAAAGCAAATATTTACATAGTGCCTGCTATTTGTCAGACACTTTTTCCTGTATGTTCACTCATTTAATCACAACCTTATAAGGAAGATATTATCATTGTCACCCCAGTTTTACAGATGAGAAGACTAAGATTAAAGCACAGAGTTAAACTATTGTCCAAAGCCACAACAGATGTGACGGGCAGACTGTCAGATGGTCCCCGATGACCCCTGCCTCCTGATATTCTTGCTCTTGCATAGTCTCTCCCCTTGAGTGTGGGATGGTGTCATGCAGGGCGGCCTGCGGGGTCTCTGCTCCCGCTCCCCATACAAGAACGCAGGATATGGTGAGGCCAAAAAGGAACACCCACGTAGCCATAGGTAGGGGAGTCATACCACTACGGTCTCACTGGAGGCTGGGTTCACTGGACGTGCGACCTGCTGTCCGTTTTCTCTGCAACCGACCGATGACTCTCCTCCACTCTCCTCAGCTCTCCTTCGTAGCCACAGCAGTTATATTAGTGGCCAATGGCTCAATGGCCACAGCTGACGGCCAATCAGCCACAGCTGATGGCCATCCAATCACAGTTGATGGCCATTTACTACCTGAGCCAGCACCTGTGAGGCTGAGAGCCTGGAAACTGCTTTTTGGGGTTCTGTCCCCACAGATGGCCAAGTGACGGCTTCTAACCAAGAGAATATGGCAAAGGTGACTGGCTGTTAGGGAGTTCCAAAATGGCGGAGTAGATACCGTGTTTCCCCCAAAATGAGACCTAGCCGGATCAGCTCTAATGGGTCTTTTGGAGCAAAAATTAATATAAGACCTGGAATTACATTATATTATATTATATTATATTATATTATATTATATTATATTATATTATATTATATTATTATATGACTCGGTTTTATAGTAAAATAAAACTGGGTCTTATATTAATTTTTGCTCCAAAAGACGCATTAGAGCTAATTGTCTGGATAGGTCTTATTTTCGGAGAAACACGGTGAACACTATGTCTGCCTCCTTCCATGAACACATTAAAATTTCAACTAAATCGTAGAACAAGCAACCTAGAGAACCAACTGATGTCTAGCCAAACAGAAGTCCTATAACTAAAAATATAAAAAAGAAGCCATGTCGATACTGGTAGGAGGGGCAGAGATGCAGAACGGGTCCCAAACCGCCGTGTGGTGGTTGAGAATCAGGAGGGACATCTCAACCACAGAGGTTCCCCCCAGAGAAGCGAGGGACCCCAGCCTCACACAAGGCTCCCCATCCCCAAGGACTGGTGCCAAGAAGAGGAGCCCCACAACACCTGGCTATGAAAAACAGTGGGGATTCTGACCACCCAGGTGGGACAGAGGCTGTGGGAAACCAACTGTCCTCTTAAATCGCCCATGCACAGACTCACTCACTTGTAGGCACTCACCCTGGGCTCCAATGGAGGGATGGTGACTTGCAGGGTGTTGGAGGCATATGGAGGACAGAATGAGAGGTATAGTTTTAGGGTGAGGGTGAGAGGACAGTTGCCATTTTCCCTGTGAAGGGTCCCTGTCCAGTGTAGCTAGCAGGTGGATGCCATCTTTCCTGTGTTGAGCCCTCCCCCAACACAGCCAAATCTGAATCTGATTGGCCTGGTGAGCTCCACTGGGACCCTGCCCCACCCAACTCCTCTAAGGCCAGAGACATTTTCTCCAGAAGCAGCCAGCCTGGGCTCACATTGCACTCTTTCTTAGAAAACTGTGGAGTCTGGCAGGTCCCAAGCAGGCAGTGACTGGCCTCAGTGTGCTCTGAGACGTTTGCTGAGTCTCTCCAGGCTCAGCACTGGCACCAAAACAGAATTTACATTAACCTGGTAACCACAACTCTTCCCACTCTAGTGATTCCCTGACACCCTGCCTTGCCCAATACCACATGAGGCTCTGTCAGTGGTGGAACCTTAAGGGGGCCGGTAGGTGGCCTCAGGGTGTCCTGGCTTTTTGCAAAGCTACCCCAGGCCTGGTACTGGTGGCAGATGTCCTCAGTTCGCAGCATGGCCTTTCCCATGCACCTCCAGGTTTAGCACAGGCAGCAAACAACTGTAGATCACTTTGTTTATGAGGTGGTAACTCTCCTCCTTCCCCCATTTTACAGATGAAAAACTGAGGTTCACAAAGCTTAAGGCATCTGCTACAGGTAAGTAAATATTAGGTTGGTGCAAAAGTAATTGCAGTTTAAAAGGTTAAAAACAATTGCAAAAACTGCAATTACTTTTGTACCAACCTAGTAGCAGAGCCAGAATCAAAATACAGGTGCATCGGACTCCAAAGCCTACATTCATTTAAATGCAGTTTGGGGCAGGCAGAAGTTTGGTAGAATCTCTTTCCCCTCTCTCTGCTTTCATAAAAAAGTGATGAAAATTATGCATGCTCTGGGAACTTACAGAGAACTAGTAATTCTAGGGGAAGGTACCTATCTCTTCAGCACATGAAACACTCAGCCCTTCCCATGTTCCAAAAACACTTGGTGCTAAGAATACCTCCAGAAAGAGAACATTTCACCTCATATGTGGACAAATGTAGAAAAACATTCTTGGGGTTAGCTTAGGATGTGAGGTTTAATGTCCTTTTCATGGCCATTTTTATAAGTGAAATGAAAGGAGCTACACTTCTTGAAATAACAAAGAGGGAATTTTGTCACCAGGATGTCTTGGAAGCCTCGTGGCTCAGACAGAGCTGAGTGCATCCGCGGTAGTGGTTCCACCTTGTCCTGAGGCGTGATGTTGGCACATGGTTGGCATACCAATGTGACCGGGCTCCACAAACAGCCCGTTGTGCACACAGGCTGTGAAAGCAGACACCTCAGTTAATATTCTGCCGGGCTATTCCTGGGCTCATATTTCCTTTCGAGTGTGAGTGAGTGTGTGTGTGTGTGTGTGTGTGTGTGTGTGTGTGTGTGTTGTAAGACTCAGTTACCCCTAGATGGGCAAACAACCATGAATCACTCCATCAATTCACAAAAGAACATGGAAGAGGAAATTTGCCTGTGACGAATTCACCCCCAAAATCTGCACCCAGCACAGTGCACACATTAGCTTGTGTAAGGCTCAACCTGCGAGCTGGGCCCTCCCCTGCCTTCACCCATTCACAGATGAGGAAAAGGGAGGCTCTGAGAGGTTAAGCTACCTGTGCAGAACCACACAGCGCATCCATGGCCAAAGCTCGCACTCCTCTCCTGCACTATGCTACTTCCTAAAGGCGAGACGAAGGAACAGGAAAGGGAGCAAACACTAACAGGTCCCAACTGATTGCATGTTGTCTGTGCTGGCCACTTTACATATTCAATGATTGCAACAATCCTGCAAGATGGAACTTATTATGCGTGCTTCACAGATGAGACTGAGAATGAGAAATTGCCACAAGATCACCCATGACCTTAGCTTAGCTGTGTGTGACTCAAAATCCTGGAATCTTTGCACCATACCCTCAATACTCACTGACACACTCTGCCCGTCTTCCCCTGAAACCCACCTCCAGTCTCCTCCCACCCTGCTCCTGAAGCATTGACTCCAGGGAGGTTAGAAACAGGGACAGGAGCTAGACTGCCCAACACACAGAGGGAGCTTGCAGGGGGAGTGTTTGTCTCCGTTAGCTGTGGTGAGAAATGATGGATTCCCGGCCACAGCTAAGCATGGTTTTCATTTATGGAGCAGTGCACACACACTGGGTAAAGAAAGGGCTTGGGCTAAGCAAAAAGCATGTATTTGTTGCCTCTGGCCTAGTAATTATCTTCAGTGGTCCCATCTGTAAAGTGTGGTCAACTCAACTATCCCTAAAGGCAATTAACCCTGGAGATGCACAGGTGTGGGGAGAGGTGGTCCCTAGAGAGAGCAGCACAATGAGGCCAAAGCCAAAATCATTCGAGCACCAAGTGGCCAGAGGAAGTTCGCATTAGACTGTGTTATCCCAGACTCAAAGGGTCCGCTGGCCTGCGCGCATCCAAGCCAAAGAAGACGGGAACGGGAGATGGCAGCAAAGTAAGTAAAGGTTTATTTAAGGAGTTGGCTCCAAGCCCAGAGACACAGGTGAGCTCGTGCTCTCAAACACGTAGCTTGCCGATGGCGTGTAGTGGCCGGGTTATTATATAAGGGAAAGACCATTCATCGTGGTTTCTATGGGAGTTGGGGTCATGGTGTCGTGCGGGGCGTCCGGCGGGGTCTCTGGTCCCGCTCCCCACATAACACAGGATATGGTGAGGCCAAAAAGGAACACCCACGGAGCCATAGGTAGGGGAGTCATACCACTATATTCCCGCTGGCGGCATCCACCTCTCTGCAATCCGCTCTTGCTAGCTCAGCCACCATCTTCTTGCTAGCCCTCCATTTTTCTCTCTCTGCTAGCGTAGCCACAGCAGTTATATTAGTGGCCAATGGCTCACTGGTTACAGCTGATGGCCAACTAGCCACAGCTGATGGCCACCCAATCACAGTTGATGGACATTTACTACCTGAGCCAGCACCTGTCTATGTGAGGCTGAGAGCCTGGAAACTACTTTCTGGGGCTCTGCCCCCACACATGGGCTCTACTGATTGGTTGGGGCTAAGGAGCATTTGATCATGGGATCAGGTCCTGGTGTCAGTCGTGGCGTTGTTCTGTCTGGTTTCCAGGGGGCGTGGTCCCTGACGCTGTTCTGCTTTCATGAGTCTGGAGCCGAAACATAACTGAGACCAAGGTGTTATCTTTGTTGGACTAAAGCCTTACTCTAGTTTGAGATTTGGTTATTGTATCTCGGTCATGTTTCATAGACCTGAAGCTTTATTCTTAAGTGAGTTTAACGCTGACCAGAACCTAATGTCCTAAGGGCTTCATGATTAAAAGGAGTGGACACACAGTATATGTACAGGTAGGAGGATCTGGGGGAAAGAATACAAGTGAATTAAAGTTCTATCAGGCTAAACAAAGCTAGCTTGGACTTAAGCAGAACGCATGCTAAACAAATGAAGTTCATGTGCAGTTACAACTGTACAAGCTCATTTTTTACACTCACCTTTCCTACCCCATCCTCCCTCCTCTCTGTTCTAAAAGCTCCGTGAACATTGTATTATAATTTCTGGTCTGTTTATTTTTGCCTACATAGGAACCAATTTGCTTTAATTTTTGTCAGATCACATTATGTAATTCTCAGTTTCAATTCTCTACATCTGTTTAGGGAAGCATCTTAGAATGATGAAACATGTTTCTAAGTAAGTGCTTCAAAAACGAGTCTCAATCTTTTTGCAGGAGGCAAGAGGTCTCAGCCTAGTGTTCTGCTGTGTTCTGTTTTTCTTTGACTCTTGCACAGCAGGCTGCTTTGAGTCATGACTGCCTGGTACATCAGCCAACCATTTATTTGTTAATTCCTTCATTCACTAAAATTTATTATTTAGTTATTTATTTAACAATCACCAAGTCACGGACTGTGTTGGTTGCTTGAAAAACATGGTCATGGATGAGCAAAAAATAGACACTGTCCTTCTTGTGCAATGTAAAGTCTAGTGGAAGAGAAAGAAATTAATCACATGCAAATATATATATATAATTAAAAACCATGATAAGGGCTTAGAAGGAACAGTCCATGAGCTTTAAAAGCAAATAAAAGGACCTGACCTGGTTTAAGAAAGTGATGTTTGAGATGCTACCTAAAGAAGAGCGGGAGTGGGGGCTCCAGGACATAGCCAGATTTGCATTTTGAGAAGATCCCTGGATATAGTGTACAGAACAGGTTGGGAGTGGTGGCAGCTGGAGAAGGTGCACACTCCAGGGAATAAGAGAGGTGATGGGAGGCTATCACAGAACTCCAGGAGAAAGGCAATATTACCTTGGACTAGGGTGGGTTGGCTGCAGGGTGGAGAACAATGAACAGATCCACCAGCTATTACAGCGATATCATTGACTGGAGGGTGAAATAAGGAGGTGCCAAGATCGATTCTTGGCTTTGGATCGAGGGAACTGGATGGATGGTGGTGCCGTTCATTGAACTTACCACCTACTGCACGCCCAGCACAGTACCCAACACCATGAGATCACTGGTCTCAGACTTTCTATTGGGTCCCTACCAGATGAAGGCCAGGTTCCATAATCTCTCATAGAAACACCACTGAAGCCATTAAGACCAATATGGATGCTGTAACCACTCCGCTGCATCCTCTCTGTCCCAGAAAACACCAGGCCCATTCTAGATGCAGTGGTAAATACACAGGCAAGGCTGCTGCACTGGTGTGGAGGTGGACTTTCCCTCCCATGCCAACCTGCAGCCCCACTTTCAGCTATTGCCTCAGACCCTTAGGTTGGGCTGTGGCTTTGCTCTTAGCATCCATTCCACCCCAGTTTGCACCAGTTTCTCATACATTGCCCATAGCCCCCATCTCAGCTGCTCATCTAGTGCCTGCCTCTGATGACTGAATTTCGGCTCTCTCAGTGCTAACCTCTGTGCGCCATGAGGTCAGAATTCTGTTCCCCCTCTAGCACTTTCCACTGTCCCTGCAGGTCAGGCTTCTTTAACTAAAACAACTTAAAAGAGCAATTTAAAACCCTCTGATAAAGAGCATGAGTGCATTCGTTTTTGGTTTTGTTTTCTTTTGTTTGGGGGGGGGGGGGAAACAATAAATATATGAGAAGGTGATAATTACCTACATGATTCAAGATTACCAGAAAGCAAGAATGAGAAGTGTTTACATTCTTCTGTGAAGTCACCACTATAAAGATATGTCGATTTTCTCACAAATATTTGGGGAGGGGGAGGAGAAAATAGAAGAATGCCAAAGCAAGCAAATGGCCTCAAAACAAACAACCCCATCCAAACAACAAAATACAAAGGAAAAAAGCAGAAGGAAAGCATTAAAAAAAAAAAAAAAAAAAAGATTTCCTCAGAGGCCTGCTGGATGCTGCTGCTTCTCTCTTATTCTGAGAAGAGAGTGATGCATTCCAGTCCCAGAATTTCAGGTCCGTGGTGGACACTCACCCTAGCAAGGCCCCTCCACCCTATCTATTCATTCAGTAGATAGTTAATGAGGATCAATTTTGTGGTGGCCACTGTTTGGGTGCTGGAGATGCAGGAGTTAAAAAAAAAAAAAAAAAAGGCAGCATCCCTTAAGAAGCCCATGGCAGGTGGGAAATAACTAAGTTAACAGACAAGTAACCTATGATAGAATGCCAACAGGGAGGAGGAAGATTTAACTAGAAGTCCAAGAAGTTCACAGAAGAAATGAGGCTTGAAGAGGACATGGGACAAGCACAGTCCACCTGTGTGTGATTTTCATGGGATCATGAGCAGGAAAGCGATGCTGAGGACAGGTGGGCTTTCTTGAATCATAAGGAGCCATATTAGAAAACAGAAAAAGAGAGCATCTTTCCCTTCGGCTCCTCTCTGGGTGGTTTCCTGTCATGTCAGAGAATTTGTCATCACAGAGGAATCAAGCTTTCTTAGACTGGAGAGTGAGACAGCTCGCTCATGCATGTTCTTTTAAAAGCATGTTGCAATAAAACCGGTGACCTGGTAAGAGCCCATAATGGGTTGTCTTCTCTTCTTTTGTCCTTTGCTTTCCCTTTGACCTGAAATGGACATACGTGATATATACCACGCAGGCTGATAAATTAGACAGCCACAACTGCTTAGCAGAGCAACTTTGGGGAAAGTAAATATTTTTTGTAATAATCATAAACACACGCTAATCAAGGGACAAAGAAATTGGCAAACTCTTCAAGTTACATTCAAAACCCCATCCCTGGCATTTACTTGAAAATATTAAGTACCTTTAAGGCAAATCACTGAAGTGACTGAGCAATCTTTACTGCAATATTTAATGATGATTTAAATCCAAAACCCTTACGGGGCCATTCCTGGCTGGCGCTGCAAAAGTGTTTTATGTTTCTGGAATTGTGAGTGCTTAATTATGTCTGACAACGTCAGTTGTCAATAAACTGTGCATCCATGTCTGAACTCAATTCATCTCTTCCTCTATCGTTCTGGGCGTCCAGGAATCTATCCAAACAGGCAAATTCTTTCTGTAAAAGTCTAGAATATTTTAGGTTTTGCCGGCCATAGTTTCTCCATCATGACTACTCAACTCTGTCACAGTAGGGTAAAATCAGCCACAGAGAATGGGTAAACAAATGAGCAGGTCTGTGTGCCACCAAATTTTTATTTGTGAACACCAAAATTTGAATTTCATATAATTTTCACAAGTCATGAAATAGTCTTCTGTTGATTTTCTTCAAGTCATTTAAAAAATGTAAAAACCGTTCTTCGATCACAGCCATACAGTCACACAGGCAGTGGAGTGGATTTAGCTTGGCAGCCATGGTCTGTGAATCTGTGATTTTGAGTGAATTAGGCTATTTTGGGGCAGTACAAAAAACATCAACGTTGCCTTTTCATTGTCCTTATAGCTAGGCAGCCAGACAAGATCCTTAAATTGACCTCCCTAAATTGCCCTTAAATTGGTCTCCATTTCTTCTCTCCAAAATGAAGATAATCAGAGGGTCTTGGTGAGGACTGAATGAGGTGATGTATGGAGACAGAAGTTCTGGAAGAATCCAGAATGATTGATATCAGGAGGGATTTGAGTGCTCCATACATGACAGCTCCCATTTCTCCCCCTTTCTAATTGTCTTTCTACCTGTTTGTTTCTCTTCTATTTAATCTTCCCTTGTACAACATTCAGTAGTGAAGCATGAGAATGGATTTGCTCCTGACAGGGGGAAAACCAGCCCCTCTCTTATTGACTTGAACCTTCCCAGCCTGACCCTTATCCTCCTGATGTTGGTGTCTGAGGTGACCCTGGAGGGCCAGGTATCAGCTACTATTAAATATCAGGGAGAGACTAATGAAGCCACAATTGATTCATCAAGCTGGATGCCATCTCCCTGTGAAGGCATCCTATTAGAGATGTGGGGTCTCTTTGAGAGGATTTACAGCAGAAGCAAATGTCAGGGGCAATTATGTGCATCTCAGCCTTCTTAGCAGAACTGCCACCCTCTCCCTCGCCTCCCTCAGGCTCCCTGAGGTCTGCAATGGTCACAGCTACCAATCATAAGAACCACGTATCAGTGCATCCTCCACCAAGCCCAGTGTGTCCTGTAGGCTGGATGGAGATGGGGAGGTATCTCTCCCCATCATGGAAGGACAAATGAACAATGAGGCCCAGAAATCACTAAAAACTGATTGTTTCCAACTGCAAAAATACCCTGAACTAGAATATCACCATTCTGCAATCTCTAATGATCTTAAGCATAAAAAGAAACACCACCACACATGATGCATCTCCTACAGTCACACCCAGACCACCTATAGTTTTGCCAAAGAGATTGACCCTGAGTTCTGGTCCAGCCTCTGAATCTATCTGCCAATTTGTAAGAAATACAGAGAACTGAGGAATATGCACCAATAACTGTATGATGTGTATGCAATCAGCAAAACCCAGACTGTGGGAAACTCTACGGGTCAAATGACTTGAATTCTTCAACAGATAAACTGTAAAGAAAAAAAATGGAGGAAGAACTTACAGATTAAGAGACTAAAGGGCGGCCGGATGGCTCAGTTGGTTAGAGCGCAAGCTCTTAACAACAAGGTTGCCGGTTCGATTCCCACATGGGCCAATGAGCTGCGCCCTCCATAACTAGATTGAAAAAACAATGACTTGACATCCTGGAAAAACACTGTTTCCCAATATTCCCCAATAATAATAATAATAATAGACTTAAAAGAAATCTCATATTTTTTAAATGGACAAGACTAAGCGATATTGTCTCAGACTGCACATTTGGATAATAAAACTTAAAAAAGCAAGAAAGCAGTTACTATAAAAGTCAGGAGATTGGTTACTTGCAGGGAGAGAGGGCGTTGGGTTGGGTACGTAGAGGGGTTTCTGCAATGGGTGGCAAAGTTCTATTTTTTGACCTGGGTGGTGTTTGCCTTATAATAATTCATTAAGCCATACATTTGTTATGTGTGGGTTTTTGTATCTGTGTTTTCTTTTTCAATACAAAAATTTTTGCTATGCTAAGTAAAGGCAGTAAATTTGGGATTTTCACTCATGGTCAATGACAGTATAAACTGATAAAGGTTTTTGTAAGGCAATGTAGCCATACTCATCTATATTTCAAATTAACATTGGTACCATGGGCTTCATGGGGACAGAAGAAAATGAAAGAATGAATGTACTGTGATGGGTAAGTGTGAAGGACGATAGTAACATAAGATAAAGATAAACTCAGGCTGACCAAGCACCCACTAAACGTCAAGGACAGAGCTGTGTGAGGCCCTTTAAACACAGCATCTCCCTGAACCCTTACACATCTCTGTCAGACAATTATCATCATTTCAGATGTGGCAACTAAGGCTCAGAGACATTCAGTAACTTACCCAGTGTCACCTAGCCAATAAGTAAAAGAGCTTTTCACTTCAGAAATTAATACTCCAGAGGAAAGCGAATAAGGAAGCACTAGCCAGGAGAATAAGGAAGCACCCTGCCAATGCATCTGACAACAAAGAAAAATGAAACCCAATGCTTTTATTGAACAAAATGGAATGTTCTTGGTGATATATAAACGCAAGAAGCCCAGAGGCCTTGCATGAGAAATGATCCTTTGTAGAAAGTGCAGTAGTGTAAAAACTCATTAGTATCTTTTTAGTAAAATCATATATATATATATATATATATATATATATATATATATATATATATAAAACTATAGCTGTTACGTATAATAATTAAATGATTCTGCAGTTTTCAAATGCATAAAGTTATGATTGGTCTTATTTCAAATTGGAGAAACTCAAAGTAATTCCACTCAATAAACAATTACGGGGACACCCAGCTGTAGGCACAGGGCACCCACAGCGTGGATGGACCTGCCAGCCTTGCAGCTGCTGAGTACCCTTCCTGATCCCTCCTGAGACAGACCTGCGTCCCAGTAACCTCATAGGGACAGGGAGAGGTTTGGCCCGTGGGTTTCTGGACATTAGCACCAGGCAGAATTCTAGCAGGAGGAGGAACCAGAAGGAGAGAGAAATCACAGACATGGAAGTCAGTCAGGCTGATAGATTCTCAAGGGAAATGCCATTCACCCCAGAGTCCACTCTGAGAATGGAAGGAGCACTAGACTCAGAGTCAGGACACTAACCGGGGTCCTGACTGCCATTTACTGGATGTGTGACCTCAGATCAAGTCATTTAACATTTCTGAAACTCAGTCTTCCCAGGGGTATAAAAGGGTTAATAACACCTGCCCTGCCTACCTCCCAAGGCTGCTGTAGGATCAGATGAGAAAGAAATAAAAGCTGGCATTTCCTGAATGCTTGCCGTGTGCCTGGCAATGGGCCCCCCTGCTTTATATGCTATAGTACCTCTCAAGTCTCCATCAGCCTTCTGGAGTAGCCTCTATTGTTGTCTCTCTTTTATAGGTGAAGAAACTGAGGATTGGAGAGCAAAATAATTTGCCCAAGTTAGAGCAGGCATTTAAATGCAAGTAGATTGAGTCCAGGCTCTGTGCTCTTAACTATGATGCTACACTGCCTTCTGGAGCAAGTCTCTAAAAGGACCCCGTGTCCTTAAAACTGTGCAACAGAAGACCCACAGGAGGTACCAACTGCCACCTATCAGGCAGTGTCTCCAAAGTCTCCACAGCAAAGCAGAAGGGATGCTTCAGGGATACTTTTCAAACAAAGATTGAGGACTATAGGAAGATTCAGGAATATAGATCCTCCAAACTCTCAGGACAGGACAAACTGGGAAATAGCAGAAGGGGTCATTGTATCGTCTCCCCCACCCCAACCCTCCATGGGAAACAGTGAGAGATGCTCTCTGGAGAGGGGAGAGTGCCTGGGAGTTTCCGGGGTTGCACGAGACAGCCCACTTTATGCAGAGGAGACAAGAGGAGACTTCTCAAAGCACAGACTCACAGCCTTTGTCATCCTTCTGGTGATAAGAGACAGTGAGCCCACCAAATGTCCCCACAGAAAGTGGAGCGCATGCAGTACTGTAGTAGAAAGAGCATTAAAATGCAAGTCAGGACTTGGGTTCAAGTACTAAGACCTGGATCCCAAGTCTAGCTCTGACATTAACAAGTTGTATGACCTTGGACAAACCATTCCACTACTGGGACCAGATGAGCTCTAAATTTTGTACCAAACATATGGTTCCTATGGCCCTATCTTCTCTGCCCAGCCTGAGCCATGGGGCACTGGGATGAAGAGAGAGACTCAGCAATTGTGAAGTGCCTATTGTGTGCAATGTACTGCCAGTCTTTTAAAATTAATAATAGCGATAATATAACATATATCAAGAGTTTACTCTGTGCTGGACCCAGTGCTAAAATGCCTCATGTATGTTATGATAGGAAAAGTTATCTAAAACTTGGAAATAAGACAAAATTATTTCTCCATTCCCTTTAAAAGTCATATTAGAGCAATTGTCTAAGAAGAAAGTCACTGTCGCACTCTCTCTCACCAAACAGACATGGGGGAGGGAGTGGATGAGGCAGAGCCATCAAAGAGAAGAAAGATCCATTGGAGACCCAGGAGCTTCAGAGAGGACCCAGGTTCCAAATAAAGAAAAGCACTCACCTTTTTCCCAGGGCTGGGAGCTTTCAGTGCCAAGGGTATAGGCCGACCCAGAGTCTTCTACACATCCAGCAAAAAAAAAAAAAAAAAAAAAAAGCACTGAGATGCACGACAAGTTTTGACGATAGGATGGGGAATTCCATACAGAATGATGGAGGGCAGGCCTTGGGGAGAAATGGGTGAGGTGACAGAAAGGACTAGGATGAAATATTCCTCCTTCTCTTGGCTAACTCCTACTCACTCTTCTGAACTCAACTTAAACATGGCTTCCTCAGGGAGGATTTCAGGACCCTTTGGACCAGGGCAAGTATCCATGCTCCATGTCCCCAAAGCACTCTACCCTTCCCCTTTGGTCACACTTGTCAAACTTGTAATTACCTGTCTAATGTGTGACTTTCCCTCCATGAGGGCAGGGACTGTATCTGTCCATGAGTGCTGGGAATCCAGCAAGAACAACATACCATGTTTCCCCAAAAATAAGACCTAAAAATCAATATAAGCCCCAGTCTTATTTTACTATAAGACCCGGTCTTTAATATAATATAATAAATATATAATATAATATAACACCAGGTCTTATGTTAATTTTTGCTCCAAAAGACGCATTAGAGCTGATCGTACAGCTAGTTCTTATTTTCGGGGAAACACGGTAGTACCTGACATATACAGGTGCTCAATTGGTATTCATTGGATGGATGGGATGGATGGATAATTTGGAAATCCAGATGAGGGCAATATGAAGTAGATGTTACATTTGAGGAAGCAAGCAAGAGTTTGATAGAGAACAGAAGCATACAAAAATAGCAGTATATCATTTTACTGGAATTTCTGGGAATTTGATTTCATTTTACTATGCCAAGCCCATATACGATTTCTGAATGGAAATCAGTACCTACAATAAGGGAATTTTATCGCCACTTAGCTGTCAATGAAAAAATGCATGTGCTGGCTGCTGGCTGACTCAAAGTTTCATGGTTATTTTCAACTCATCATCTATTTTAAAAAATATTAACTTGAATTTTGCCTCCGGCTACCTACAGTTCATCTCTCCTTATGTTATGCCTCAGCATTTTCCCTCTCAAGCATTTCTTTATAACTTAACCTCCAAAATAGTCCCAACTCCAAATATTCTGACCTGCTGTCTGTTTACACCCTCAAAATACCTCAGAAATTGTGTAATTTTTACATTCATATTGCACCTCCAAGATAGTTTCTCACACCGGAAAGAGGCACAAAAATCCTAGTCAACCTATGTGTCTTGATTTGAGATTCAGAAAATGTGTTCTTACTCATTATTACCACATCTTTACCCTTTGTTCTCAGTTATCAAGTCATATTTTTAAGCTCATAAAATTCCATATCTCACATATGGAGCAAACATTGAACTAGATGCTGGACATACAAAGATGAATAAAATACTAGCAGGAGAGAACTATATTAACAAATACTGCAAAGAATGGCAGGCAGAGGGCATGGGGAGACTGCTTTCCCAGGGGAATTAGTGTTAACTTCTCTTATGGACAATGTGACTCATATAACATTTGTTGTCCTTTTTTCAATAGAAGCAATCAAAATCATAGTGTTGCAACTAAAATAATAATAGGTATTATTGTTTACTCGTTAGGTTAGAAACAATATCTAGTGGGGCTATTTTGTCACTGCTTAGCTGTCAAAGACAAAGAAGGGAAGGGGAACTCTCACTCGCTGTTAGTGGAATGTCATTGTCATGGCCTTTTTGGAGAACAATTTTTATCAAATTTTTAAATAAAAATGTTTAATGTGTTTATCCAGCAATTCTACTTCCAGGTATCTCTCCTGGAGAAATACACATGTGTACAAAGAGACCTGTATAAGAAAGTTAATGGCAGCATTGTTTGTAATAGTAAAAGACCACCATAAATTAAAAAAAAAAAATGAAATAAAATCTGAAGACTCAGCATATATATACATACAGAGGGTGCCAAAAAAAAAGCATACACATCTTAAGAAAGGAAAAATCTGTGTTAAAATTGTAATACTCAGTATACACCAATAACAAAAGATGAATACAAGTCACGTTGGACTTCTGCAATTACAAGAGGTGCTCAAGGTGGTTACCATTAGCGTAATTTTAATACAGTTTTTTCCTTTCTTAAAATGTGTATACATTTTTTTTGGTACCCTCTGTATGTGTGTGGGGAGAGAGAGAGAGAAAGAGAGAGAGAGACTAGAGGTGGCTGACTGGCTTCAGAATCCATTTGGTGGTGGCTCAACTATTCTCCATCTCTCCTCAGTGTTTTTGTGATTCTCTTCGCCTGTGTCTCATGGCTACAAAATGGCTGCTGCACCTCAAGTCCCACATCCTCACACAATATGAAACCACCCAAATGTCTTCAGCCAGAGACACTATGCAATAGTTACAAAGAATGAGGTAAATCCATATGTACTGCCATATCTGCTGGATAACTGAAAATACTGAGTTGGAGAATATTATAATTTCAACCCATTACTGTCAAATAATAATAATTTTTTTTAATGCTTGCATGTCCCTGTGGTAAGTAAGCATTGCTGGTTTTTCGCAACAGTCATTTCCTACTCCCACTTCCTCCTTGCAAACAGAATGCCCAGAGTTTTTTCAAGCCACAGCACACAGATAGTTTTTTCAAGCAATAGCACACAGATAGCTATGTGCTCGGGGGCAGCAGGCCCCACTGCCAGCCCCTGGGATGAGGCATAATTTGTTTTATGGAAAATCGGTCCTCTTTGCCAATGATTGGTCTGGAGGTGGTGCCTGTGACCCTGTTCTGCCAAGGAAACTTGAGGGAAAGTCTGCAGGGAGACTTCTAGGACACATTTCTCCTTTGATCAAAATGAAAAACCTTGCCAGGAAAGAAGCTGTTTTCTCCCTATCCCCTTCCTTCTGGCTTGGAATGCTCTCATACTGCGTGAGAATGTGGGCCTTGAGGTGCAGCCATATATACAGAGGGTGCCAAAAAAAAAGGTATATGTATTTTAAGAAAGAAAAAAGCTGTATTAAAACTACGTTGATCGTAACCACTTAGAGCACCTCTTGTAATTGCAGAAGTCAAACATGACTTGTATTCATCTTTTGTTATCAGTATATATTATTACAATTTTAATCGTTTTTTCCTTTTGTAAAACTTGTATACATTTTATTGGCCCCTCTGTATATGTGTGTGTGTGTGTGTGTGTGTGTGTGTGTGTGTGTGTATATATATATATATATGCTGAGTCTTCAGATTTTATATTTTTTAATTAAATGTATTGGGGTGACATTGGTTAATAAAATTATATAGGTTTCAAGTGTATAGTTCTATAATACATCATCTGTATATTGCATTGTCTGTTTGGAAGGAGATTTGACCTCTAAACTACTTAAATAATAAATGCCCTTATGAGTTAAGCCACTATTTGTCAGGTTCTCTTTCTTGCAGCTGAACACATAATTGACTCAACAACAACAAAATCTACTAGCAAGATACATATCAAAGTGTTAATAGAGGTTCCCTTGGATAGGAAAAGAGGACTTTCACTTTAAAAAAAAAAAATTTTTTTCCAAAAAATATATGAGGTTTCCTTAGGCCAAAAATTGGGGGGGAAATATAGCTCAACTTTATTAACTGTGTATGGCCTGTATATTTGGGTTCTAATTTCCACCCCCCTTTTCCCAGGCCCTGGTTCATGTATATTTTCTCTTTACTGTGTATTTGGAAAGCCACTTCAAATCTTCTGGAAAGACTGTATAAATAAGCAAATGCAATAAAGGGTGTACACACACACACACACACACACACACGTATATATAAGTCCATCTCAGTCTTGCTAGATGCACAGTTTGAAAGGCACAAAAAGAAAAGGCAAGAAGGAAGCATCAGCAAAAACAAAGGCCTGGGGGAGAAAAATAGCTCGTTTATTCAGGGAAATTTCAAATAGCTCAAGATTTCTGAAGCACAAGGTGAGTGAGAAAGCTAAGAGACAGGAAGAGGCAGAAATAATGGGCCTCTCTGCCAAGTGAAGGAGCCCGAATATCATCTTGTTCCTGACTGTGGTTATGATGATGACAATGACAGCTGCTACCATTCACTGAGAGCTTGCTCTGGGCCAGGTGATGACCTTCTGAACCTAGTAACTAGTCCTACAAGGCAGGTCTATTTTTATGCCCTTTCCATAGATGCAGAAACTAAAGAGTTTTGGAGAGATGAGGTGCTAGAGGATTTTAAGCAAGGGTAGCATGTTGAGATTTGTATTTTTAAAACACATCCCTATATATGCTCAAATATTTACAGATGAAATGATACCTCTTGGCTTGGCTTCAAAATAACCCGAGTTTGTGGGTGGGGATATAAAGATTCCCGGAGCTGATCATTACGAAGCTGGGTGATGCATCCAAGGGTATTTATTATACTAGTCTCTCTTCTTTTGTATGTTCGAAGCTTTCCGTGATAAACGTTTTAAAAAAAAAAAAAATCTCTGGCAGCGATGCGGAGATCCGGTGGAAAATGTGAAGTAGGAGGTAGTGAGAGCAGTTAGGGGATTAACAGGTGAGAGCTGGTTAGAGCTCGGGAAGTAGCAAAATAGGGAAAAAATGGATTTTTTGAAAGTAAAAACTGCTTGGTAACTAGTCTTTGTAGTGGAGGTAGAAGGAGTAGAGAAAAATCTCAGGTTTCAAGTCAGTCTTAGGTACCTAGATGAAGTCACTAGGTAAATGGAGAAGCTGTTAACGTCACAGGGAATGCAAAAACAAGTTTGGGAAAGTGGAGGGAAGAGTGTGGGAAGGTGTTCACTTGTGGATGTTATGTTTGGTGTGGCAGGTTGGGCCTCTAAGTCATGGTCCTTTCATAGACAACCCTTTAGTATATCCTCAATATAAACATATTTGTGTATAAATTATCTGCATGGCCTATAGTGTAAGAACATTATGAAACCAAATTACTTTTGCACAGCACAGTTCTATTTCCTTCCTGTAATCTAATCGGCTGTACTGTTAGAGTATGCACATCCTACTTCGGGGACCACTCATCTATGTAAAGATGGTGACTTTACGATTAGGGTGTTTAATCTCTCTGAATCTCAATTTACATATATATATGTATAATGTATATGTGTATATGTATATGCATATATATATGAAAGTAATTATGTATATATATATATGAAAGTAATTATATATAGAGATATGTATCTTATTACTTTCCTTACAGAGGAACAATGAGAATTTCCAGAGATGATACATAGATCCTGATGTCAGTATCATGGGCTCAGAAATGCTGTCTTCCCACCCAACATTCTCCCTTCTCCCCACACCTCTTGGCCCAGCCTGTTCCTCCACATTAGAGTTACAGAATAGACGCTTTTTGTTTCTTGTGTGATGAATTTGGAGATGGATAGAAGTGGGATCCCAAGTAGCTTAAGAGCTGACTGCAGGTGTGAACAAGCCCTTCATTTCATGGGCATTTGCCTGCTTCCATCCCATCCCCAAGCTAAAGGGTAAAAATGCTGGTCACAAACCCTGCAGCTGGTCACTTCATCCTGTGCAGGCTTAGAGAAGGTTACATACCCTCACCAGAAACACACTCGCACAAAGGCAAGAGACTTCTCACCTCTCATTTGTTCAAATAGAAGAAAGTTCGGTTTATAAAGACTAGTAATTCTTTAGTTCAATATTAGCAGGGATGGGAGAGATGAGTGCAATACACCAAAGACTTCAACTTGTCAATTCATCACTCCCGAGGAAACCTGAGTATACCCTGTGCGGCTCTGGATGGCAAAACATCACCTCACAGCTCAAGATGATTCCCGCCCCTCACTCAAAAAAACTCCAGAGATAGGAGCCACATTCATTCTATCTTAACAACTGCCAGTAGAATTGTGTAAATAAGTTCGTGATTGAGGCTCTTAGCTCCCTAGTTAGCTTGGTGCTGGTTACAAGCAATGAGACCGACTCAAATTCCCAACTTCCAGAAGGGAAAAAAAAAAAAAAAAAACACTAAAAGACAAGACACAGGATCAGTAGCATGTCTGTAAAAACAAATAGTTCACACATCTATATTGGAGAATAGAATTGGAAACTCCTTATACCCTGCCCCTACTGGAGTATAAAAATGACCCAAAGATGTTAACAAAGTAAAAACTTAAACTCTGCTTCTGTAATTGTCTCTAAAATGACCAATTCCTGTAAATCTTTCACACTGAAAACCATATGCAAAACGAGCACATATAAGGCTTGGTGTCCATTACTGAAACAATGGTTTAGCTGAAGCTCGACGCGTGACAGTCGTAAAAAGCTACCAACAGCCTTGTCTTCTACTCACATAATCCAATGCTGCCCTCTAGTAACTCAAGAGAGAAATAACACGAACAAGCCAAAGGATTCAGGAATCCGAAGTGTTTAGCGTTAATATTTACCATGGAAGAAGCTGCTATAAAAGGAGGGATGGGGAAGAGGGTCTCTACAACTGTACAGCAATAGCCCATCTTAATAGAAAATGTTCTTTCAGAAAGACGCTGAGATATGTTAACACAATCCACATGTATGGGGCTGCTCTAGGTCATCACTAGACGACCTAGAAGGGCCTTGACGACACTGAAGATACCCTCCAGTGACCTGTTTCAATACAGTTAAGTGGGACCTATTACTTCTCTGGGCAGAGCCAGGGCCATTTTTTGTCACTGGAAAAACTTCCTCCTCTAACCTGACTTTTCAATGTTTTAGCACGGAAGTGGGGTGAAAGCTCTTAACCCTACTTGATGTTTCTCGTATGTAATACTTCTTAAATACATGGTATAGTGTCAGTTTTTCTAAGAAATGTAGGGACTAGTCTAAAGCGAGGCTTCACCACAATTAAAGAACTATTGTCAACCTTGGAACTTAAACATTTTAAGTTGGGGTAGTATTTCCAGGAAGGGTAGTGGCTAATATAATTAGTGGGACAAGTGTAACAGGTTTTCACGTGCCCCCTCCCCTACAAATAAGTGACAACCATCTGAAGTACTAAGCCCAGAAAAGTCTTTTCATTTCCATAATCACTCGTCCAGGAAAAGCTGAAGTCCCTTCATTCTATGAGATCTCATTGCTCTCATATTAAGCTGATCAGAGCCTCAGTTAGCTGATACCCTGAAACATGATCTATGCTGGGAAAGGGGGAAATATTAATCAGGGGTAACTGTGAAATATGAGGATATCTGCCTACATAATTTCTGGCCACAGACAGGTATTTCCAATCTCTCATGTTTAGTCTTAAATGCATCCAAGATAGTGTGTTTTTGTGTAGGTGGGAAGGGAAGAACCACACACACTTATTTTTAAACAAAAGATGCTCTGTGTTTATTAAGACATTTCTGTTAACTTAGATAAGCACAGCTGACTCAGAAAATCATTATTCATATATTAGCACACATTCAGGAAGGCTTCTGAGAAGATGTATCAGGATGGGCTTCTCTCATGACACAACTGCATCTGCGGGAAGAACAGAAGAAATTATACTCCCGACTTATAAATACAGATCATCAACAAACAACATGTACGGGCAACGTAATTTTGGGCGGCAGGAGGCTGGCCTGCTTTCCCCTCCTGGCTGATGTTCTGTTCAACATTCCTTTACCTTCAAAAATTATTTTCCCTATTTAGATCTATATACACTCCCAGAGTCTCTTCAACATTTATGAATCTCCGTGAACACCAAATTAGTCAATTGTGATGAACAGGCCAACTGCAAAACTCAACCTCAGAACCACGACATCTCAGGTCAAAGATCAAGCCACATGAGAGGATGCATGTGCTATTGTTTTAAATTCTGGACGGCCAAACTAATGACTAGCTATTAACTAATTCTGTGACAAGCCACTATTAACTAGCTACAGGGCAAGCCACTTATAATCTCTCAAGAAACATATACAAAATAAGAGGGTTTGAGCTCATGGAAGTTTTACACTGAACCTGGAGATACTTTATCTCTCGCTGTTAAGTCTATTCTCCTTTGTGGATTAAATGTTCAGTAATTACAATTTTAATGACCATTATTGAACACAGTATTAGAGAGCTGACCTCAGAAGAAAAAAGCCGGATTGTTGTGATTTGGGACAAGAAATTCTCAAGGAAGATTCAAATCCAACCAGGCTCTTCCTGACCTACTTCCATCCCACTCCCCTAACTGAACACATAGCAACCCACGGGCAAAGAAACAAAGATCCGCTAAGGTGGTCCCTCTGCCACTGACAAGCAATGGGTGTAACCTGAAAACCTAAAAAGCAATTTAAAAGGATTTTCTTACTTCAAATAATCTCTTTAGAAGTCTGAGTAATGGTGCAACCTGCAAAAGCAAAACACAAATCATCTATAAACAACTTTGCAATTACCCAGAGTTAACTGTCAATCAGATCACAGAATGGCATTAGGAATATTTTAGGAGGGAAAATGTAATCACAGTCTTTCTCCCAGGCAGCTAGGTTAAAGCTCCTTAATCTGACATTCTGAAGGATCCTAATGCTAGTATCTCAGATTTTAGATAAAAGCATTACGCTTGCCCCAAAGCATCACACTGGGGTCTCTAAAATATCTGATCAGCCATACCCAATAGAAATGTCAGTCCAACCCACTTGCTAGAACAGTCTCACTCGAGAGCCTGGTGCAGACCCTAATGGCCTATGGGGCCTACTTAAAGAAAAGAAAAATTCAGTTATAATAAACCAAAGCCTTGGAAGAGAATTTCCAAGTGCAATAAGACTCTGCATTTGTTTATAAAATCCAAACTAAAAGAATCACTCCAAAAATGATCTGAAATGAGAATGATGGAGTATATATCAATTTTCCAGGTATAACCCATTTTCCTTCCAAAGTAAGGAGAACTTGAAACCATATTGTTTGCTATATTCTCTTTTCACTACTATAGTCTCAAAATCAATTCACATGCCTCCTTTTCTTCACCCCAAATTTCATTTTACTTTGAAAGCAGGGCTTCATGAAGCATACAAACATGAACACAGGCTTCTATGCAGCATTCACTCCCAACACCAGGGAGCAAGGAAAGGGGGCTGTGGTTTACAGCCCAGGTTCCCAGCTCTTCAGTTCTCCCTGAAGAGCCACTTGTCACCCGTATCTTCTAGCAACAGTGCAATTAGATTTTGTCTGTTCCTGCTTTATAGCCAAATACATTGAGTGCAGTAAAGAACCTGGACAGAGCAAACTTTTGGAGATCTTTGTGGTTAACATCCTAATGTATAGCTTAGAGCTGCAGGGAAAGAAACATCTTTTTTTAAAAAAATTATTTAAATCTAATGGAGTGAATAGCAAATTGTCAGTCAACAAGGTTAATCTAAACACAAGGCTTCAAGAAAGTGGCAATGGTATTGAAGTGGCTACTCTTCCTCAATGAATTCATAATTTATAATTGTAATTAATCACAAAATTAATAAATTGTATATAACTGTAGAAATGGGAAGGTAATAATAGCATCTCTTCACATTTTCAAAAGAAGTTTACAGGATTTCTGACTTTTAAACATACATAACACCTACCTGTACATCAGGGCTTTACCCTTTTCATTCCCCAACACAAAATAGCCACTTCTGGGAGAAAAATCCATGGTATGAACAAGAGAAATGTTCTTCTTTTTAATGACTGGGAAATTTGAAAATACCGTACAGGAAGGAAGGTGAACCTGTAGGAAACAACAAAAAGCTTTAAAGTGCAACAACTGGAAACTCACCTTTCTTAAGTTTTAGTCTTCAATCTATCTTTCTGCTGGAACAAACTTCATGATGGTAGCACACATGAAGTAAAGTTCCATTAATGTAGCAAAATATTTGCAATGTGCTATTAACTGAGAAGGAAGGGAGGGAAGAGAAGAAAATATTTTCTTGATGCTTCTAATGCAGCATCTAGCATAGTGCCTGGGAGATTCAAATGTTTGCTGAATTAATACATGAATGAATAAACTGAAGTGAAAAGTAATGGCAACACCCATTAATGCTCTAACTTAATGACCATAGCAGAGAATACTAAAATTTGGTCCCAAGGAACAGATACTTTAAACAAGATGAGGAGCATAATTTTATACAATGGAAGCGTAGGTGAAGTCACACCAAGTATTCCAAAATCATGTAATTTCCTTTTTTACATTTTTATTTTTCGACAATGTGATACATTCTTTGCCTTTGCAATCCTTCCTCACGGAGGACAGAATCATGAAAACCTGTTTCATCATGTGAAACTGTGTTCTGACTTAGAGCCAAAAGCTCAGGTCAAGGCCAGTCCCACGCGTGAGGAGGGACACAGTCGTCTTCTCCAAGAGTCTCCTTCTAGGAAAAATGAGCCCACGTCCAAGACAGGCGACACAAGTCCTCACCCAGTTCATGGATAAATAAGACCCAAGCATCGAAGCAGTTGCCTTAAGCAGACTAGGATTTTAACAACTCTCACTTTCCAGTGTTCTCTAGCTCTTCCTAGAAATACAGCACCTTTGAGCTTAAATACAGTCATCATTCAGCTATTTATCTTGGTAGTCTGTCATCCCTCACAGTTTTACATGAGACTCTCAACCATTCAATCAAGGTGATTTTCATAGACAAGTACTGGGTGAAACCCATTAATACATACATCTATTAAACAGGTTTCACAGTCAGTGAGTCACTTATTAGACTCTACTCCCTCTGATATATACCAATTACCATTATTATGTCAAGAAAGTAAAATTTATAGTGAAGCTCCAAGCCATTTTCAGTTATTCTCAACTTCCCCAGAAGGCAGGTTCTGCCAGCATCAGACGGCATCGATGCAAAGGCATTAGTGTGAATGAGAAGTGGTCTTACCCACTAAAGCTAAGAAGTTGGCAGTACCCAATTTGATCTTTTCAACTTCTTAAATACCACTCTATACAGGTTCCTTGAAAAATTTAAGTATATAAATATTTTTAAAAGTACTTAAAGCAGACTAGTATTTTAGGAGAGAAGCCACAATACGGACATTGCAAAAGGTATTTACAATTACTTTGGGAAGGCAGAAAGCATGAAGTTTTTATAATGGCTTGGTTTCTTAATTGTGTTTTGCTTAGATTATTGTAAGTTTGAAACTTCCAAGCATGCACCAAATTTGAACAGGTGATCCAAGGAATCATAGGAGCAGACCATCAGGAAATAAACATTAGCTGCCAGCGCCAAAAACAGAACACCTTACTTTTGTTGCTACCCTATATGTAACCTAATACTGTGCTCTAACATCTCTTTATGGCCCTTGTATTAAAAGATATAATTGAACAATTAATTAAGAAAAAGCCTGACAAGAACCTACCTTCTTTACCTCAGAAAGTTCCCTTTATCTCCAACAGCATCTCTGTCATTACATTTAAGGGCCCAGATATCAAAGCTCAGTCATCCTTAATTTAATGGATAGGAAGTTCCACAACTTTCTACTTCATTCAAGATTATAGATGTAATAACAATTTAACTTCTGGGTCTCTTACTGGTGCAATGGTTTAGATTGATATTCACTGCATTGTGCTGGGATAACAGAACTGTTTGGATCATTATAAGAGATTGCATTTAATGAAACTAACACTGTTTCACTGAGGCATTCTGAAGCTGCTATGCCTGGCTTCTTTCCATTAGATATTATGGTTGACTACCATTTAAAATATGGGATTTGGCTGTTACTAATGAGTTCCTTGTGTGATTTTGCCACAATAAAAAACCATAAATGCTGCCATGATCACTGAAGCAAACTAGGCAGAACTAACTACTAGGCGTCTTCCAGAATAAATTACGTCAACATGAGACAGATCCCATAGTTTTATCAAACAGTTTACTACCATTAAAATGATAAAAGGTTAATATGTATTAGCACACCACTCCCATTAGAGGAGTGGAAATTTTAAAGCTGACTTGAATTGGAATCTTCTCGTTTATCAAATGATTCATTCAACATAGAGGCAATAAAACAACGCTATACTTTTCAAACTCCAGTTCCAGCAGAATGCTTTCTCCCCTCAAAACAAACAAACAAACAAAACCTTATGCAGAATGTCAATATAGACCAGTTAACAGAGCAGAGCTGCTCTATGTGGTACAGGTGGCAGCTTAGCCTCCTCCTTGACCTACTTGCCATCTGAAGTCCTGCACACATCCTAGGGCTCTGAGGAATGCGATTGGGAAACCATTAACATGCTAGAAAGAATATGGAATCTAGAAGCACAGTTCTGCCTGTACAAGCTGTTCACTTTGGGTAAGTTAATCAATCCCCTGAGGACTGCTATTTGGCTGAAAAATTTTTGTGGACGTCTTTGTAAATCTTTGTAAACTGTACACTATTACACAAAGCTGATGAAGCATGCGAGAGTCTTGGCTGAGTGAGAAAGATAAAAATGATAGTCTCTGGAAAGTGCTTACAATCTGGTAGCATGCACATAACAATAGCATGATGCAATACTGCTTTTCAAATTTCTATGCCATCTGTATACCTGGTGCCTAGAGCAAATAACCATTAGATGAATGAAGAAACTGGTTCTGCCTGAGGGAACGAAACTTCACAGAGGTACAGTGACATTTAAGCTGGGCTCTGAGGTTGGGCACAAAAGAGGCTGCTATCCTTAGAAAGGCCTATTGGCAAGGGTGGCCCTTAGATGATGTCTAGGAACTTGACTGGCAAATAGTTCCTATACTGATTTGAAACTTTCCCTAAATGGCCAAGGATGGCTCACTGTGCCTAAATCCTTTGTACAATGTGGTCTGTGCTAAACACCCGCTTACTTCTGGGAGCCTAGAATTTTGGTACATGTTAGGCAGAGGGTACCTACATGGTCAACTCCAATAAAAACACTGGCACTGAGTCTCTCATGAGCTTCCTGGTAGAAAACACTTAACACATGTTATCACATCTCATTCTGGATGAATTAAACGTGTCCTGTGACTCTACCAAAAGACTCTAAGAAGCCTGCATCTGGTTTCCCTCAGACTTCGCACCACACTGATTTTGCTTTGTACCCTCGCCCTGTAGTACGCTTAGCCATGAATACAACCATGGACTGAGTCCTGTGAGTCCTAGGAGATCACCAAACTCGGGAGAGTTCCTGGGGACTCCTGGCACAGAGGTATATTCACAAGTACTATCTAGCTATTTAAATTGCAGTCTTTTTACACAATTTATTTTCAAGTTCAATGTATTTTCAAAATCTAAGAATTGCCTCCACTCTATTAAGACAACAGGCCTTAAAACGGTAGATGGGGGAAGAAAAAAACGGCAGAGGAAAGAAGCGTTCACCTTAAACATATTTCTTAATATATGTGCTGAAGGAAAGAAACCTCTGAATATGAAGAACCACTTAAGAAACGTTAGAAATGGATAGCACAGCTTTCCCAAAAGAAATGACATAATATAAATTTGGTGGCTACCGTGCATCATTTCTGCGACCACACCCAAAAGCTACAATACTAGTAATTTCTACATCAAAAGAAGCTACTCTTTTTAAAATAATCCAACACTCTCCTTTTCTGTTATTTTTCCATGTCTTCAACTTAAATTTTAAAATTATAAGTGATAAAAGGGAAAGAGAAAGAAATATTACCAATCTGACTGCTTCTTTCATTTTTTCTGAAGCAACTGCCAAGATTTCTGTAGTGGAATTAAAGGTCAGAGAAGTAACACCTGTAACCAAGTTCATGATAGCTTTTATTGGCTTTGGGTTTGTTTCTTGGAGACAAGAATCTTGATTGTATATGTTTACCACTCCACAATTAGAACTGCAAAGAGAAAAGGGAATACACAGATTAAAAGGGCTTTCCCAACCGAAGTGAATACAGATTTAAGCCCACCAACTGATATTTGCAGGAATCATACATCATGCGTACATACAAAGGGACCAGCAGCGGCTGGAGAGTTCATCCCACGGCAAAAGCTAGACACATTCTATTAGTTCTACTGCATCTTGCTGAACTCTTTGTTAATGCTGAGAATTTTTCAATTGTGAGTCTAGATAGAAAATCCAAACAACACAGAATCTCCATTATTCATTCTTTTAATAAGCATTTACTGAATGTCAACTCTACTTAACAGTTTAAGTGCCTGGGACATAAAGGTTTATGGCCAAGTTAGCATTCTAATGTGTGAATGAGAGCTGTCCTTCCCCTATTTAGATGTCCTCCTTTCTTTTTTTATTCTAATTATACTTGTGAAAACTTCCAAAACAGTGCTGAACAACAGCGGTAAAAGCAGGCATCTTAGTTTTGCTCTACTGGGAACATCTACAGTTAAGAGTTATGAAGGTGATCATCTACTCCAAATTTACTGAAACATTTACCAGCAACGAATTATACCCAATACTCATAAAAAGTAAATCCTAATGACCTTATCATTAACAGAATCATCCAGACAAGAACTTTCAGTAAACGTTTTTGACCTCAATGTTCAGACCACCTGCTGTTATGGACATGATTTATAAGAAACAGGAATGAAGAACTTGTAATTCAGAGAAATGTAATTATAGCAAATGCAATATGAACCTGAAAGATACCAGCGTCCTCCTTTTCCTTCTCACTATGACAAGTCCACTCTTCTGGCTGCTCAGGTCGGGAGCCTGAGAATGTCACTGCTTCTTCTCCCAACCCAATTCTCTAAGCAGTTACGACATCCATTACGAACATCCATTACGAACATCGCTGGCCTATCTCCCCTGTTCCCATTCTCACTGCCCTAATGAGGGCCCTTATTACCTAATACCTGCCTGGATTATTGCAATGACTTCCAGGCTGGTCTCCTTGTATCTCTGTTGCCCCTCGAAAGGCTGCCATGAGAATTACCTGCTTCAAAACTGTGAAATTCATGTATGATGATTCTCCCTTTATTTAAAAACCCTTGGGAAGCCAGATGGCTCAGTTGGTTAGAGCGCGAGCTCTGAACAATGCTTGCCGGTTCGATTCCCACATGGTCCAGTGAGCTGCGCCTTCCACAATTGATTGAAAACAACAACTTGACTTGGAGCTGAGCTGCGCCCTCCACAACTACATTGAGGACAACGAGCTGCCGCTGAGCTGCCAGAGGGGCAGCCTGATGGCTCAGTTGGTTAGAGCGCGAGCTCTCAACAAGGTTGCCAGTTCAATTCCCGCATGGGATGGTGGGCTGTGCCCCCTGCAACTAAAGATTGAAAATGGCGACTGGACTTGGAGCTGAGCTGTGCCCTTTACAACTAGATTGAAGGATAACTACTTGGAGCTGATGGGCCCTGGAGAAACACACTGTCCCCCAATATTACCCAATAAAAAAAAAAAAATTTAAATTAAAATAAAAGTCCTAGAATTAAAAAACAAAACCCTTGATGGTTTCTCTTTCCACTCAATATAAGGTCCGTACTCTGTGACATAGCATAAAAGACCTCTACAAGGGGTCCCCTGCCTGCTGACCTTTAGTCTAATGCCCTAGGAGTCATCCCATCTGTACTCCATTCAGAAAACAAACCTGAATTCTCTTACCCTTTCCACTACCTGCAATGCCTTTCACTGAATCCTACCTGACCCTCAAACTGCCCAGCTCAAGTGCCAATATCTCCAAAAAAACTTTTCCAGATGTTCATTTATAACAGCCTTCACCATTCCTTATACTCTTAAAAACACCATCTCAACTGCAGCCCTTATGATGACTTGCCTGGTAAATAAATAGAGATAAATGCACAAATGTCCTCACCATGGGATCGTGAACTATACGATGGTGATGAGGCACTGTTCTTCTATCTCACAATCCCCAGCTCAATGCTCAATAAATGTTTTTTATGAATGAGAAAACCAGAGCAAAACACATCACTGAATAAAACAGGTTTTTCTTGCATTATAAACATACATGTCCTGAAAATTCTCTAGATGAAGTAAAAACCCATTTTAGATATTTAATGGGAGTACTAAACATTAAAGGACTATTAATCTCAGGCCCTAAATCATAATGAAGTTTACTTTCCTATAGCCCTGAAATATCCAGTATTCTTTTATAATAACATCCCAATATTTGGGGAGAAGACAGAACTGGGAACCAGACAATCTGAGTTCCAGATCCAACTCTACCAATTACCAGTTTAACGAGTAACAACCAATAAACAAAACTTAAATTACCTAACAGACCTCCGTTTCCTTATCAATAAAATGATTTCAGTTGTATCTTAGAGAACGCTTCAGAGCATCAATTCCTCAGAGCATCAATTCCCCGTCTATTAAATAAAGGGCTGTCCAGAACAATTTCCCAAGTATGTTCTAACACTGATGCCTGAATCAATGTGAAAACTTTCTAAAAATAAACAGCAATCCTTGGATTAAATAAAGCCATAAAAATGATAATGTAAATGAAAAGGGCTACTTACAACATTCTTAGCTCTTATTTCCCTATCAGAGAACTATAAATAGAAAAGCATCCACTTTGTCAGACACTGAATAAGAAGAGTTAACAGACACTAACAGATGAGTTTTAAAATCAAAGAAGGAGTTAATTCCCAGCAGTAGAGGACAAGACAAGAGTTTCACACCAGTTCTAGAATAGGGAAGGGGGAGGGAAGGAGGGAGCGGAAAGGAGAGAGCCCCAGCCACCCAGCCATCCAGCGAGCCAGCCAGGTGGGTTCAGGTTCTCCTTCGGCCTCTGGCTCTTTCACAACCAGCAACTATTCCCCACCTACCTGATAAAATCAGACAGTCCTTTAACAAGCCTTAAGGCCTTCCTTTACAAGTTTAACAATAAAAATCTAATAATGGTCTTTGACCAAGCACATCAGAATTCAATTACACTGAAAAGCAATTAAAATCAAATGAGTTTAAACTACTAATATTAAAGTTTTCCGTTTGGGCCCTTCAAAAGGGATTAATAAAAGTGATATTGATACAAAAAAAGAGGCAGAGATGAGAAAAAGACTAATCTCACAAATCCAAGTGAAGGTCATTTTTGTGCAGTTATTCTTGCACCAGAGAAGCAAAATCAGTTCAGCTTAAAATTAGCTACAATTGGTTTCCCTTCATTTGACAGGAAGCTTACTCCCAGAAGTTCTGCTAATTACAAATTGCTGCCAAGCGCACACTGCTCTGGCAAATGCAGGGTTCATCTGAGGCCTCCCTCCCTATAGGTTCGGCGTATAACTACAGTAACACAGGAAAGGGAGGGGCTTTATCCAGGGCACCCCAATACCAAGTTACCTGCCACTGTCCTACTGCCTATGGCAGATCGCGTGACACTGGCCTGGTCTACACACTCCACATCCTGATTCTATTTTCCTTTCCTCCTAGGTCCCAAAGGTATTAGCCAAACAATTTTCAAATGTGTTAGGGACATTTACAGGCAATTTCCCCAATTTCCATCTCGAAGGAGGGAGTAAGGTGGAGAGAATGGTGAGTGTGCTGTGCTTCTGGAAAGCAAGACCCACTTAGCCTCCCACCCAGGGAGGATCTGAAATCTCTTTACAGATCAATTATGTTTAGTCTAAGAAAGTCATAAAAATCCACTTCTGGAAGTTCTAAAATTACAGGTGCTGATTAATGGTTTAGCAGGTAAGATAGTTTAGAACAGGGGTGTCCAAACTTTTTTCAACGTTTTTCACCAAGGGCCATATGCAGTAAAATACACAAACAGCCGGGCCACTCACTCGAGGTGAAGTTCGTTATTGCCTCACTTGGTTTATTTAAGTAAACTAAATATATTTTTGGAATTTGCTGCGGGTCAATTAACAATGGATTGCGGACTGCAGTTGGCCCGCGGGCCGCAGTTTTGACAACCCTGGTTTAGAAGTACATGGTGGGGACAGAGCCAGGAGTGCAGTTTCCAGGCTCACAGGTAGAAAACGGCCATCAACTATGATTGCATGGCCATCAGCTGTGGCTAGTTGGCCCTCAGCCGTAACCAGTGAGCCATTGGCCACTAACATAACTGCTGTGGCTACGCTAGCAGAAAATGGGGGCTGGCAAGAAGATGGTGGCTGAGCTAGCAAGCGCGGATTGCAGTTAGCAAGGGAGTTGGTCGGTTAGCAGAGAAGTGGACAGCAGGTCGCACGTTGTGTGAATCCATCCTCCAGTGAGACTATAGTGATATGACTCCCCTACCTATGGCTCCGTGGGTGTTCCTTTTTGGCCTCACCACATCCTGCGTTCTTATGTGGGGAGCGGGAGCTGAGACCCCGCAGGCCGCCCCGCACAACAACATGTAAGTATCTAATGCCTCCCTCTCCCACTCTGCATCTTCAGAATCAAGCAGGGAATGAAGCTGTCTTTTCCTCAGTGTAATAACCATTTTTTCCAGTGATAACACAATAAAATGTTCTCGATAATATTTTCAAAATTTCTATAATACTAGCAATCCGTATTTCCAAGGAATGTTTTTGGTTGTACTGTACCAGCTAGCCAGATGAAGGCAAAAATGCTTTAAGTATCTTTAAGACTTAAACCCAACTTACCTTATTCTATTTCCTCATCGATGGCAAGTAGCTAAAATAGTAATAGGAAAACTTGATATGATCAAATGGATGTTTCAAATATAAGAAAAGATACAATGATGTAAAGCAGTTGAGTATTTTCTTTGCTAAAGAGCTGATAATCCACCATTAATATTATTAAACTTTGCATTAAGACGATAAAATGTAAAGGACCTGAGTTTACCGATTTCCTATTACTGAACAGTTTATAAACAGAAATACTTAAGCACCATCTAATATGTTCAATTCTCTCATATTTTCTCATTAGCACAGTGTGATGAAAAATTAAAAGAACCTCTCTTTACTTACCCACAAGCCACATACTGTCCATTCCTAGATGTGGCAATGCTCAATCCATATAAACTGCCTTCATCGACAAATCTGTTCAGACACTTTCTAGAGTTCACATCCCAAACATAAACTTCCCCATCCGCTGAAAGAAGGAGCCAAAAAAGGGTTTGGTTAATTTTGCTTAAAACTTGAAAGGCAAGTGAAATGACCAGTCTTAGTCCCTCTGTAATAGTACAAGGGACTACACATAAAAGCCTACTTACAATAAATATCCTAAGTCTAGAAAACTGGGCTGAAAATATTTCTTGCAACATTTCCATATACAGAAAATTACATCCTCAATTGGTCAGTAATAAACAATAGAGTAAATATCACAGTCTTGGCTTGAGTTGAGTTTTTAGAAAAAGCTTCTACATTTCACTCAGATAAATTATTGGAGTGAAATTTGAAAAAAAAAAAACCCCACCAGCACAGGTCTTCCAACATCTATCAATAGGTATTAGAGCACCTGATATGTAAAGCTAGGTGACATCAAACTGATAATGATGTTGACGATGGAGGAGGAGATGAAGAAGGAACTGATTTTAATTTAATTAAGAAGCTATGCATTAATTTATTACCAAGTCATTTAAATAAGAAAAGCTAAATGTGAATAAGCACCAATAGTTTTGAGAAGGAAGAATGTGTGTACGACAGAAAAGAATACTAAATCTGAAGAGAACACAAATATTTTCCTAATTAAAAATGGCCGTCTATTGCCAAAACCCGTCCTTTTCTTTTTTCTCCCTCCGATAGCACTCGATACTGATGACCACTCTCTTCTCCACACCCACTATACATTTATTTCTATAACGACCCTCTACCTATCTCAAAGGTGGGTCCTCACTCACCTATTTCAGCTCTGCCTTTTCTGTGGATATTGCTCTAAAGTGCACTCTTCTATACTCTTACCCTCCCAATGAAAATTCAGTTAAGTCTCACTGTTTTAACTATTTCCTTAATAAATAAAATTTCCAGACTGGCATATGGGTTTAGGTAAGGTAGTAGTAAAGTATATTTGGAAAATTTTAATAGGGTCAAACCTTTCTGTTTGTCTGTAGGGTAATGGTACAATAAAAGGAGTTTAGAGATTAGCCTACCTAGCCACAGACTGAAATAGGGAGAGAGGGGATCAAGGGCAAGAAGATCATCTAGAAAGCAAGTCCGTCAAATGGTCCTGAGTTGATGAGGACTTAGGCAAGAGGCAATGACGAACCCGCAAGGAAACAAGAAGAAAAAACTGGTAAAGTTGAAAAGATAAAAGCTAAGTTCTTTCCTCAGCTCTCCTATCTCAAAACAGTTTTTGCTAAAGAGCTGATAAGCCACCATTAATATTATTAAACATTGCACTGAGATGATAAAATGTAAAGGACCTGAGTGTACATAACGATATGATGCCAATCACATAAACTACTCCTTTCAGAAGAAGAAAAGGAGGCGAAAAGAGGATGGGAGCGAGCAACAAGCAAAACATAGGCAGGCAGCCTCTAACTTACCAAGGCCCAAGTTTTGATTATGCTATTCCTGCTTTTAGGACCTTTCTTATGGTAAATTTGACCTCCCCCGCAGTGACCAAATCTGTAAATATCTTACATCTACATCCAATTCATATACCAAATTTTAGTACCTCTGCTGACCTCTTCTCCACCTCTTCTCCCCCACTCTGACTCTCCCAGTATCCAAGGGCCATTTCATTAGGAACATTACTCTGAACCAATATTTATTCCTTGCCTCTCAGAAAACCCAGCATAACACAGGGAATACAGATGCTGCTGCTCTTATGTTAGTTGATTATGAAATATAAATGTAAGTAACTCAACTTTGTGAAACTTTGATTCTGGCTCAAAACCAAAACAAAAATTAAAGTTAATGCTCAAGTTAATCCTTTTTTTAAAAGTTTTTTTTTTTAAGTTTTTAAAACTTAAAATATATATATACATACATGCTGTATTATCAAATGCTCCTTGCTGGGGTAAAATAAAAACTTCGCTAAAAAGCCCTGCATAGATTGCATAGTGGTTCTCACCAGCAGAATCACTCTAATGTCTCCCGCTATCAAACAGCATGGGCTACACTGAGACTGAGAAGCCCCCAAAATCCTTTAGGAAGGGGAACAAGAGTCAAAGATGACACAGGACATATGGATAGACAGAAGAGCAGGAAAGCACGAGATACGAGACCATCAGGGATGACAAAGAGTTGGTCCACAGTACTACAGAAATGTCAGTGAGAATGAAATCTAAATTGTTTTCAGTCAATAATGAAAAAATTCCAAATATTATCCAAGTCAAAAGGGGCTAAAAGAAAAGGAGTGATGATTCTAAGTAACTTTCAAAAAGAAAGTCTTAGAATGAATCATCTTTTTAAATAAGCATTTTCTTTCCATCTTTTCCCCAGACACGTTAGCAGTGTATGAAATGCACCGCTATCAGCCCTTCACTATTATTAGTTCATCAATAAGGCCAATGGCAACCAAAAATGCATTCTAAACACAAAACTGATTCTCTTACTAAAACAAGACAGTCTAAAATCAAACAGTTTTTGGTTAAATTTGAAATGTAAACACATTCAAAGCTTCAAAGAAGCCTCAGATCATCCCATCATTAACTTACCGGAAGAGGCGAATACTTTCTTACTATCTGAAGAGAACGTGGACGCTGCAATCCTTCCATTGATTTTCATGCTACTAATCAATTCTCTAGTCTAAAAGAATCATAAATATTACTTATCAAATTGTTAGGAGGTGCACAGAAAAATCACACTGTATAGAAAACAATCTAGTTCTCTATTTTGTAGCACCTACTTGATTTTGTTTTTCCCTATACTCAGTTCTCCCCCAACTGCCCACAACTTCTCCCCAAGTCCTCCTGTGCTCCTCTACCTGAGATGTAGAGGTAAGGACACATGAGTTACGGTACACCGATACCTTATTCTACAAGAACAAGCAATAACTACTCATGTTTCACCTTCATTGACAGCAAATGAAAATATCCAGCAACACCATTTATAAGCAAGAAGGACCCATCCGGGGAGACTTCAAAGCTCCTCACTATCTTCTCTTTCAAACCTAAAAAAGGAAGATGAAACAATTAAATAAAGACTAATATGGTTTTTAATAAAGCTATCTTTCACTGACAATTCGGAGTTTTTGACCTTTTAAAGTACCTAAGTGCCTCAAATTAAATAAAACCTAGGCTCAAACATTGAATAAGTCTGCATTAATTAATAATGTAATATAATATAACACCAGGTCTTATATTAATTTTTGCTCCAAGAGATGCATTAGAGCTGATTGCCCAGCTAGGTCTTAATTTCAGGGAAACACGGTACTAAACATCCCATGATGAATGGGGGTCTAATCCTCAACACAAGGCATCAGTGTATTGAAGAGTTAATTAGCTTCTCAAGATGTTACTCATGTAATCAAGTCACATGAGCTAGGTATATAAACCAGAGTCAATATACTTATTTATAAAGGGACACGCCCCATTTCCGTGCCTAAAAGGCTCATACTGACTATGCAGAAGGCTCCTGATAACAGATTGCTTAGAGAGCCAAGTTACTCATGAAAAAGTTACCTACTAGAAAGGATACATAAAGAATGAGTGTTAACTGGCTCCCTCCGGGGAAGAGAAGTAGGTGGCCAGGGAGACGGAGCAGAAGAGACTTTTCACTACCCTCACATTTTTAAGCAATGGATTTTTGCACCATGTGAACAGACTGCCTAGTCAAAAAGAAATTGTGTTGTATGTTTTTTTTAATTTTAAGTTGCTAAGTTAAAATATTAATCAGAGAAAAGGAATTTAGAAAAATCTAGTGAAGAGCCCTTGATCCCCTACAGGAAAATACAAGCTGAGGCTCCTACAGACCATCTCTATCCTATTAACAGTCTTTGTCTAGATCAGGGGTGTCCAAACTTTTTTCAACGTTTTTCACCAAGGGCCATATGCAGTAAAATACACAAACAGCAGGGCCACTCACTCGAGGTGAAGTACGTATTGCCTCACCTGGTTTATTTAAGTAAACTAAATGTATTTTTGGAATTTGCTGCGGGCCAATAAAAAATGGATCGCAGGCCGCAGTTTGGACATCCCTGGTCTAGATGGTCCACTACTACAAACTGGGCCTCCCACGCTAGTCCTGCTCCCAGGGATGACACCCTAGGTCCCTTGATTGGAATCAATACACACAGTATTTCCAGTCACTGGGGTTGCTTCTGCTGATGACCAGTCTCCTTCATATCGACTCTATTCCTATTAAGTAATTTTCTTAAGAATTTCCAAATGCTGAAAAAACTTTAGCATTTAGCACATTATTGACTGCAATATATAGACAAAGCTCCAAAAAATTAGGAAAACAGTGTTCCAGGGAGACTAGTTCTGGCACAGTGTGAGGCAACAGCTGGAAACCCCTACAGACCTAATTGTAATGGCAGAATAAGAGGTAGTGTGAACGAGAGGCTAAAAACTGCTCAACTTGAAGCCCATGGCTGGGAACCACTGCCACCCTGGCAGGACAGACTGCACAAGTATCAACACAGCAACACTGAGCCAAGTTCCCTCAACCTGTGCGGGACCCGTGTGAACTCGGACCCAGGGTGGCAGCAACAGAGGCCAAATGCCAGATGACACATCACATAGGCCGCTGCTCTGTACCTGCAGGTGGCTGGAAGACCTTTTGCACTTGGCCTGAGTAATTCTGTTGTTTTGGGGCAATTTAGGAGAGGGGTTGTCTTCAAGAAAGACTATTAGAATTCCAACAAATAAGGACAGGTAGTTGCTTTGGCAATGAATTACAAAAATACAAAAGATAACTGTATTTTCATCCAAAGCTTACAATGTATTATTAGTTATATGTACCCATGTAGCATTTTGCTTCTAACCTCACAAAAATTACCGATAAGAAATGTTAGTGTCAGTATTATAATGGCTTTTTACGATTACTGGACCTTTCAAAATAGAAGCCAGATAAAATTTTTAATATGGCCAAGGCAAAGAAAATATAATGCTGTAAAGATGTCAGATATAAATCTTTTTATAGATTTATAAGTTTTAGGTGAACTGCTGACAATTGGTAAGAAAAGGAATGTCCAATTTAATTAGAACAGAGCTGAATTCCACAGTACAAGTGGATGATTGTGATCAGATTATATGCCATGCCCAACAATGGCAGCAGTTAACATTTATTGAGCATTTACCATGTGGCAGGTCCTAAGTTAGGAGCTTTAAAACATTATCTCTTTTGATATTTATGGCTGACTTTACAGAAAGAGAGAACTGAAGCTCAGGGATTACCTTACTATAATGCCTATAATCAAAATGGCTGCTTGACCAACTAATTTGATTCTCAAATGGTCAAATTCTAGAGTTTGAACTGAGGTTTTTAACCTTTTTTGTGCCAGGCGCCCTTTGGCAATTTGGTGAAGCATATGATCCTCTTCTCAAACTAATGGTGTTCCAAACATCCATAACTGAAGGAAATGCTGAATTTCAGTTAGAGGTTAGTCAAAATAAAGACGTAATGTTTTTTCCCATCCAACTTCATAGGCCCCTGACTTATATCCAGAGAATTCTGAGAGTCCATGGACCCCACATTATGAACCCCTGGTTGTGAACCCCAACAAATTAATGGAACAAATGCACTATTTGCATCAATTCTGTAGTCTTCATGTTTCAAATTTGCATACATATAAGGGCTTGCATCTCCTAACTAGTTGGCAATTCTCTCCCCCTATTCTAATGTCTTTAATTTCTTGAGTTACTTATAGTGTTTTATAATGATGAGAGACTGAGAATAGTGTTCAATAGCATATTACCACAAAAATAAATATGCTTATCATTACTATTATTATCAGTATTATTACCAAGCTATGCTTATTGAGGAAAGAGGAGAAAGGAAAATACTGAGAGGCAAAGAGAAATGCTATGTCTGTCTCAGAAGAAGCCGGTGATCAGATACCCCTTCCAGCACACCTGCAGATCCACGGTAAACATCACTACCTGTATCTTGACCAAGCCCTGGTTTATTTTCCCCAAGATGCCAGGAAGAACCAAAGCCCATTCCTTTTGATTGGTGGAATGATATGTAAAAATAATGATTACATAATGTTTTCTATTTCAATACAGAAGATGGTTTAAGGCTTTTCAACTCGAAATAAGGTCCATGGAGCATCAGCATCACCCGAGAGCTTGTTAGAAATGCAGATCAGTCCCCACCTCAGACCCAGGGAAGTAGAATCTGCATTTTAACAAGGTCCCCAGGTGATTCACCTGCACATACACGTCTGACAAGCACTGGTTTAAAGCCGGATTACATCCACTAAGAACCTACTTGGAAAGGACCACTAAAGGTGACGAGGAATACAGCAAAGGGAAAATTGGAAACACTGAAAATGAACATCCTATGTCTAAAATTGGCCTTACTCACTTTCAACCACTAGCAGCAAAGGCTGTACAGAGCTACCCGTGTCCTTCACAGCCCCCCACATACACAGTGTAACAGAGAAACTGCCTGTGAGCTGCTGAATATGCCAACGCCTCACGCAGGATTTATAATGTTCACCCAGCCAACCTCATTACAAGGCCTTTGGTTCCCAAAGGATTCATGAAGGTGTCACTACATTTTGTGGTGACGGGGTAGGGAAATACAGGGGAAGAATGGGTAAGGCAGAGGAAACAAACATTTCTAACCAATAAAATGTTTATTTTTTAAGTAGTTTATTCTTGAAAATACATTACCACCTCCAAAAGCAGTGCTTTATTCCCTTTAACTGTAACCCAAAATTCTATCACAACAAACACCAGAAGAACTAGAGAGCATCCCAATTTCTAAAGATCAGAGGTGAAATAATTTGTCCCAGGAATCGAAACTCAGGTCTTCTACCTCCCAGGCTCATGCTCTTTCTGCTACATCAATGGTTAATTTTACAGCCAAGTATTAACTGCTTTTCTGTTCTAGATGGATATGTATTTCCAAATTAGGATTTTTCCCACAATAAGTGCTCAATACAAAGTCAGTTCACTGTTTTCAAACAATTTATCTCAACACAATGACATTTTCCAAATACTAAAACAAAAGGCACTTATTTTTAATATTTCTATGGGAAGGAAAATAAGTGATTATAAATACTATGAAATGAACTCAGCTGCGGGCTGGAGGGCTGACCAGCTATGTGTTCAACAGAAACCTTACCTCTCACTTGATGCACAGGAATTAACTTTCCAGCCAGCATGTCATAGACGTAAAGCACCTTGCTGTGGGTACTCGTGGCTAAAACCTCTTCTCCATTAGCACTAAAACAAGCCTTAAAGATTGGAAACTTTTCCAAATAGATGCTCTGGATTTTAGGATTTGTTTTTCCATCAACCTGTAAGGAAGTATAAAACATTCCTTTTGGTTATTTCCACAGACCCTGTATGCTGGTAGCAAACACTTTTTCACTACAAGTCTTCATTTAAAAATGCGTACCTGAAATAGTGATACAGAATTATCTAGTGCAGCAACCATCACCACCTGTGCACAAGGATGGAACTGCACAGACGAGATCCGAGCAGCAGTAGGACGTTCAGCATTAGCATGCTGGCAGTTCTTCATCTATGGGGGAAAAAAAGCTGCAATTTTATCAGTTCAAATGGGTTAATATTATTTTCCGTAAAGCATTAAAAAAGACATTATAAAATAGTTTATATGTAGAAGAAAGTGCACTGGAATGGTAACCAGAAGACCACAGCTCTGCTACCAACTAGCAAGTCATTTTACTATACAGTAACCCGTTTTTACCACGTTGCAAATGAGAGAATTAAATCAGTAAGGTCTTGGAGCCCCAGGATATAGTCATTTCCCCAAGACACGCCTATTTGGGTTAGGAGACTGACTTGCAGGGAAATTTTACTTAAAACTCTTATGTTGGCATCGTTGCATTCATGGAACAAAATAAGAGGCACTGTGTAATCGCCCCCATGGTTCTATGGCCGGCACAAGTTGCTTATGTTCTCCAGGGTACATAGTTCTTAGTTTAAAGCAGGGGTGTCAAAACTGCGGCCCACGGGCCAACTGCAGTCCGCAATCCATTGTTAATTGGCCCGCAGCAAATTGCAAAAATATATTTAGTTTACTTAAATAAACCAGGTGAGGCAATACGTACTTCACCTCGAGTGAGTGGCCCGGCTGTTTGTGTATTTTACCGCATATGGCCCTTGGTAAAAAACGTTGAAAAAAGTTTGGACACCACTGGTTTAAAGCAATGATGCTCTCATGCATCATTTGGACCATTTTCAGTTCTTTCTTTGTTTTTATAGGTTTTTCCCTCTGCATGAAAAATTCAATTATATAGAAAACAAAGTATTACATGTATGCTTTGTTTGTAGCCACTGAAGTTAAATGTTGATGGTGACTACATTTTCAGTGGAGGTGACTTCACCCTATGAAGAGCTCAATGAATTGTCTTAAGGTGGGAGCAGACAGAATCACGGTTTCCTAATACTTTACCATCACAGGGTCCCCTTCCCCATCTAAATACACATGCCACCATTTTATAATGGGGAAAATATCTATGTCAGAGAGAAATCTATTCACTTGACAGACATTGAACTGAAGCACTGTACTGAGTACACACTTGGTTACCACAGTGAACAAACTAACACGATGAGGAGTTAGAAAGCCACTGGTGTAGGCCACTTTAGATAGGATATCCAGGAAAGGCCTTTCTACGGTGTCAGTTGAACAGAATGGTAATGAGTTGACCATTAGCAGTGCTTGAAGAACACACAGGCAGAAGGAAGAGCAAAGGTTCTGAGACGAGGAATGATTTGGCACATTCAAGAAACAGAAAGGCCTGCATGGCTTGAGGAGGAAATATGGGAAAAAAGGTCTGAGACGAAGTTTTAGGTAGGCAGAAGCCAGATCGTGAAGGGCAGTGATAAGGAATTCAAAAGTTTTCAAAAAGCAATGAAAAGTGATACCACCTGATGTTTTATTTTTAAAAGATCCCTCTGGCTACTACATGAAGAGTTTAGGAGAAAGTAAAGTGGAAGTGGGACTAGTGACAAAGCTACTGCAGTGTACCACGTGGCAGATGACAGCAGTATGAACTAGGGTAGGGCCAACAGAAATAAAGAGAAATGCAAAAGGAGAAACCAAATAGGATTCCTAAAAGATTTCTAGGGACAAAATTTAATCCTCTTAAACATTTTTGATTAAAAAAAAGAAAACAAGTATAAGTATTGACCAAGGCAAAATGACAGCAAACACATTTAATCCCACAGATAGAAGGAATCCTATAACTGGGAAACATACTGGATTTCAGAGGTAATTAGCTAAACAGGCCCAACTTCACTGACGCTCACCTTTAAGATTCCTTTAGGAAGAGAAGTTGATGTGGATATGAAATTCCCAGTCCTTTGCAACAAATCATCTTCATCCTCTTCACTTTCATCTAAGTCAAACAAACCCACAAGGCCGATCTTTAGAATCAATGAGATGACCATTACCTACCCCAAACATGTAGAGTTCAAACTTCAAATCCCTTTCCAGCCTCCCAACCTCAACCACTTTCTTTAAGCTTCAATTAGTAAAACTAAAACAGCAAAACAAATTTGAAGGAAACGAACAAGATGACACAGAGCTCAGTATATATGGTTAAAATCAAAGCCTGACTCTGGAATGAAAGACGCGTTCACCGAAGGTGACTAAAGGAAGATGAAACGAAGTTGAAATAAAGTCACAGCATTTAATTTAAAAAGACCTCTTTTAACTGTGGCAAATTTGGCAAATAGGGTGGCCAGCAGACCCAGCTTAACAATTCACATGCAGAAGAGCTAGACCTTTTAGTTGACTGAAAGATCAATGTCAGCAAACTGTATATCAGAACTTCAAAGAGAGCTAATAGGGCTGCTTTTCCTAGGAGATGACAGACCATTCTAGAAAAGACAGCTGAGAAGCTGAGCAGTTTGTAAAACACTGTTGGGGCTAAGAGGGTAAAAATCAGCACTAAAAGTCCACTGAAGTTCTTGGTGTGTGTGTGGGGGGGGGGGGTATGGTAAACACCAGGCTTTGGATTGGGGACACAAAAGGCTACACCTTGAATTAAGGGTGAAATAAAAAAATTATGAGAAAATCTTCCAGGAACTAAAAATCCAGCTTTGAATCCTCACAATCTCTCACTGGAATAAGTTCTGAGACTGCTAGTGCCCCCTGCCCCACCCCCCACCTAGGAACAAATACAGTTCACCCTTGAACAATACAGGTTTGAACTGCGCAAGTCAATTGAACAAAATCCATATATACGTGGACCCACACAGTTCAAACTTGCATTGTTCAACTGTATACAAATTCTCTGGAGAAAGATATCATTGTCCTAGGTTTCTAGTCAATACGATTTTTCATATGCAATGTTCAGCACTCAATGAAATATATCCAGGTCAAGATAACTTGACTGAAAACCTGAGGAATAACAGACAATCTTCACAGGAGCTCTAGATAGTGGAGTTATCAGACATAAACCAAAAACATTATATTTAATATGTTTTTAGAATAACGAAAGACAAGATTCAAGAACTGACCTAGAGAAATTAATTTTAAGATCCCAAATGGTATTTTTTAACAGTATATTAAAATTAGTTAGAGAATTAATGGTGTGGAAAATGGATCAGAAAGAATATCCAGACTAAAGTACAGAAAGGAAAAAGATAGAAAATACAGAAAAGAACACAGAATATGTTTTTAAAAAATTTTAACATACATGTAAAAGAACACAGAATATGTTTAAAAAATTTTTAACATACATGTAATCGGTAGACTAAAACAGAAATATCTGAAGAGATAATAGGTAAGTCTTTCCAAAACTTAAAAAGACATCAAGCAATTTTAAAAGCACTATAAAAACCACCAATTAGAATAACAAAGCAAGCAAAAAAGATGGGGGGGTGGAGGGGCACACAAATTAACAAAATAGCAACAATAAAACAATACATAATACTAAGGAATTACTGCTGATTTTTGAGATGTATGATAATAGCATTGTAGTTAGGTTTCAAGGGGAGAGTACTTCTCTTTTACACTCAGGGAAGTTTTAATGATAAAAACAACACCTGACATGTTGGTAAAAACTGTGACGCTGTGTCCTAGTCACCAGTCTGCCAATAAGAAACACACCTTGGACAAGCTGATTTTACCTTTTTGAATCTCACTCTCCTCACATGTAAAATGAATGACTCCAACTAGGGTACCCCAGATCACAGCACACTGGCTCACTGCTGACCTGATCTATTTCCTTTTTCTCCTGGGCACAAAGTCACATTACATTTCCTGGTATCCCATGCAGTTAGTGTGGCCTCATGACTGAGCTCTGGCCAATACACTGTAGGTAAAAGTATCATATACCACTCCCACAACAGGCCAATAAAAACCTCCCTTGGGTGAGCCTCTCTCTCTTCCCCAATAAGCCAACAGGATGTGAACATCTTAGGCAACTTTGAAAGACCCAGCCTGAAGATGGCAGAACCTCTATAATCTTGGGTCCTTGAAGTAGATAATCACCTTCTCACTCCCCAATTTTACTCACATAAAAAAACAACTTCTACTGGATTAAGCTACTAGGACCTGGGAAATTTTCTATTTCAACTGCTAGCATAACCTTACCTATAATTGCATGGATCTAAAATGTTGTGATTCTATGAAAGCAGCATTCTAAGATGGATAATAAAATTATATTTTGCCCAGGAGGGCAAACTGGTGACCCAGGGTACAGAAATTATGTCATGTAAAAAAAAAGGTTAAATGACAAGGGATATTTGACACTTTGAAAAACAAACTTGGGGCCGGCCCAGTGGCTCAGGTGGTTGGAGGGCCCTGTGCTCCTAACGCAGAAGTTGCTGGGCCGATTCCCACATGGGCCAGTGAGCTGCGCCCTCTACAGCCAAGATTGTGAACAACGGCTCTCCCTAGAGTGGGGCTGCCGCCGGCTACCGTGTGCCACTATGAGTGGCCGGCAACCATCGGTGGGCTCCTGTGCTGCCATGAATGGCCAGCAGCCAGCGCAAGTGGCTGGCAGCCGGCAAGAGCTGCCGTGAGCTGCCGTGAGCCATCGACCGTGGTGACCGACTGCCTCAGCCAGGGGGAGCGCAACGCTCACAATACCAGCACGGGCCAGGGAGCTGTGTCCTACACAACTAGACTGAGAAACACTGGCTTGAACGAGAGTAAGGCAGGCAGAAGAAAAGGGGGGGGGGGGGGGACTTGGACAGAGATTTCTCAAATAACAGAAGAGTTTTAAATGAAAGAAAGTTAAGATTATGTATTTTCAAAACGTAGGACTACAGAGTGTAGGGAGGTAAATTTCAAAACAGGAAAAAATCCTAACAATTAGTTCTTAAAGAAAAGAGAAGGGGAAGAAAGAGTACAACATTATTTGATACATTTCAGCAGAGGCTAAATTATCACCTAAGAGATGCTGTAGAAAAGATTCTTGCAGTGGACAGTCAGGCTACATCACTAAGATGCCTTAGACCTCTACAAGTCTCTGGCTGGAAACCAGAAGGTACATGTCTACTTAATAACAGATTGAGTTTTCCAATGTAATTATGTACAACTGGCTCCTTGTATGGGCTCCCTGTACATGAGTACCAGAGGACTGACAGGGATGGGGAGAAGGGAGGGAGAGGTGGTGGTGGTAATCCAACAGAAACTCATCAGATATCAAGGACGCTAAGGAAGGAGCTCCTGCATTGTGTTGGAGGATATACTCTGGACTCCCTAATTTCACAGGTCAAGTCCAAGTCTAAAATATATAACTCCAAGCACATAATTCAGATCTTGGCTAAACCACCCATAGTTACAATATAAGTAAAGGATCTAAAAAGCAGAACAGTTATAGTACAAGCCAAACTTAAAACCTGGAGTTGAAAAATAAGTTTTTCTAAAGTGACTGATCATCTGGGCCTGAACTGACATGTGCTCCTTAGATTTGAAAATACCCCATTTACTAACGGACGGCTAGATAAGCTGCCAATGTCTTTAGAAGGGACTGAATCAACAAGTAATAGTACTACTTATTTTTCCTTCATCCTATGACACCATGCAACATACTTCTGCTTAGAGGGGGAAAAAAAAATCATAAAACTCATCCATTATCATCCTTACAGTGGGGAACATGCTATTAAGTAGACCTTACACTATTGGAAAAGGGCTTCCCTCAGAGAAATGAGACTTCAAAACCAGACCAAAAAAAAGCATTAGAAACACCAGGTTTTAATGAGCCTCATGAGATAGCTCAAATAATAAACCAGCCCAGAGCAGGAATAGGGAGTTATTTACTGACTTAAACAGGTATCAACACTCACCATCTGAAGATGTGTTCTGCTTATTAGTCTCCACCCAGGCAGGTACTCCCCCCATGGCATGCTGGAATCTAAGCAAAATACAAAAAACTTTGGTAACCGTTACGTTCATTGAGATTGATACATTTAAAGAGTACAGGTTAGTTCATCCTTAAGGGCCTGTATAGAATCTCTTCCAGAGAAATTATTATCTTTAAGAACAGCAGGGAAGGGCTAACTCACACAGAATAGTCCCAACATGCTGACATTGGACACTTTCATGAACTTCTAACCCTCTAAACTAAGTCCTGTATAAAAAGACAAAAATAAATAAACTAGTCCTGTACACAAGACACCTGGACACATATTTGTTGTTAAGAATTTACATCTAGTTACATGGTTGTCTTATTTATTCATATTAACACATCCCAGGTCTTGGAACTAGGCAAAGAAGTCTCTTTGTGCTTATAACCCAATGCTGTAGTACACAGAGTACATGGTAGAACATGTCTGAAAGAAAATGACCAGACTGGTAACAGCATACAAAACTTCCATCACATAAATAAAATGGTTCCATCCTTTAAATAAAATGGGATTTTCACTCTGGACAAAGTAAGCTTTAGGAGAAGCATGATAGTTACATTCTGAAGAGCTGGTATCTAGAAAAGTGCAGTCATTCTAATTGTTTAATGCAGAAGTACAGAGAAGCCCAGCAAACCAAGCCCACTAGCTATAAACAACCAAAAAACCTGACAAAAAGATATGAAACTGTTTTCAGAAATTAGACAACACGGGACTGTGGTCCCTGCAAGAAAGGAAACGACATGGTGAGCCCTACCATCACCAGGATGTCCCCCGAAGGCATTTTTTTTAAAAAACCCTGGCACAGAGCCAACGAAAAAAAGATCAGACTTGAAAGAAAATGAGAACAACTAGAAATGAAGAGGCAGTGGACTGTAGAAGAGAAAGAGTTCCAGAAATCTGCATAGGAGTCTGCAGATACTTTTGCTGAATACTAAGCTGCACACTCACAGGATGAAAACTCCATGAGGTCGTGCAAAGAAAGCTACTAGGGAGCTGTAAGTTGCACAATACCAAAGCTCAGACACTCAAGTTCCAACCAGTTAGAGGGAAGGTCCTCACTGAACACTCGGGGCATTCAGTAGAGATCCCAGAAAGGGCATGCCTTAGTAATGGAGCTAAACCAGCCCAGCGTATAATATGCTACTCTAGTACAAAGCTGAAAACAAATCTTGAAAGGATCAAACTGATCTCCAAGCCAATTAACTTCCTGCCAACACAAAGTTCAACACTCATTAAAAGCAAAATACAAAATCTAGACACTGACAACTTAACATTCACACTCCTCAGAATCCAATCAAAATTACCAGACATGCAGAGAAGCAGAAAACCATGGCCCATAATAAGTAGAAAAATCAGTCAACGGAAACACAGAATGACAGACATAAGAAAAGTAGCACACAAGAACTCTGAAATAGCTAATACAAATAGATTCAAGTCTTTAAAGGAAGCGTTCACATAACTAAAGGGAAAAATAGGAACTAAATAAAACTCAACAAGGTCTCAAGTGGAAAAGATCTTCTAAAGCTGAAAAATGTAATGCCTGAAATAATAGACTCACTAAATGGGCTTAACAGGTTCAAGACTACATATTACATGGTTTCATTTAGATGACACTCTGGAAAAGGCAAATCTGTAAGGATAGAAAACACATCAGTGGTGGTCAGGAGTTAGATAGGTTAAAAGCTGAGGAAAGAGGATAGACTACAAAGGGGTATAAGAGGATTTGGGGGGAGGGTGATGGCAATGGTCCACATTTTGATTCCTTAATTGTTGTGGTGCTTACATGACTATATGTGTTTAACAAAACCCATGAAGATACTTTAAGAGTGAATTTTACTGTGTGTACATTATACTTCAATAAACCTATTTTTTTTTAAGTGATAATATGATAAACCTCTAGGATATTAAAAAGTATCACTTATAGGGGTGGCCGGTTAGCTCATTTGGTTACAGCATGGTGCTAATGACACCAAGGTTGCCAGTTCCATCCCCATATGGGCCACTGTGAGCTGTGCCCTCCTTAAAAAAAAAAAGTCACTATAAGCAAAAATAAAATATTTTTAAAGATTTTTAAAGATCTGTAAGTTTAAACTGGAAGAATCAATATGAAACCATTATTTTAAAACATACATTTATTTCCTGGCTCTGTTCAACTAAAAGAACCTAGAAGTTGTGAAAAAGAGATGGTTTACCATATACAAATGAAACAAGCAAGTAAGCAATACCATCACTGATTATATTTGGGTGGTGAGGTTACAATTTTTTTCCAGATATTTTTGGAATATACTAAAATTTAATCATTTGTCCCAATAGCACTGCTATTACAGCCAAAGACTGAGTGAATCAAAATAAACTGGTTATAAACACCTCCTGGTTAAATTGCATGAAAAAGGATACTTACTCTTCTTTAAGTCTTTTTTGAAGTTCATCTTTTGACAGTTTATTTTCACTGGCGTTTTTCATCATATCTTTCCGAAAACGATTGCTTATCATGTCAACCCTATAAAAAACAGAAGAGCATACTTTAAATGACTTTTAAAGAACCAACATAAATAGCTGTCGCCTTTAGTGGTTAGAGAAAACATTTAATTGAACAATATATGTCAAGATTTATAAGACCTGAACCATCTCAGACACACATTCTCCACTCTTCCCAAAACAGAAAGGAGTCTCCAATATTTCAGACCATCTAGTTTACTCTTTGAAGAACTAATATTTCAAGTTCATAATGACTTATCTAGACATGGCTTATGCCATTCACCTAAATAAATTCTAGGTAAAACAAAGAATATAAAAAAAAAAAAAAAAAAAAAAACCTTAAAATACTACGAAGGAAGAATATAGGCAAACATTTCTCTCTCTCTGATGGACTTTTTACTGTTAAAAACAACAACAAAAAAAGGAAAAAAATTCACAGATTTGACTATCTAAAAATGTAAATACTCTGTCCGACAACATTAAAAACAAAATTAAAAGGCAAACAAGGCTGGGAGAAAAATCTACAATAAATTTGCCATATCAAGGTCTGAAATTCTCAGTATGTAAGGAGTTGATATAGCAAGATCATTAAGAAACAGTCTCATCCTGCCATTTGTGACAACATGAATGAACCTGGAGGACATAATGCTAGGTGAAATATGACAGGTACAAAGGAAAAATACTGAATGATCTCACTTATATAACCTAAAAAAAGTAAAACACATAGAAGCATAAAGTAGAATGGTGGTTACCAATGGTGATGAAGTGGGGGACATGGGGAGACGTTGGTCAAAAGGTACAAAGTTGCAGTTATGTAGGATGAATAAGCCTAGAGCGCTAATATACAGCATGACTACAGTTAATAAGACTGTATTGTATAGTACAAATTTACTAAGAGAATAGGTTTCAGGTGCTCTCAACACAAAAATGGTAATTATATGAGACAAATATGTTAATTAGCTTTGGAAATTATAGTTAATTCATATATGAACTATAATACATCCATTTAAAAATGTTTATACAGGTGTTTTTTTAAAGTGGGGAGAAAGGTGTGCAATATACTCATTCTCATCTATTCAAGTACATATTGTGCGTTATTAGCTAACTTTTCTTAGCCTTTTCTCGGTTTCAGGTATTATGCTAAGAGCTCTCCATACACTATCGTGTTTAATCTCAAAAGCCTTCTGACATAATTACTATCATCATTCCCATTTTATAAACTTGTCCATGGTCAGTTAGGAACTGGTCAAATTAGGAGGCAAACGCAAGTCTCGACTGCAAAGAAGAGAAGAGAGAGGGCCAACATGTTGAGTGGTTCTACCTTGGTGGCTGGATTAAGAATGACTTTTCCTATACTTTCCAATTATTTTTCAAATCTTCACATAATCATATATTCATAAAGAGAACTTTTTACAAAATGTGCAATATAATTTTGAAAAGTATTCAGAGGGATTCTGGAAGAAAAGTTAGGCAACTTACATTTCCTCATCTTCATCTTCTTCATCCACCCAAACTGGCTTCTTTTGAGGTGGGAAATTATCTTTTGCTTCATTCTCCACTTCAGAGTCACCTGAGTCTTCCTGTGCTTGAACCTTTAGAAGACAAAACGCTCTCAAGCACTGAATTTTTCACATCCAATGGTGGCAGACACACACATCTTGAAGTCAAATGGCTTGTAGAATGGTTTGCTTTTACAACCCTCTGATGAACTAGGACAGAATGCTACCACAGCAAATGCTGGAGACAGAATAGAAAATAAGATTAGAGAACGGCACCACAGGCTGAGCAGGTGAAGTAAGATGGAGCAGTCAAGGAGTGAAAGTCTACATGCTCACAGGAAAATACCAAGTAAGACAAGAACAACAAAAGGAAGATGACTGATAAAGAAAGGGGGGGCAGTGCGGGAGACCCAGAACTCCAGAAATTAAGGGACGAGGCAAACTAGCATCAAAAATAAAATAACATGGCCGGCCCGGTGGCTCAGGCAGTTGGAGCTCCGTGCTCCTAACTCCGAAGGCTGCCGGTTCGATTCCCACATGGGCCAGTGGGCTCTCAACCACAAGGCTGCCAGTTCAATTCGACTCCCGCAAGGGATGGTGGGCTGCGCCCCCTGCAACTAAGAATGAACACAGCACCTTGAGCTGAGCTGCCACTGAGCTCCCAGATGGCTCAGTTGGTTGGAGCGCATCCTCTCAACCACAAGGTTGCTGGTTCGACTCCCGCAATGGATGGTGGGCTGTGCCCCTGCAACTAGCAACGGCAACTGGACCTGGAGCTGAGCTGCGCCCTCCACAACTAAGACAGAAAGGACAACAACTTGAAGCTGAATGGCACCCTCCACAACTAAGATTGAAAGGACAACGACTTGACTTGGAAAAAAGGCCTGGAAGTACACACTGTTCCCCAATAAAGTCCTGTTCCCCTTCCCCAATAAAATCTTTAAAAATAAATAAAATAACACAACTGAATATCATAGTTAACTCATTTCATATTCTTAGACATACCTCGTCTCCATTTTTCTTAACCGTTCTTGACCCCCTACCTTTTCAAACAAACTTTATACTGTCCTATCAAGTCTAAATGTAGACCACAGAGCACTCCCTAAAGTGAGCTTGAGCTTTCCCAAAACCACATGATAGAAACGTCCAAATGATTTCTACTTGCTGTTACCAGCCTATGATCCTTCAAAACCCAACAAATCCCACTTCATGTAGACTGTTTCTTTCCCTGACTAGGAAACTGTCACACAGTTCAGCACTTTTCCAGTAGTAGTTCTCTAACTCCCTACTAGGTTTCTGCAGCTTCATCCATAAGCACCCAAAGGAGGTTCTGGCAATCAATCAGTTGATACTTGCTAGGTCCACGTTCATTTAACAGACTGCATAATTCTCAGTGAGGCTTTACTTGACCATTCTAAGTAAAATGTCACAGACCTTCTCTCTACACACACTTATCTCCCTTTTCCCGAGTGCTTTAATGTTTTTCTTTCCAGCACTAGTCAGTGACATACTTGAGTTTTACAGTAGTACTTATCTCCTTTATTTTCTGCCTCTGCCACTAGTACTCCAGGAGGGCAGGATTTTTGTCAATTTTTATCCACTGCTGCTTCTCCTCCAATGCCTAGAACAATGCCTGGGACTCACTATCTTCGGAAAAAATCCCAGGTATATAATAAAAAGGAGAGAAAGTCTGCAAAAATTGTAACAACTCAAGAGTTTTTACAACCAGGAAAAAAGTATCTAGTACCCGACAGGCTCACAAATACTTGAAAAGACGAATACATACATGGTCATTCTCAAAAACTGGCGAGTCAATCACTTGGGGAGATGTTAAAAGGCAGATTCCCAGGCCCGTGCCCACGAATTCAGACTCCACAAACCAAGTGGAACTCCTGAATCACCGCAAGGTACTGAGGCAGGCGATCGTACGGACACAAGGAAAAAAACACTGAGTTTGAGGATAGTGGGGCTGAATCACGAAAGATGCGCATGATCGCAGTTCGCCAAACAAATACGTGTTGAGCGCCTGCTGGATACTAGGCGCAGAGGCTCCCACGGGGGCGGGGAAAGGCGCGGTCTCCGCCCTCCCAAGACTTTCCGTTTGAGCCCCGTCGGCGCCCGCGTTCTCGGGCTCCCTCCCACCTGAGAGCTCCCCGGCGTCGCAGGTCGCCTAGACTCCGTCCCCGGAGGCTTGCCGCCTACCGCGCGCCCCGCCCGAGCGCGCCCAGCCCGCTCGCCGCGGACTCCCTCACCCGCGGGCCTCGCAAACGCTGCAGCAGCGCGTCCTCATTGTCCTCGACGTCGCCGAAGACCAGCTCCTCCAGGCACCGCTCCACTACTGGCTTGTCCTCCTCCAGCGTCAGGCGGTTCCGCTGCCGGAGCCGTTTCTCCTCCTCCACGGCGATTGCGATCGCAGCGGCCGCTGCTCTCGGCCGAGTCAGCGGTTTCCGCTGGGATGAAGGAGCAGCCTTTCGGGGCGGCCCGTCCGGCCCCGCTCCGGCTCTCCGATCCCGCTTCATTCGAGTCTTCTGGTTCAACCTCGTTGCGGTTCTCCGGTCCGGTCTCGTTCGGGTGCCCCGTTCAGGCGGCATCGTTGGCTTTGAGAAGAAACGCAGGTACTCACGTGGAACCTCACTGCGCGTGCGCCGAAGCGCCTGTCTAGCCGCTGTAGCTGAGGCCCCAGCGGGCCGGAAGGAGCCTGCGCAGCCTGCTACCACGTGACCAACACTCTTTTTCCCTACGTAACGCCCACTCCCCTCACGAGCCCCTCCCCGTATGGGAGATCCTCCGGGAGGACCAATCTTCCGGGTGGAAGGGGAGGCGGCGTGACTGGAGTACTGGAGTGGAAAATTTTTTCCAACACAACTTAGCAGCTTCAACTGATTGAAAGGAGCACAAGAAAGCCAGAGTATAAACTAAGATGACTGAATGAAACTTCTCTTCCTCCTGACTTTTTGACCACTCGACTTAACACGAGCCTCAATTGCCTTTTCCACCCCTCCGTCTTGGTACGTCCCTTGGAGTACGGAGCCTGCAGAGGGTCCCACGCTGGAAGAGAGAGAGGAGGGTATGTAGGGAAGTGGGCCAATCGGGGCGCGGGTCACGGCGCAGGCGCGCTGGGGAGGGAGGGCTATGCTAATGTTGTTGATATCCTGGGGCCACCCGAGTTAAAGGGGGGAAATCCGGGGGCTGCCGCAGCCGCCACCGGTCTGGGCCCAGCCAGGGCACCCCTCTAGTCGCCGTAGTCCCGGGGAGAGGCGCCTGACCCCAGCCCGGGGAGAGGGCGCCGCCGGCCCGGGGAGCACGGACAACCCCTACCCATGAGGCCCTGATGGAAAACACAAAGGATCTGGTGAGAGCCTAGCGCGGCAGCCGCTTTGTGTACCAGGTGGGGGGGACGCTTGCAGCTCCCCGACCCTAGGAACTCCTGCAGCTCCTTGACCCGGCTCCCAGGCCTGTTTCTCCATCCCACGCCCCCTCAACCTCCGGAGCTCCCCTCCCCCTACCGGCCGTTAAACGATCCAGGGGGTTCCCCTCCCCCCACCCCCTCAGCCCCGCACTCCTCGGGGTTCTCTCTACACTCTTCTCTATCTGGAACAAAAATTTTAAAAGAAAGTTTTCCTCTGCGTCCCGCCCCCTGCCCCTTCAGCTCTGGCTGTAGAAGAAGTCTGGGTTTGAGACTTTCCCTTTTTTAGCCGCCCAGGGTGGGAGAGTGGAGTCCTCACTTCCCCCAGGGAGGCCTCGTTGTAGTACTTTGTAGAGGAAGGCGCCGGGCCGCTTTGGGGCGAGTGCCGCGAGGCATTTCGCACGTGGAGGTGGAAATATTGAAAGGGGGCGGGGTGGGCACATGTGGGAGGGAGAGGTGGGAGTGGTGTTGGGGAAGCAGCCGCCTAGGCCGCTTTAGTTTAAAAGGGTTCTAGGTCTGTGGGCTTCTATGACTAGTGCGTTCTCTTTTGTGAATAAGAATCCTAACGTTTCAGAGTCGGAAGAGACATTAGAGGTCATCACAGCAGCCGTCCCCTCTGCAGCTTCTCTGACAACTGGTAGGTAGCCTGGCCTCTGCTTAAACTCCTCCAAACACCGAGTGTTCACTGCTACCCAGGAAAGCCTGTTCTGTGTTTCGGTTGTCCTGATTGTTTGCCTACCCTTCACAGACCCTGCAGTCTCTTCATGTCCTGGTTACGCTGCTCCCTTTTTTACTTCTCAAATTTTCTCTCACATCCTCCTCACTCACCCACCCACCGCTCACTGGCCTATATTTTGTGTGCCAGGAAAGAACGGCAGGGAAGTGGAGGGAGGAGGATTTGAGAGCTAGTGAGGTCCTTGCTGAAGACTTTGCTGGGTCAAGTTTCAAAAGTGGTGGCTTCTGTGTCTAAGAATGATGGCTATTTTACTACTGAAAGCTTGGAAATTACGGTTTGGGAATTTCGTGGCTGTTCTCTCTCACTAGTTCATCTTTGAGACATTTCAGCATCATCTCTATAGTTCTCTGGTCTCAAAGCACCTTTGCTTGTTGCCTAAAGCACTTTCCCTAAGGATGCCTAAAATTGCTTCTTGGGGATAGTACTGAAGCTGTTAGAGGGATGGTCAGAAGAGAAACCCTCCTTCCTCCTTTTGACCTACGTCTTCCTTCAAAGCTGGTCTTCCTTCCCAGGGCCTCTCTCTCACAGTGCTTTCATTTCTTTCTAGTTTTTTCCAACTCTTTCATGAGATTTGAAACTTTTGCAACACTTTAATATTTGCTTAGTTTGCAATATTTTTCCTGCTCTTTACATTAATATGTGCCAGTTGGTAGTTGAGAGAGTTCAGTTTCTACTATTGTCTTGTCACTTAGTGTTTTTGTATTGTTCTCCTTCATTTGGTGAGCTTTACTGCCTCCAAAAGTATGATAGTTTTGTTGGCATGAGAATCTTGGGGGCACACGTTTTCCTCTTCCTAATATGGTGAAGTGGGAGTCCAGACATAACAGGTAAAATGTAGAAGTAATGAATCCGATCTAAACGCCAGAGAATAAATTTCACTTTAAACTCCCAGTCCCGTTTAAAATGTTAGAACACAGACATTTTTTTTCTTTCCCCCTTTTATGACTTAGACTGTTGTTCTGCTCTAGTGTGCTTAAACTATATTTTTTTTCATTTGTTTACCTCAACACCATAGAGTGTTTAGAAAGAAAATAGCTTTTTTTGCACTGCCTCCACTGAATAACAAATAGTTTCTATTTATATAGAACCCATACTCAAGGCTTCTGGGTGCCTTGCAAATTATGGCAAAAACTGTCTTGAATAAGTATCTGTTCATAAGTATCTTATTTGGGCCATGGTTTTTAACCATTTAATTTATAATTTTATACAAACTTTGACACAGTATTTCCTATAAATCTAGTCACTAGAATTTAACATGGCAATGTATTCTAGATACTGAAAAGAAATAATGTAGCTGTAAAAGTCTGTCTTTAACTTTTTAAGTAAAGTTTTAATATGGAGCTCCAAGTTACTTCCTGCTTGCTTTAAACATGAACTGTCATGACTTAAGTTGACTGACTTTGGAGTCGTTTGCATTCTAAACATACTAGACAGGAACAACTGGTTTTATTTTTAAAGAACACGGTGCTGTATTTTTTATGGCTGGCTATATGTTGACCTAATTAGTGTCTAAACCTTCCTAGATGCTTCTAGTCCTTCAATTACATTGGAAGTTAATAATATTAAATTGTTTTAAAACATAACATAGTAGTCAAAAGAAGGTAAAACTATAGCTTAGAAGTGAAAACAACATATTAATGTCATAAATACTGAACCACTAAATTACTATAAGCCCGGAGTACAGTGGTTTGAGTGACCACATTCTAAAATTAGAAAAGTCACTATTCTTTTGGTTGCTCCTTGTTCTCAGCTTTTCATTTTTAAAATGTTTTCTAAATAAGATTTAACCTTTTCACATTGTAATTTTAAGGTAAGCCAGTTGAAATATATCGTTAGTTTCAGGATTTCAAATCCTAGAGAAAGATTAAAAACATCAGGACAGTAGAAGAGGAAGGACTTAAAATGGTTAAAACAAGCTAAGATATGTCTCCTCTAATACCAGGGTATTCTTAAGTGTCCAAGACTAGTTTTAATTTTATGTAAATTGACTTAGATTTAATCATAATTGTTTTCATAAATCTTTTTTCATTAGGATTTTTTTCCCCACAAATTCAGAATTTCTCTTGTTGCTTTTCTGGAACCCACAAGACAGGGTGGAAAGAAAATAATTCTATCTGAATAAACCCTGAGTTTGAGGTGGGATAAAGTGATGTAGTAAGAGGGGCACTGGCAGACTAGGTTCAGAGTTTCAGTTCTGCCACTAACTAGCTTCGTGGCACTTGTTGAACAAGATCCTGTGCCTCAGTTGTGTTATTCTCACTGTTGAAGGGTTAGTTTAGAATCAGTGTTATCCAATAAAACTTGCTACAATGATGGAAATGCCCTATATCTGTGCTGTCCAATGTGGTAGTCACTGGCCATGTGTGGCTACTGAGCACTTAAAAGGCAGTAGCTAATGTGACTGAGGAACCCAATTTTTTAATGTAAGTTGCCACATGTCTACCATATTGAACATACAGATAATATACCAGTATTTTCCAAGCTTAGCTAATCACTAGAATCACCTCTTAGGGTTCTTGTAAAAGTATAAAATCTCTCTCCTGTAAGCTGGTGTTCAGGAGATCTGTAGTGGAGCCTGGAAATCTATTTTTAATGCATGTCCCAAAAAGACTTTTATTACATTGGTTAGGGAAACACTGCATTAAAAGATTTCTGAGCTCCCTTCTAGTTCTCACTTTAGAATTGATAACCTAGCATAGTAGAAATGAGCTTTGGACATAGTTGGCAAACTGCCTGGGCTCTAACTCTGCCACCTCCTGACCTGTGATCGTAGGCAGTTGCCTAATCTCTTTGAACTTCATTGTCCTCATCTGAAATATGGACTGAGCATCAGCCCTGCCTCCCTAGGTTTCTGGAAACCTCCAATCAGATGTGCTGACCACTGTATATGAAAATGCAACCTGCTATAAACAGTAATTTAAATGTTATGCTATCTTCCCAGAACCCCTTTTTCTTTTTCCCTTTTTATTATGTTATCCAAGTTCTACTTCATTCTTTTAGAACTGGTTGTGTACAGTACTGCTTAATTTAGTAATTTCTTGTCCTTCGACATTTGGCCATAGTTTTCCGTCTAGTTGTAGGGCATGCATATTAAATCCAGCACTTTTTTGAATTTCTGGGGCTTAGCATAATGATTTGTATATATTGCTCAATTAAATATTGGATAATACCATCTATTACTTTACTTTTAGACTTCAAAACTTTAGCTAGTTTCCAATTATGCACCAGAGAAATAACCCCGTGTACACATACGTGTTTAACCCTATTTTAATTGTTTAATTATTAATACCCTATAGTTATTACTGTTCAATGGTTATATATCTTCTAAGCAACCAACTCCAAATATATTTATAAAAGATAAACACCGGGTAAGGGGGGTGGGGGATGGGGGGTGGGAGATGAGGGTAAGGGGGATCGAATATATGGTGATGGAAGGAGAACTGACTCTGGGTGGTGAACACACAATGGGATTTATAGATGATGTAATACAGAATTGTACACCTGAAATCTATGTAATTTTACTAACAATTGTCACCCCAATAAATTTAATAAAATAAAATAAAATAAAAGATAAACACCAAGGGAATATCATCATTTTACATTAATATTTTTAGGTCGTACCAAATTAGCATGACGCTGAATATCCTGTTTAACATGGTTTTGCTATATTCACATTAATAAATGATATTGTGTGATTGCTCAGATTACATTTGTACTACAGCTTTAGTATGAATTCTGTTATTTGAAGTTGAATTGATAGCTGATAATGATCTTAAAGACCCTCTCGGCTACTGTGTTTCAGGCTTAATTTTGACATGGTCATCTTTTTTTAATTAGCTTTTCAGGTTCATACTTAAGGATTCATAGCTTTCTTCTGAAGAACTGAAAGCCCATTCATGTGAATCACTTATTTTATCATACATCCTTCCTGTGTGGTAAGTGGTATTTTCCTTATTTAGAAGAGAGGGAAACTGAGACCCAAGTTATATCCAAAGTCATAAGTGGTAGGACCAAACCCAAAGAGGCAAAAGTTTGTATTTCTTATAGATCAAAGAATAGCTTCCTTTTGCTCACTATTGCTTTAAATCTTAGAATATTATGGAATGTATTGACCTCCCCTGTCATTCCCTGGGTACTTTTCAGTTTCTCTAAGTGGTTTTTTCAGGATATCATTGCTTTCCCTTTCCTCCAGATTGTATCATTGGTCTGAATTTATTCTTTCTTTCACATTGAATTTACAGGAAACAAAAACCCAATAATCCCAAATACTTACCATTTATTTTCCTGCTAATAATAAGCTTAGAAAGAATGAAGGCATTTCTCTTTAGGCCAGTGAATTGTATCAATATGCCAAATTGCTTTCTGTCGTATGTTGGAATGAGGAAGAGACCAGTAAGAGCTAAGCAGCTCTCTGGCTCCTACTAAATCTAGTCATCATACATTATCTATGAATTCTTATATTGAACTTTGTAAGTTCACACATACAACTTTCAAATTGAACGATTTAGAAAACTTAGATGACTAAGTATGAAACTTTGAAAATTATATGGGCCACCCTATTGATTTGGATAACAGAGAGTTGTTAACTTTTGATGAGTTTATTCATATTGAATTTATGCTATTATTATTTGGTTGCATATGAATACTTACATGTATTTGCATTTAGAATTTCAGATATTTTCTATAAAATTACTCCTAGAAAAGTTTATACTTTTCTGGGACTTTTGGTTGATTATACCAACAAGTTAATGGCTATACCTTTTAATTCCTTTGTAGATTTTATAAGGAGGAAGGTTCATCAAGGTGACAATTACAGTACAGAAATGAAATTTGCTGTGATTTGTGACTCCTTACATTTTGTCACTATAAGAGCCTGTGTTTTGTTTTATTTTTCATTACAGAAAAATTACACATTTGCTGTTTAAAAATAGAAAATGAAAAATATAGAAAAATTGTAATGAGTCTTCCATCCCATTCTCACCCTGTTAGGAGTTTATCTATTCCTTCTAGGATCTTTCTAAATGCATATGTAGACAAACATAGGTATATCAATCTGTGCACATACCAGCATATATTATTTAATAAAAAGTGAGTCATACTATTCAGATTTTACAATTTTTCATTCAGTATTTTACCTATTGCTAATCATTCTGCTGACGGTTAGATCGCCTCCAATTTTTCACTATTACATTATTGCTGCTGCAAGAAACATCCTTCCCCGTAGATTCTCGTGTCCTGTGAGTATCTCTGAAGGACAGATTCCTAAAAGTGGAGTTACTTGGTCAAAATACATACTTCTTTTTTTTTTTTTTTTAGGTTTTCATAAGTAATGTCAAATTGCCTTCCAAAAAGATGGCATAAATTTACCTTCCTACATAAATTTGCCAATGCCAGATATCATCAATCTCAATTTTTATCAGTTTAAGGAATTTTTTTAAAGGTGGTTTATACTTTATACAAATTAACTTTTTTATAATATGCATGTACTTGATTGTACAGTGTTAAACAGTGATGTAAGTACTGCCGAAAAAGTATCCCTTGCAGCAATCGTTTTCTCTTCCCAACACAGCTTTCATGAGACAACTAGTTTTCATTCTTTTAGCCTTTTCCTCTAGTATGTATCTAAATATTAGGCTTCTGCTACTCAGGGCATGAATTTTAGATGTTATCTTTTGACTTTCTCTGTGGTGGATGAAGTGTTACCATATATGCCCAAGTATTAGGTGAGGTTTCCCCACCTGCAGTCATCCAGTCACATTATATTCAAGGCCTTAGTCATCTAACATGATTTTTTCCGTTTTTATTGTGAAGAGCAAAGTATTCAAAAAGGCACATTACCTGGAAGAGTTTTATTTGATCCTTCTAAGCTTGCAGAAGTTAGCCAACAGAACCATAACTAAGGAAAAAAAGAGAAAGAAGGTTAAAATTTAACAGATTTAAGATTATTCCCATGATTCATATTGTTAGTGTTCACTTTAGCTGTATGACCTTGGGCAAGTAGTTTGGCCTGTTTCAGCCGTGGCTTCCTCATCTGTAAAATGTGAGTAATAATACTTAATAAATAATTAATAAATACATCACTACACATTAAGTGCTTAGACTATGCTTAGCACATACTGTGTCCTATAAATATTAGTTGTATTAATAGTCATGAGACCTTTTACAAATCACTAGCAAAAATAATCCTGTAAGAGGTTATTATGGAATTTATAAATAAACTCCAGTAGGGCAAAATGTGTTTCTGTTAGATGAAAATGAAGACTAACTCTGAAAACTGTTAGATGATACAAAAAGTAAATCTAGTGATGACAGGTGAAGTGTTTCAGAAAATGGCAAAAGTAATATTTCTAAAATAATATATTCTAATATACAACTTAAAATATGTATGTGTAGACTTCTAGGTCTGGCCTGATCCAGTTTTCCCACCTACCTTCCTATAAACCTGTAAAACCATCAAAGAGCACATATAAATCACACACCACCCATGCCTTCACGTTATTAAGAAACAGATTAGCACAACCTTCAAATTACGTATAAGTAGAGAAATCGGATTCCAAAAGCTCCTTTTGCCCATTCCTGTGGATGTGAAGAATGAGAGAGGGAAGGCGGAAGGCTGAACAGGTTTACTGGAAGAGTTCAGAGACATGGAAGACTCATACGAAGTATATTGTGAATCAGAGCATTTCAACTAGTGGGGGAAAAAACACCTTGAATCAGAAATAGGAAACCAAGAGCAGAAAGGAACAAAAAATAGGAAGATAGAGTAGATTAGATTCAGAAAAGAGGAAAGAAATCATCAGAAATGAAGACTGGAAGGTTCTCACTGAACAGAAGATTCAAATGTGAACATAATAAAAGACATTGAAGAAAAGAAAGAAAATGAGAATGAAATTAGACTTATTTTTTTTTAACTTGACATTTGAAATAAAAGGTGGGTCCAAAAAATGTGATGTGTGTAATTGTTGTCCCTCAAGAGGAAAAAAAAAATAAGGTGATAATTATCTTCCAAGAAAACTTTCTGGAAATATAAAGTCTGAATCTGTATGTCAAAAGTTCATACCAGGAAATAACTCTAGGATATATCCTAGTAAAGCTGTAGAACTTTAAAGATGCAGAAAAATTTCCAGGGCCTCTAGGCAAAAAAATGAAGTGACTTACAAGGGTGCCAAAAAAATGTATATGTAATAGTCAATATATACCGATAACAAAAGATGAATATGTTTGAGTTCTGCAATTATAAGAGGTGCTCAAAGTGGTTTACCATCAGCGTCCAGACACTTCTGATTACAGTGAACTACTGCTTGAGCAACGTTGACCAAAGTGTCCGCTTGTATACATTTTGTTGGCACCCTCAGTACTGCTACCAGATTTCTCAAAAGCAGCATACAAAGCAAGACAGCAGTGGAGCAGCATGTGGAAAGAAAATGCTAACCAATGATTTTATATTCAGTCAGTTGTCCTTCAGGTGTCGAGACTATAGAAAAACAGTTTTGAACATGCCAAGGGAATACTGTCTAACTAGCCCTTCCTGAGGAAACTTTTAAGGGCTGAGCTTCGTCTGGAAGAGATGTCAGGGAAATTTTCTGGAAAAAAGACTGACAGTATTTCGTAAACTTTTCAAGCTAAGATTACAATAAAGAGTAGGGACATAGTAGAATAATATATAAATATGACATGTTCTGACAGTAGAAAGAATGCAACTGAAAAATTAGCTGAGGGAAAAGGGAAGGAAAAGCTAGAATAAGATTAATGATACAGTTTAGCTATTATGAGTGACTCAGAGGATATCATCTGAAACTGAAAGAAAAGATTAGATAGCAGATACCTGGTACTGTAAAAGATACAGGCCGACCTCATTTTATTGTGCTTCGCTTTATTGCACTTAACAGATTGTGCATTTTTTATAAGTTGAAGGTTTGTGGCACCCCTGCATCGAGCAAGTCTGATCAGTGCCATTTTTCCAACAACATTTGCTCATTTTGTGTCTCCACATTTTTGTCTCCACGTGTCTCCATATTTTCTTGCAATATTTCAAAGTTTTTCATTATTATGTTATGGTGATCTCTGATCAGTAATTTTTGACAGTACTATTGTAATTGTCTTGGGGTTCCACAAACTGCACCCACATAAGATGGCAAATTTAATTGGTAAGTGTTGTATGTGTTCTGACTGCTCCACTGACTGCTGTTTCCGTCTCTCTCCCTCTCCTCTGGCCATCCTATTCCCTGAGACAACAATATTGAAATTAGGCCCATTAATAACCCTGAAATGGTCTCTATTCAAGTGAAAGAAAGAGTCGCACATCGCACTTAAAATCTAAAAATGGTTAAGCATAGTGAGGAGGGCATGTCGAAAGCTAGGCCTCTTGTGCCAATTAGCCAAGTTGTTAATGTAAAGGAGAAATTCTTGAAATTAAAAGTGCTACTCCAGTGAACACACGAATGATAAAGCCTTACTGCTGTTACGGAGAAAAATTTAGTGGTCTAGATAACAGGTCAAACCAGCTCAAATTCTTTAAGGCAAAGCCTAATCCAGAGCAAGGTCCTAACACTCTTCAGTTCTGTGAAGGCTGAGATTGGTGAGGAAGCTGCCGAAGTTTCAAGCCAGCAGAGGTTGGTTCATGAGGTTTAAGGAAAGAAGCCATCTCCGTAACATAAAAGTGCAAGGTGAAGCAGCAAGTTACCCAGAAGATCCAGCTAAGATAATTAATGAAGACGGCTACACTAAACAGATTTTCAGTAAAGATGAAACAACCTTATTTTGGAAGAAGATGCCATCTAGGACTTTGATAGTTGGAGAAGAGGAGTCAGTGCCTGGCTTCAAAGTTTCAAAGGACAGGCTGACTCTCTTGTCAGGGGATAATGCAGCTGGTGACTTTAAGTTGAAGCCAGTGCTCATGTATCATTCTGAAAATCCTAGGACCCTTGCAAACTATGCTAAACCTCCTCTGCCTGTGCTCTGTAAATGGAACAACAAAGCCTGGGTGACAGCACATCTGTTTACAACATGGTTTACTGAATATTTTAAGCCCACTATTAAGACCTACTACTCAGAAAAAAAGATTCCTTTCAAAAGATTACTGCTCATTGACAATGCCCCTGGTCACACAAGAGCTGTGATGGAGATTTACACTGAGATTAATGTTGTTTTCATGCCGACTGTAACAACACAACATCTGTTCTGCAGCCCATGGACCAAGGAGTAATTTTGCTTTCAAGTCTTATTATTTAAGACTACATTTGAGAGGGTGGCCGGTTAGCTCAGTTGGTTGGAGCGTGGTGCTGATAACACCAGGGTTGCTGGTTCGATCCCTGCATGGGCCATTGTGAGCTGCATCCTCCTTAAAAAAAAAGAAAAAAAATACATTTGATAAGGCTATAGCTGCCATAGATAGTCATTCCTCTAATGGATCTGGGCAAAGTAAATTGTAAACCTTCTGGAAAGGATCATCATTCTAGATGCCATTATGAACATTTGTGTCTCATGGAAGGTGGTCAAAAAAATCAACATTAACAGGAATTTGAAAGAAGTTGAATCCAGTTCTCATGAATGACTTTGATGGGTTCAAGATTTCAGTGGAGGAAGTAGTTGCAGATGTGGTGGAAGTGGAAATAGCAAGAGAACTAGATTTATAAGCAGAGCCTAAAGATGTAACTGAATTACTGCAATCTCATGATAAAACTTGAACATACAAGGAGTTGCTTCTTATGGATGAGCAAAGAAAGTGGTTTCTTGAAATGGAATCTACTCCTGGTGAAGATGGCTATGAAGATTGTTGAAATGACAACAAATAGACAGACCACTACCTAGTTTAATCAATGGAGAAAAGAGAAAGCTCAAATATACAAAATAAGAAATGACGGGGCAAATGATGTGATACAGAGGAAACTGAGAAAATCATACGCAACTATTTTGCACAGCTCTGTAAATAAATTTGAAAACCTAGATGAAGTGGATGATTTATTAGGAAGTACAGTTTAAGAAAATTGACCTCATTTGAAATTTAAAAAAATAATAAATTTAGATAATTTCTGTAGAAGAAATAGAGAAACTTATCAAGGAGTTACCCCTCAAAACACCAGGCGCAGTTATTTCACAAGTGATTCTGCAAACTTTTAGAGACCAGATGTTCCCAATGCTACGTGAATTACTTTAGAACATAGACAATGACAAATTTTCTAATTATTTTTATGAAGCAAGACTAATAGTTTTTTTAATAAAGATAGTACAAAAAATGAAAATTACATACAAATATTTATGACTATCAATATAAGAAAATACTGATAAATTTTACTACATAAATTTTTTTTCCCTTCTTCCACCTCCCCCCACCCACTCCAGTTCAAACCGTTGTTTCTCAGTCTAGTGTGTAGACCACAGCTCCCTGGCCCATACTGGTATTATGAGCCTTGCACTCTCATTAAAAATTAAAGTTTTTAATTGTGTGGCAAAATAATCCATAAGCAAAATCAAAATTTGCCATATATTACAGACAAAAAGTAAATTTAGGTTAAATTCCTAAATGTGAAGAACTTTAAAATAAAAACATTTAAAAGATTAAAAATCCTAAAGATAAAAAGGGCAAAAGATAACAGACATCCCACACACACACATACACAAAAGAAGATACAAGAATGGCTTAATGTTAAACTATACTGAGCACATCTTGGTTTTTAATACCAGTCCCCACTGAAAAGGACAGGAGCTCCTTGGCGAGTTGGTTGACTTCAGGGCTGGAGCAGCATAGGTATAAAATGACCCTGGAATATCTTGATACTCCAGAAAGTAAGACAGTACTCAGAAATTGAAGGGAACATGTCAAAAGGTCGCAGGAATCTATTCAAGGGGATCCTAGTAGCCAAATCTGAGATAATGTGAGCTTCAAAATAATTAAGGACAGTAATGAGTTATAAACCAGAAAAAAACCAGGAGTTAGTGAATTCATAGTAACAGCGAATAGGTAGGTAAGTGGATAAGTAAATGTATAAAAAGGATGATGGGAGAATTCCCTACTGACTGTTAAAAGAATATTAGAATTTGAAAATCATTTTGCAGCTATCATAGTAATGTTTGGTTTTGCAGGAGTTACTAAATGCTAAATTTAGGGATGGGATGGGGTGGGATTTCAATGAGAAACAATATGTGTTTTAAAGTCTGTCCCCAAGATTGCTTATTAGTTGCAAGGAGAAATATGGTAAGTATACGCGGAAAAACTATACAACATCTTAACAGGGATCAAAAGTAACGTCACCATGAGGGGCAGGTAGGCATAGTGTGCCTCTGGGTGCAATATTCTGAGAATACATCACTTATGTAGTATTCTGGGGATACATAACCTGAACCCGATGAGGAAACAGGTGAACCTCAAATGAAAAACATTAAAAGGGGGGGAGCAAGCCTACATTCTTCAAAAATAATCTTCCTGATTAAAGGAAACTAAGTAAACAAATACATGTGATACGGGACTGAAAAGAAGAAATGCTATAAAGAACAATATTGTGTTCATTGGATTATGGATGATAAATTAAGGGAAAATACATTAATGTTAAATTTCCTGAAACTGATAATTATGCTGTAGTTATGAGAGAATGTTTTTATTCTTAGGAAATGCACACTGAATTCTGGGGGGGATAAAAAGACGTGACATACGCAACTTAAAAAACATCTGTATATTTAGAGAGAAAATTAAAACAAATGGGGCTAAATGTGAGTAATGGGTGAATCTGAGTAGAGTACACAGGATTCTTTGTTCTATTCTTCCAACTTTTCTGGAAGTTTGAAGTTATTTCCAAGTAGAAAGTTTAAAAACAAAAAAAGAAAAACTACTTTTTCATCCTTCATACTGTCAGAAGGAAATCAAACATTGAGACTGTGGGGAAACCAATACTCACTCTTGCTGATGCAAATAGAAAATGGTAAAATTTTTTATGGAGGGGAATTTGGCAATATCTAACAAGTTACATATACATTCACCTTTCTGTCCAGAGATCCCACTTCTGAAAATATACCCTGAAGGTATACCTCAAGTAATTTTAAAAAGGGTGTGTGTGTTTATGTGCACAAGTTTATTACAACAATACCTGTAATTGCAAAATATTGAAAACTACTAAGTGTCCAAATAAATAGATTGGTTGAGGGGCGGCCGGTTAGCTCAGTTGGTTAGAGCACTGTGCTCTTAACAACAAGGTTGCTGGTTTGATCCCCACATGGGCCACTGAGCTGTGCCCTCCACAACTAGATTGAAACAACTACTTGACTTGGAGCTGATAGGTCCTAGAGAAAACACAAATAAATTAAAAAAGGAGAGCGATTGTTTGAATAAACATACAGTGGAGAGTATTGTGCAGCTGAAAAAAATAAGGAAGAAGATGTCTGTGCACTGAAATGGAATGACTTCCAGGATATATTTCTAAATTAATAAAAGCAAAGGATGGAGGAATTTTTAGAATGTGGTCTTTTGTGTAAGAAAGAAGAGGAAAGAAACAAATACACCTGTTTACCTTTTCAAAACTTACACAGAAGAAGGATGAACTAGAAAGCAGTCAAGTTTGTTACCCACCTACCTACAAGGGTGGGTGATAAGGCAAGGAAGGAAATATTTCTCCAAGTTGTAATTTTTTGTATAGTTCTTTACACATGTATTTGGAAGCGGGGTGATTTTTTAGGTAGTCTCCAAAAATGAAATTCATTCAATAAGGATGGTAGGGCAGACTGAAAAACAAAAGCAAACCAAACCTGATTTATTTCAAATCAATAACATAACCACTTTGAAGGAAGGAGAAATAATTAGTCCATGTACCTTTTAAACTCCGTACTCTGTCCCTCAGGTTTGGGAGAAGGGACTACAAAGAAAGTCTGAACTCCGTTTGTTTTGGGGTTTTTTTTTGTAACAGTATAGATGTTGTGCTTCTGAAACTATTTAAATGTGTAAAAAGGTTGAGCAAATTAGTTAGTGTTAATTTTGTGGGAGCCAGGGTTTTCACTGTGGAAAAAGACAAATACAGATGTGGGAACGTGAGGAAAGGCCCAATGGGATGGATTGGAATTGGAGGTATAAGTGTAAATTCATGATTTTCTAAAATAAAATACACACGTGTATACGTATGTGTATCCATATGTTTCAGTTCCATCCTCTGAAGGGCCCAGAGGCAAAGAGATACCCCAGTAGCAGTGAGCACACGGAGCAGCTAGATCTTCATTTCTAATGCCATTCCCCACTAAAAGGAACTGAGGCTCTTCAGAGAAGTGGTTGATTCCAGGGCTAGAACAGGAAAATGAATATAAGATAAGCCAGGAGTATCTTCTTACATGAGAAAGTGAGGACATGCTCAAAATGTGATATGGGCATCAGCTTGATGGGGCTCCCACTGGCCAAATTTGGGACAGTTTGAGCCCCAAATAAGAACAGTAATGAATTATATAAGCCATTGAAAAGCAGGAATCGATGAACTGGTGGTTCCTGTAGTAGGAAAAAGAGGTATCTTCCATACAGAATGATGTCACCTGATGAATATGGAAGGAATTCTGGGGTTGGAAACTTAAAAATTGGGCAAGAATAATCATTAGATTAAGTCTGGAGTGGAATTTTGATGAGCAGAATATTTGCATGGTCTTTAAATGTCTCCCTGTGGATTGCTTGTTGAAAGAGGGAAAATAGAAAGGAGAACTAGACCACACCTAGACCAGGTTTTCAAACTTAACATCACCAGTAAGAGGCATTGGACATCATGTAATCTGGATTTGCTGCCTGAGAAAGAGTATCAGTTAACATAGCATTTCAGCTGGGGATCTACAGTCTGAATCTAATCACGAGAAAACCTTAAGTAAACACAAAATAAAGTTTTTATTTTAGAAAAGAAGAGGAAATCTGTGTGGAAGTATTCCAAGTAATTTGTATAAGGTTTTCTACTACAAATTAGTTTCTTTACCTGTTCAGGTTATTATAGTTGTTCACCTGTTCAGGTAATCTATTTCTTTATGAGTGAGGTTTGGTTTTGTGTCCTTCAAGAAATTTGTCTATTTCATCTAAGTCGTCAAATTTATTAGCACACTAAATGTTAGCTAATATTCTTACTTTTTGATATCTGTAGAATCTAGTGATATCACCTCATTCATAATACTGGAAAGTTTGTGTCTTAATCTCTGATTTGAGGTTTATCAATCTTACTGCTCTTCTCAAAGAACCAGCTTATGCTTTCATTTGTTTTGTGGTGTGGTTTTTTTTCATTGATTTTCACTTGGAACTTTGAGGATAGATTTTCTGGTGTGTTTTTTTCCTTTAAAAGTTTGAAGGTGTGGGGGTGGCCGGTTGGCTTAGTCGGTTAGAGCTCTGTGCTCATAACACCAAGTTTGCCAGTTCAATTTCCACATGAGCCAGTGAGCTACGCCCTCCACAACTAGATTGAAAACAACGACTTGACTTGAAGATGGTGGGTCCTGGAAAAACACACTGTTCCCCAATCTTCCCCAATAAAAATTAAAAAAAAAAAAAAAGTTTGGGTCACTGCTCGGGAAAGTGAGGGGCGGCAACAGGAAATGGGGCTGAGCCTAGTTCCGTGCACAAGCCAGCCGCCAGGAAGATAAGAGCGCGGTGGCTGGAAGCTGGTGGGGCACGGCCTCGATGTTCTGTATAGAGGGCCTTGCACCCAAGCTGGGCCCCGAGGAGATGAAACGAAAGATGCGCGAAGATGTGATCTCCATATGGAACTTCCTTATCTACGTGGCCCTGCTGCGAGTCACTCCTTTTATCTTAAAGAAATTGGACAGCATATAAAGATTGGACATCACATGTGAATGCATGATATGAAGAACCTGGTTCCAGTTTGTACTCTGCACATGAATAGGCCCAGAAAGATGTAAGAGACTCTTTGACTGAATGGACATAAAACTTCTACTTGTTAAGAACAAGTTTGGCTCTGGTAACTGACCTTCACAGCTAAAATATAAATTATTTGGGAAGTATGAAACATGTTTTATGGCCGTAGTATGCCCTTAACACCTGTGATATTCAGCCTCCATGAATGCTGGTGTAATTGTAAATAATGTCAAACTCCGTTTTCTAGCAAATATTAATTATACAAGGGAATTATGTCTGAAAAAAAAAGTTTGAAGGCATTACTTTTATTAATGTTGCTGTTGAGAGAAGCCCACTGATATCCATATCCCTTCTCTATGTGACCTCCATAGCATTTCTCTTGAAGCTCTTATATATATCTTTATTGTCCGAGTTCTGTAATTTTTATTATGATGTACCTTGGTGTGTATATATATATATATATATATATATATATATATATATTTTTTTTTTTTTTTTTTTTTTTTTTTTTTTTTTTTTTAAGTCATTGAGTTGGGCTTGCATGGTCTCAATATAGAAACTCCGTGTTTTGATCCTGGAATTTTTTTTCTTTGTATTTTTTTTTCTTTATATAACTTTTTTCGATCTGCTTTGTCTTTCTTCAGTATCTCTTTGGATTTTGGATCTTCTGGATTTAACTCTTTTTTACTGTCTAGCTTTTTGTCTCATGTATACACACACGCTTTTTGAAAGATTTCCTTCATTTTACTATCCATTTATTGAATTTATTATTTTGCCTTTTTTGTTTTTAAATTCCACTGTCTATCTTGTTCACTCATATTTTATCTCTAAAGAATTAATTTCATTTTTTAAAGTTTTCCTTTGTTCTGTGGATTGCTTCTGTTTCCTATAGATTCTTTTTTCCTGAAGATTTGTCTTAATCTTTCACATTCTTCGAGGCCTTTCTCAACTGATTGGTGGTCCTTGCCCATCTGTTCATATTTAATGGTTAGTTACTAAGCAGCTGATTGGACTGCATCAGTGCCTGAGTTGGACTTGTTGACTAGTGAGATTCATTGTGGTGATTGGTTGCTTTTTAAATCTTCTCCTTGGTGTTCTGCAATTTTTCTGTGATCTATTTAAATGTGGGTGTCTTTTTGTTGTGCTTAGCATGTGTTGTAATTCTCTGTAAATTTGTGTTTTCATTATGTCTGCAAAATTCTCAGTATCTCATTCAACATTACTTTTCTCCATTCTCTCCTTTGAGAATTCTTATTAGATATTTATTAGATCATTACATTCTGTGCTCTTTTAACTTCTTATTTTCTATACTTCTGTTTTTCTTTACTGTGTTTTGGGTATTTTCTTAATGTTTCTCTTCCATTTCCCAATTCTTTTTTAGTCATGTCTAATCTGTTCCTCCTATCTATTGAGGTGTTTGTTTTTTTAATTACAGTGGTTATATTTTTTATTTACAGAAGTTAATATGTTTGTTTTCAAATCTGCCAGATGGCTTTTTATTCCTTTGCTCATTTTTCAATAACATTTTCATTTCTTCTTAATCAGTTCTTGTCTGGTTATTTTATATTCTGTCTGTGGCAGTTCCAGTGTCAAACTTTGGGATTCCTAATCTATTTCTGCTGACAGCGTGCAGTAATGGTTTGCTTATCGTGTGTTTGATATTTGGTTGTATCAAATATCATATTTGATAAAATCTGTAGGAATGCTGCAAGGCCTGAATTGTAGGTGATTATTTTCTGAGATAATTTAGGATTGCTGGATATCCAAGGGCAGTAGTATCCTGGAACCACTTTGATTTCTTGACCGGGGGATTTCCTGACCATATAGGACCATCTAGGGGTGGGGTAAATTATGACCTCAGACATACTCAGGAGGGCAGGCCTGTGATTATGAAATCCCAGAGAAGCATTTCCACCCAGAACATGGGCAGAAAAGGCTTCCTTGTTAGGTCCCCTTTGCAGGTAGATTTTTTTCCCCATTCACCCTTTCATTGAAGTTGCAGCCCCCTTAGGGGTTTTGGCCTGATGTAGGAGTTTCCAGTTAAGTTAAATTTTACATACATATGTATATGTATACGCACACACACACACTTTTTTTCACTAGTATGCTATCCTAATCTAATCTAAGCAAGTAGAACACAGCTTCTTAACTAGTGTGCCCTGGAATATGTGTATGTCAAGGTACTCATTCCTGCAGTACTTGGGACCATCAGAGGCCTCAAGCTGGGGGCGTCCAGGGGCGTGTTCATAACCCTTGTGTTGTATAATCATTTTCTGTGTGCGAGGACGGTGGAAGAGGTCAGGGAATTTCTCTGGAACATTAGTCCTTAAAGATGCTTTGGGAAAGCCTGCATACTATATATCCCTCTTTATCATAATGTTCATAAGTATATTAAAAACTTAAAGAGGGCTTGAAGTAAGGAAAATTTCCCAAATGTATCTGACCATAGTACTTTTTTTTTTTGGACACAGAAATTTTTTAAAAATATTTCTGTGGGGGAGGGGATGCTGCACTTTTACCTAATTATGAGAAATATTTTTAACACTACAGAGGTCTTTTATTTTTTTACACCTGTCATGCCATGAATTCATAGGGAATGGGTTCCAGCAGCTCAGGCTACTTTCCATTGGTTTTCGCAAAGTGCTTCTCTGGGTGGGACAGGCTGGCATTTCAGTTGAACCCAGGTACCTTTCTCTCTGGCTTCCTTCTTTTTCTGATCATTTTCCTTCACCCGTCTCAGAAAGCTGTCTCGGCTCTTAGAGTGCTTAATATGCTCAATACGAACATTAACTCTCTTGGCAAGAATCTTGCCTTTAACTTGTTTGTTTACAACAGTGCCAATCGCATGCTGAGTAACATTGTAGACCCTTCCCATTTTGCCATGGTGACGTTTGTGGGGCATTCCTTTTTGAACAGTGTCCGTTCCCTTGATGTCTACAGTATCACTTTTCTTGTAGATTTGCGTGTATGTGGCCAAAGGAACAACTCCCATGTTTTCTAAAAGGCCTAGAGGACATATAGCGGGTGTCTCTCCTCTTTTCTTTTGTGTTGGTCATTTTGATGAATTACTGAGTCACCACATCCCAGTGAGTCAGCCTCATTTTTCTCAAACCTGGCCCATGCAGGGCTGCGGAAAAGCAATCTGGTTCACAGCCCGGAGCACGCCACTCCTAGTCTGGATGGCCATAACTCCACCACCCAAGCCATTGGGTCCCAGACAGTCTACACAGTCTCACTAGGGCCGCAGTGCATAGTCTCAGCGGCCAAAGGGTTAGAACTCAAGGCTGTGGAACACAGTCGAATGAGAGTCGCCACGCACATGGCCTACCTGGAAGATGATAGTACTTTTTTTTTTAATGTTAATCGCCTATGATTATTGAAACCACGATGTTCATAATCACTGACCTCCTGAAATTTCAGAGTTCTATACTCTGAGAAGTAGAGTTAGAATAGACATTTTGACATTGGAGGATCAGTAAGTATGCATTAGCTGCCAAGCGAGCTGACTTTAAATAGTGGACAAGCTTATATGAAAACTATGGGTATGAAAGATCATATCTACATGGTGGTGGGCTGTGTGAATTTATTAGATCTTAGAATTGTAGCCAGTGTTATATTAAGTGTAACTGTGGCAAATATTTCATAATGTTTTTCCATTGCCCTCAAGGGGGGAAAAATCAATTATTTCCCCTGGCCTTCAAGAGCCCTTGACATGTGGCACTACATCCTCCAACCTCACCTCCCACAACTCTCCCACTGGGCCCCAGCCACAGTGGCCTTCCAACATGCCAAGTATATTCCAGCTTGAGAGCCTTTGCCTTGCTCTTTCCTTTGCTTAGAACATTCCAGCAGCAGATATTTAAATGACTGCCCGTGTTGTCCTCAGGCAGGGTCTTGCCTCACCACTGCATCTCAGTTGACTACCCCTACCTTAGTTACTCTCATCACATGGCCTTGCTGAATGTCTCCCGCCAGGAGACTGTAACCTTTGTGAGAACCATGCATCTTGTCTGCTCTGTACACCACCTTATCTTTAGCCTCTGTCACTGTGAGACACACGCATACTTGACAGTTGTAGAATGTTGTATGAATAAGGGAAGAATCTCACAGCTTGCCCAAGTTCACAGCTAATAATAGATGGCAGTGCTAAGTCTCAAATCTCGGTCAGTCAGAATTCTGTGTTCCCAGCGCCACACGTGACCTAAACAGGACTGTCCCTTTCCCTGCCTCCTTAGCAGTTCAAAATGTTGTGAGCCTTGTCTTTTGGAATTGCCTTCAGAGTTTTATTTATTCTTTTGAAATCTCCCGGTGGTAGTAGATTTTGATTCTTTGAAGGTACATTTGATTTGTAGAAATACCCAAAAGTTATTCAGGACCAAATCTGCCAAATAAGATGGATAATCAAGCTAGTGAAAACTGTTGGGGGAGATGGAGGAATAAGTCTAAAGTGACCACAAACATTAAGTCTTTCTTTTTAAAATTGGGTATAAGAGAGTTCTAAATACTAAAACGAGTTGGAGGTAGAACATGTGTAGAGAGCCTCCCAAGGGACTTCTTAAAAGACAGTGTTCACTTGGGTGTATCATATTTCCATTGTGTGTATTGAGAAACCAATTTTGGTGCTTTCGTAGTTAAATCTGATATAAGTGAAAATCCGTTTCCCATCTCAGTGCAGATGTTTAATGCTACCATACCTGGAGATGACAGTTTATTCGATAAAACGAAGAGATGCCTTTGGATGATTTTGTCAAGCTTTGGACAGCAGGTTTCAGCTTTATTATTGGTCATGTTAAATTAAACTAGCCAGAAAAGAAATTGTGCATAAAGTGTAAAAAACATTAACTGAAGCAAAAGAATGAAGAATAGGTGCCAAACTCTAAAGATTCTTTCATTGATAGTATCCACTCTAGTTGTAACTCACTGCATGTTTACTGACAGTTTCCTTTTTTTTTTTTTCAAGTATTTTTTTTTCTCTTCATTGTTTCCTATTTTCTTCTCACTAAACTTAAAGTTTTGGGGTTTGTTTTAGGAAAGTTTGGAGTAGTGTTATTAGTTTGGAGGGGTATTTTTGTGGCTTGAATGAGGGAACATTTTTTGAAGGAATGAATGAATGAGTAGCAGTCCCTGAAGGTGATACAGAATCTTTGTGTTTTCCTTTTGAACAGGAAATAATGTCTAACTTGAGATAATTGGGGATTTTTTTAAATCATTGCTTATGTTAAAGAAAGAAGTGAAATATAGGGTTGCATATGTAAAAATATTCTATAATTTTTGAAGTAGTTAATGTCTAAAAATTGTCCCTAAAACTTAAAATTCTCAATCCCTCCATAGCTCTTACCAGTGATTTTTTTTTAAAGCATCTGTATGTTCCCTGGATGCTCTAAAATATTATAGTAGAGACATTTGCAGTTTTGGAGATGAAAGGCAAATTAAGAAATCTGTTATGTGTATCTCACCACAATTTTTTAAAAGAAATCAACTGAGCTAATCTCTCTTTTATAGAGAGGTGACACACCTAGTTTATGGCAAACCTTGAATGACATGATGATATTCTGATTCAGTCTGTGTCCATCATGCTTGTTATTCTTAATTAGCTAGCATGTTAGCTAATAGATTTGTGCCTCATAAAAGTGGAGGGCTCCATTTTGACCCAAGCATTCAGCTTTTTATTATAAAATGATCATTTCTCAGGGCTTGATTTTCATTTTTCCAATCTCATTTATCAAAACTTGAACTAAGGTTTATAGGGAGTGTGTATGAGTGCTATGTCACGTCTTATTTTCTTTTTCTTTTAAGACTGAACATTCTTCACGATTCGAAAGGAAAAGAAGAGACTCATTCGGGATGTTTGACGGTTATGATAGCTGCAGTGAGGACACAAGTAGTAGCTCCAGCTCTGAGGAGAGTGAAGAAGAAGTTGCTCCTTTACCTTCTAATCTCCCGATTATCAAAAACAATGGACAAGTCTACACATACCCAGATGGTAAATCTGGCATGGGTGAGTATAAGTAATGCAGCCTTCCAGTGAACAGCCTGGACCAGTTACACAACTTTATATTTGAGGCTATGGTTTAATTCCATTTCTTCTGTCCTTCCTCAGAACTTTTAAAGAGCGGTTTGAAGAAACACACACAGTCTGAAACTTGTAGTTCTATTAATAGATAAGATCACTGGGTTTGTGTTTGATCTCATTATTTTGCCTTTATTTCCACCTTCCGATGGAAAGTTTGTTAGAACAAAATGAAAACAGAAAGCTGTTGAGAAACTGAAATCTCGTAATTAGATAATACATCCCCATGTAATTGAAACGTGTAGGATAATAGACTTAAACAGTGTTGAAAGGGACTTTCCCTCTAGCAATTCCTTGTAAGAAGTTACCTGTTTTAACACTTCCAGTGATAGGTTATGTCTAATTACAAGAATATTCTTTATATTGATCCACAGTTATCCTAGCTCTAACTTTTGTCTTTTGGTTTTAATTTTGCTTTTTAAAGGTACATAAAATAATTCTGATTTTTGTTATGACGTCTCTTCTTTCACACTAGGACACATAGTTTCAGTGTGTCCCTAGCAACATCAAGTGAGCCTAGTTGCTTCCACTATTTCTCATAGTATCACAGGTATTTAATTTGTCAATATTCTGCTCACTCTCTTTTGGGGATACTTCAGATTACGTGGTAGTAGGGCAACAACTTGTTCTGATTTAGGATTAACAGTCCTGGATTTAGGATTAACAGTCCCACATCCTGGAAAATACCTTAGGCAGATAATTGATTACCCTATGTGACTAGGGCAGAAGGTAGCTCAGCCTTTTATTTTTTTATCACCCTTTTTCAGCACACTGTGTTTCCATTCATGACACCAAAATTGCTTTAACTTTTTTGAAACTAATACTGAATTTGCAAATAATTAAAACCCTTTGATCTTTACCAAATGCACTAAACTAGTCTTGTGCTTTTACAGTTGATTTTTTTTTTTTAATTGAGGTGTAAGACTTTAAAGCTCTCCATGTAACCTTTTTCTTACTAAGTTTTGGCCTTCTTAGAAATTTTTTATTCCTAATTCTGTCATCTAATGTTGAATGCTATGTCATCTACTAGTTTTATGTCATTTGCAGATTTGATGGTAATGCCTTGTAGGTCCTATTTTAATCTTTTGCTTAAAAAGTTGAGCAGCACAGGGCATGGTAGAGTCCTGCAGACCTTATCAAAAAGCTTTCACTTCCTTTATTAGGACCCACTGGGTGTGGTCATCCAACCAGTTAAAACCAGTTAAGTGTCTTCCACTTAAGGTTAAATTTCTCAGTTCTTACTAACAAAGCTGCATGAGAGATTTTATCAAAGGTGTTAACTCCTATTAATATATTTCTTGCCATGGTTTAGTCTCACCATATCAGTCTGGTGATCTTATCACAATAGGATAGGAGGTTTATTGAAGCTCTATATGTGCCAGACTGTTTCAAATGCTAGAGATACAAGGATGAACATAGTGCAATAAAGTCCCTGCCAGGTGGAGCTTACTTCTAGTCTTGGGAATTCTAGTTTGACTATAATCCTTGGCAAAGATACATTGTCCCCTTGGGAATGACAATGTTTCTACTTAGATGATCACAAACCTTTTTAATTATCTGTCCTAGAATTTTTACAACAGAAAACTATTGGTTTTTTCCCTCCCCTCAGACACTCTTTGTTCATCTCTCATCTTCTGGCACCTTGCCTTTTTTCCATGATTTCTCGTAGAGTTAACAAATACTGGTTAAATTACAAGTCCTTCCAGTTTTACCTGTTTGGGTGGAGATTTGAAGCCACTCACATAGTTGTTTGCTTTTTTTTTCCCCTACTTTTTTTCTGTTTATCTTGTTTTTCCCCAACTTTATTGAGGAATAATTGACTAATATAATTGTATATGTTTAAAGTGTACAGTGTGATGATTTTAGATAAATATATTGTGGAATGATTACCAAGATCAAGATAATCATATCCATCACCTCATGTAGGTAACTTTGTGTGTGTATGATGTGAACACTTGAATTCTACTCTCAGCAACTTTCAAGAATATAATACTGTATTATTAACTATAGTCACCCTGTTGTACATTAGATCCTCACAACTCATTCTTTTTGTAACTGAAATTTGACCTACATCTGTACACTTTGACCTACATCTCCCCATTTCCTGCAGCCCCTGGTAACCACCATTCTATGAAATAGGCTTTTTTGTTATTTTTTTAATTCCACATACATGGCGGCCGGTTGGCTCAGTTGGTCACCAGTTCAATCCGCACATGGGCCAGGGAGCTGCGTCCTGCGACTTGACTTGGAGCTGATGGGTGCTGGAAAAAAACTCTGTTCCCCAATATTCCCCAATAAAAAATAAAAAAAAGATTCCACATATAAATGATACCATACAATGTTTGTCTTTCTCTGTCTGGCTTATTTCATTTAGCATTAGGCCCTCTAGGTTCATCCATGTTTTCAGAAAGACAGGATTTTCTTCTTTTTTAATGACTGAATAATATTTTACTATAATGAATAATATTCCATTACATATAAGTATGTACCATACGTATCTGTATATATATATATATGATACATTTTCTTTATCAATTCATCCATCAGAGGATATTGAAAGTGTTTCTAAATCTTGGCTATTGTGCATAATGCTGCAGTGAACATTGGAGGGCGGATATTTCTTTGAGGTATTAATTTGCAGTCAGCTGATGTTTGATAATGGCACCAGGGACACACAATGGGGAAAGGATAATTTCTTCAATAAATGATGTTGGGAAAATTGGATATGCATATACAGAGCAATGAACCTGGACCACTCTCTTATACCATTCACAAAAGTTAACTAGAAATGGATTAAAGACTTAAATGTGAGACCCGAAATCATAAAACTCCTAGGAGAAAATATAGGGGAAAAGCTTTTTGATATTGATCTTGGCAGTGATTTTTTGAATAAGACACCAATAGCTAACATAAACAGTTGGACCAAACTAAAGAGGTTCTGTACAGTAAAGGAAACAATAAATTGAAAAGGCAACCTGCAATATGGGAAAAAATGAGATAAACATATAGCTGATAAAGAGTTAACGTCCAAAATATATAAAGAACTCATACAACTCAATAACAAAAAAGCAATTAATCCAGTTTAAAAATGGGTAATGGGCCTCAATAGACATTTTTCCAAAGACGACATACAGATGGCAAATAGGTACATGAAAAGGTGCTCAACATCACAAATCATCAGGGAACTGCAGGTCAAAACCACAAAGAGGTAACATCTCACACGCCTGTTAGAATGGCTATTATCAAAAAGACTATAAGAGATAACAGGTATTGGCAAGGATCTGAAGAAAGGGAACCCTAGTGCACTCTTGGTGGGAATGTAAATTGATGCAGCTATTATGAAAATCTATGGAGATTCCTCGAAAAATAACAACTACCATATAATTAAGCAGTCCACTCCTGGGTATATATCTGTTTTCTTGTTTTGAACTTTAATTCTTGTGACCCTTGTTCTATTCTGCCTTTCAGATTATTGTCCAGTATGCTGATTTACAAAAGAGGCACAGTAATAGTTGGAGTTTTGTTGTCCTCTGTTACCTGTTAATAATAGAGCTAGACCTATGTCTAGCTCTATTCTGTCCCTTCTTTCTTGTCCCCTGAACTTATTTTGTGAGAATCTTTGTGTTGCTCTTAGTATTTTTTCAAGAGTTAGATCTTTTTAGGTTTCAATCTTTGCAATATTTTAAAGGCTTATGCTGCACTTTCTATTAATCCCAGTTGCATTGCATTTTTCATCTTTTGTTTATAATCGTTTCAAACTCTGCAGCTCATAATACATATGAAAATGCCTAGCATGAGGTGAGCCCTAAGGACATGTTACTTGAATGAGACTTACATTTGTTTGTGTCTTTTGATCCTTTTTAAAGCCTTTCAGACCTTGAGCTGTTGTCAGATCTTCTGGAGCCCCTAGACATGGCATCATATTTTTTTCCCTAAATTTTGTCTAGGCTTTTCTATCATTCGTATAACAGATAGAAGAAATTTTCTATCTGTTAGAAGGAAAAATTTTATATTAAAAGTTTTAGATAGTTGGAGAAATTATTAAGCTATTAGATAAAAATTGGTTTTATTATATTACCATAACACCCAATATTTTTATTTTGTTTGATTAGCTACCTGCGAAATGTGTGGGATGGTTGGTGTGCGAGATGCGTTTTACTCTAAAACCAAACGTTTCTGCAGCGTTTCATGTTCAAGAAGTTATTCGTCAAACTCCAAGAAGGCAAGCATTTTGGCCAGACTTCAGGTAACGGTACAGAAACCTTATTCTTTATATCTGTTATTTCTATGGCGTTCACCATTTATATGTCATTTGATTGTGATTCACTGCACTCCACCTCTGCCCCATTGGCCAGTTATCATGTTATACTCCATATTTTTAGGAAATAGGTGAGCTCCATAGTTTGTTCGGTCCATAAAATTGACAGCTATTGTATATAGACAAGGCATGGTATCCAGAATAAACTGAATTGTGTAAGTGAATTAAAAATACTTACCTTTATCCTGAATAATTATAAATACAGTAAATACCTTTATATGTACAGACATTGAATCCATTTCTCCCCCTTATTTTCTTTTGAGTTACCATCAAGGTAGAATCTTTCAACCTTCGGGGGCATATGATTTACTCTTTGGTTTTAATTTCCCATCATCTTTGCTTTGTACTTTTGATAACAGCCTATTTGATAACCTTGACCAGATGTATTTGGTTAATCCAACTAACCTTTTTGAAAATGTTCATGATATAGAAGGAAAATCATCTTTCTTTAAATGTACATCAGTACCTAACAAAATGACTGGAGATTTGACCATTTGTCTAAGTTGTTACTATTGTAGCATATAAACAATTTTTTAGAGGCATTACATATCTGATTTTTGTAATGTATTTTATTTTGGTGATCACATTTTTCTTATTCTCCTTTAACTGATTATTGTGATCATTACATAGCACTGAAAGGATTATTTAAGTCCCCCAAATTAAGGAAATACATCACTTAGATGTATTTCTATATTTCAGAAAGACAGTACCTAAAGATCCTGAGCAGTGGTCTGTACCCAAATGGATGGCAGTTTGTCACACTGTGAATTTGGCCCATGATCATTTTGTCATTGATCTTTTGCGTTAGCACTAAAGGTATAAACCTTAGTCACTTGCTCTTTAAACGTTAAATTATCTTCTCTTACCATATAAATAGCAATGCTTGGCAACCTGCATGAGTGAATAACCACTGGTTTTATCTAGTATAAGAAGGAATCAAGTATCCACCACAGCCTGTATTTTAACATCTTATGGGATGTAATTTTTTTATTAACATATTAATTTGCATATTGCTGTTTTTTGTCTATGCCAGCTCTGCTACCCATATTAGATACCTACATTGTGGCAGAAAACTCCAGAAAACATTTCTCATGTTAAAATTCCTTGTATGTTTCCTCTGCTTTAATAATTTTCTAAACCCTCAATGTTTACTTAAGCAGAATGAGTAGTATGCAGTCAAATTAGTTGTTGGTGTGGGAGGGGGATGAAAAAAAATCCTATTTACTTAACTCTTCTTGTTTTAGGGTAAGCCTCCAACAAAGAAAGCAAAAGTTCTTCAGAAACAACCTTTAGTTGCTAAACTAGCCGCATATGCCCAGTATCAAGCTACCTTGCAAAATCAAGCAAAGACTAAAGCAGGTAATATGGGTGAATGTAATGGAGGTGAAATATTTGATACTGATTCATGTAGTTTTAATTAATGACATTTTAATTTTCAATTCTGATTAAGCTATTTCTATGCCCTATTATCATATATGACACTGGGCTTCCTGATGATGGTTTTGGTTTCAATAAATTGTTCTAGAAGAGAATAGTTGCTTTCACAAGATCCAGTGCTTGTGGCAGTCTTCTTAATATTAATGTTTTTTATTTGGTTTAGTATTTTTTATGCACTGGTTCTCTATGCTTTGGATGGTGAAAAGCATTGTGGAGATAATTGGCAAAGAAATAAGACATTCAACAATCTTAAAGGGGGTTGGGGAGAAAAGTCATAGGAGGAAAGGACCGTTTCTAATCGGAGATGCTTAAGAGAAGTGCAAAGGCAAGTAGGTGAGTAGGGAGTAAGGCAATGTGAAGGTGTCAGGTGTAGATACTGGATAGACAGATCCCTGAGGATGCTCAGGAAGAGCTGCATGAGAATAAAGACACAGAAGCAGCCGTAGCCATGTTTGTTATCGTGACCACTTCTGCTGTCAGCTGTTCTTTGCTCTCATAACTGGAGAGCTCTTACTTCACTTCCTGAGGAGCATATGTTTTATGTAGAGGACTTAAACTGCTATTTGTTTGCAAATATGATATATGCCAAAATTCATGTTTATTTAGAGAAGTTCTTTAATCTTTACAGAGAAAAACTTTATTTAAAGGTAATAACTTAATTTTATATTATTTCAAATTTTAAACTAGTAGCCTTATAAATAAAAGATTTAGAATTGTAATATATCTAAATTTTATTTCAGCAGCAGTCTCCATGGAAGGTTTCAGCTGGGGTAACTACATTAATAGCAATAGCTTTATAGCAGCTCCAGTTACCTGCTTTAAACATGTGAGTATAGAATTTCTCACCTTATATTGAAATGCTTAGTCATTGTTTAAATTTGACATACAATAACACCTAAGCATCCTATCCTTAGATCTTCATTTTATATGTTGTAATGGAATTTTTTCAATTATTATTTTACTTATCAATAGCTAAAAAATAACTTCTGTAATTTTTAGAAATAAAAACTTTGTGTAAAGAAATTGTAATCTGTAATTAT